>NW_026943818.1:15873166-16180666 GCF_035594765.1 Anolis carolinensis
GTGCTCACCCCGACACGGGCCGGCCTCGAACGCATGACCTCTTGGTCGGAGTGATTTGTTGCAGCTGGCTGCTCACCAGCCTGTGCCACAGCCAGGGCCCTGAACTATCTTTGGGGTTGCTTAGGTCAGCAACGAGCAGGGGCTATATTTTATTTTCAATTGTCGGGTGCTCACCCCGACACGGGCCGGCCTCGAACGCATGACCTCTTGGTCGGAGTGATTTGTTGCAGCTGGCTGCTCACCAGCCTGTGCCACAGCCAGGGCCCTGAACTATCTTTGGGGTTGCTTAGGTCAGCAACGAGCAGGGGCTATATTTTATTTTCAATTGTCGGGTGCTCACCCCGACACGGGCCGGCCTCGAACGCATGACCTCTTGGTCGGAGTGATTTATTGCAGCTGGCTGCTCACCAGCCTGTGCCACAGCCCGGCCACAGCCTAGGCAACTCCTACTGGACTTCTCCAAAGTGCAAACGGTCGCCGAAGGGATGACTCTCGGTAGGTTAGATAATCGGAAGTCGGATAACCGGAACTCTACTGTAAAAATAATAATAATAATAATAATAATAATAATAATAATAATAATAATAATAATAATAGCTAGACACTTCATCACATTGCTGTGATGGTTCCCTTTCCTCTCCTTTTCTCCGTTTCAGTCCAAGAAAGTCTACGAAAAAGTGGGCGAAGCCACCGAGACGGCGTTGACGTGCCTGGTGGAGAAGATGAACGTCTTCCACACGGACACCAGCGGCCTCTCCCCGGCCGAGAGGGCCAACGCCTGCAACGCCGTGAGTAGCAGCAAGGCACAACCCAATCCCTCCCCACAGATGGCCACCCAGGCCCTGCCGGACTTCCTTATGGCTTTGCTGACCCCGTCCCGCCACCTCCCGTCATGATGCCAGGCCTCGGCAGAGGTTAATAATAATAATAATAATAATAATAATAATAATAATAATAATAATAATAATAATAGCAAAAGGCCACCCTACTGGGATCTGCAGCATCATCCACACAGTCGTAGACACTTGGGAAGTGTCCGACTTGTGATTTTGTGATACGAAATCCAGCATATCTATCTTGTTTGCTGTGTCATAATAAAATAATAATAATAATAATAATAATAATAATAATAATAATAATACATCACACAGTCCTAAACGCTTGGGAAGTGTTTGACTTACATTAGCCCCTTCCATCAACAACGGCTGAACGTGACACATGAGACCTCCCGGCTCGTCTCGTCTCCCGCAGGTGATCAAGCGGCTGATGCGCAAGGAGTGCACCCTGGAGTTTTCTCGCGACCGCAAGTCCATGTCCGTCTTCTGCACGCCGGTGGCCGCCGGCCCCGGACACAACTCCTCCGGCAGCAAGCTCTTCGTCAAGGTAAAGCCGGCCCAGCTTGGAAGGGTGAACTACAAGATCATACAACGTCGTTGTGTCAATAATTGTTCTTGTCGGTTCCTCCCCGAAAGGGCGCCCCGGAAAGCGTGATCGAGCGCTGCAACTACGTGCGTGTGGGCGCCACCCGTGCCCCGCTGACGCTCTCGGCCAAGGAGAAGATCCTGTCCACGATCCGGGAGTGGGGCTCCGGGACCGACACCCTGCGCTGCCTGGCCCTGGCCACGCGAGACCACCCGCCACGCAAGGAGGACATGCGCCTGGACGACGCCGGGCAGTTCGCCACCTACGAGGTGGGTGTTGCCTCCCCAGGCGGCGGCGGCTCCGCCCACTTGGTCTCCTAGCAACCCACTCAGCCCAGGGGACAGGCAGAGTTAGGCCTCACTTAGGCCTCTTCCACACTGCCTATAAAATACAGATTATCTGATTTGAACTGGATTATATGGCAGTGTAGACTCAAGACCCTTCCACATCTATATAACCCATTTATAATCTTATATTATCTGCTTTGCACTGGATTATCTTGACTCCACACTGCCATATAATCCACTTCAGTGTGAATTGTATACAGCTGTGTAGAAGGGGCCAAGCAAGAAAACAGTAAATAGTACAATCCAAAAAGTAATGAGTGTTGTATGTCAGCCTGTTGCTCCCACTTACAAATTCAACCTAAGAACAGCCTTGCAGCTTCAAAGCCAGGCTGCTTCCTACCTGGTGGGACCCTCCGTTGGCTGGCTTGAATAGCACTGAACAGTCTTGTTCATTATTTAGGGATGGCCTGTATATCTATCTATCTATCTATCTATCTATCTATCTATCTATCTATCTATCTATCTCTATACCTATATCTATATATATATAAAAAAGAGTGATGGTATCACGGCGACCCACAAAACAACAAAACTACAAGCCCCCCGACATCGAAATTTGACAACACAACCCATCATCCACGCCTCTAGGTTGATATAACAAAAAGCAAAGAAAAATAAAGTCCTAATTAGAGGGAGAGAAATAATTGTTTTTATCCAATTGCTGCCACTTAGAAGGCTAAGCTCTGCCCACTTGGTCTCTTAGCAACCCACTCAGCCCAGGGGACCCTTGACCTTAACTACCACCAATTCCTCAATACTTTATTTCCCATACCACCAGACTTCGCTACAGCAACGCGTGGCCGGGCACAGCTAGTATGATATAATACTAATGACATAATAATATTAATTATATATATTTTATATGTAATGTTACTAACAATATTACAATATATTGTAATATTATTAGTAACATTACATATAATACAGTAGAGTCTCACTTATCCAACACTCGCTTATCCAATGTTCTGGATTATCCAACGCATTTTTGTAGTCGATGTTTTCAATACAGTATTTATAAACATTCCTGTAATGGCGCACAGGTGACTCAGTTGTTAGACTTTATTCATTTAAAACTCGCTGAGGGTGGTTGTTTCTTTGCACTTGAAATGGCCCAAAAAGATATATACACTCCCTTGAAACCTCTCAGTTCAAAACATGCACTCAGAGTCTTCTTTGAAAAACAACGTATCGTGTTTACTCATAAAAAATCTTGTATTAATTCACCATACGGGAACATTTCTTATCGAAGTTTAGTCACAGATAGGATATAGTTTCTCTGTGTTGAGTACACAGAGTATCATTCTTAATCAATAGTCCATAGCCTTTAAGTATACAGTATTTATAAACATTCATGTAATGGCGCACAGGTGACTCAGTTGTTAGACTTTATTCATTTAAAACTCGCCGAGGGTGGTTGTTTCTTTGCAGTTGAAATGGCCCAAGCAATATATATAAACTCCCTTGAAACCTCTCAGTTCAAAACATGCACTCAGAGATTTTTTTTTTTAAAAAGCAAAGTCTTCTTTGAAAAAGAACGTATTGTGTTTACTCATAAAAAAAATCTTGTATTAATTCACCATACGGGAACATTTCTTATCGAAGTTTAGTCACAGATAGGATGTAGCTTCTCTGTGTTGAGTACACAGAGTATCATTCTTAATCAATAGTCCATAGTCTTTAAGTATACTTGTACTCTCTGAAGTCCAAATAGCAATATGCATCCACCTCCACTGAGGTCCGATGCAAAAAGGTGAACTGAAGACAAAATGGAGTCCTGTGTCTGAACATGCTCAGTACAATCACATGTCTACAATCCCTCCCACGCCAAAGAGATACAGATAAACTGGCAAATCAACATACACATAAGGTGAGGTGGATCAATTCCTCCCTCCCTTTCTTTGGCTTGCAGACCAACCTGACCTTTGTGGGGTGTGTGGGGATGCTGGACCCGCCCCGGAAGGAAGTGATGTCATCCATCGAGATGTGCCGACAAGCCGGCATCCGCGTCATCATGATCACCGGGGACAACAAGGGGACGGCCGTGGCCATCTGCCGGAGGATCGGGATCTTCTCGGAGAAGGAGGACGTGGCGGGCAAGGCCTACACAGGGCGGGAGTTCGACGACCTCTCGCCTGAGGACCAGAGCCAGGCCTGCCGCGTGGCGCGCTGCTTCGCCCGGGTGGAGCCGGCCCACAAGTCCAAGATCGTGGAGTACCTGCAGTCCTTCAACGAAATCACGGCCATGGTGAGCCCCCTGGGATGCCAGGCTGGGACCTCCTGAGGGAAAGTGGTGTGTGGTGGCCCCCCAGCTCCTGGGGCTTTGGGTTGAGGTGGGATATCTAGATCAGATGGGCTGCCTGGGTGTAAAGGACTGTCTTAATGAGATGGATTGTATGGATGAGATGGACTATCTGGATGAGATGGACTATCTGGATGAGATGGGTATCTGGATGAAATTGTATATCTGGATCAGATGGGATATCTGGATGGGGTGGACTATCCGGATGAGATGGACTATCTGGATGAGATGGGCTATGGATGAGATTGACTATCTGGATGAGATGGGTGTCTGGATGAAATTGTATATCTGGATGAGATGGACTATCTGGATGAGATGGACTATCTGGATGAGATGGACTATCTGGATGAGATGGACTATCTGGATGAGATGGACTATCCGGATGAGATGGACTATCCGGATGAGATGGACTATCTGGATGAGATGGACTATCTGGATGAGATGGACTATCTGGATGAGATGGACTATCTGGATGAGATGGGCTATGGATGAGATTGACTATCTGGATGAGATGGGTATCTGGATGAAATTGTATATCTGGATTAGATGGGATATCTGGATGAGATGGACTATCTGGATGAGATGGGCTATGGATGAGATTGACTATCTGGATGAGATGGGTATCTGGATGAAATTGTATATCTGGATTAGATGGGATATCTGGATGAGATGGACTATCTGGATGAGATGGACTATCTGGATGAGGTGGACTATCTGGATGAATTGAACTGTCTTGACGAGATGGGATATCTGGATCAGATAAGATATCCGGATGGGATGAGATATCTGGTTGAGATGGACTGTCTGGATGAGATGGGATAACTGGATGGGATGGACTATCTGGATGAGATGGGTATCTGGATCAAATTGTATATCTGGATCAGATGGGACATCTGGATGGGATGGACTGTCTGGATAAGATGGGATGTCCGGATGAGATGGGATAACTGGATGAGATGGACTGTCTAGATGAGATGGACTATCTGGATCAAATTGTATATCTGGGTCAGATGGGATTTCTGGATGAGATAGGATATCTGTCTCAGATTCTATATTTGGATCAGATGGATTATCTGACTGGGGTGGACTATCCAATGAGATGGACTATCTGGATGAGATGGGATATCTGGATGAAATGGACTATCTTGGATATCTCCATGAGATGGGATTTCTGGATCAGATTCTATATCTGGATGAGATGGATTGTCTCCCGCAGACCGGCGACGGGGTGAACGACGCCCCGGCTTTGAAGAAGGCCGAGATCGGCATCGCCATGGGTTCCGGCACGGCGGTGGCCAAGTCGGCGGCCGAGATGGTCCTGTCCGACGACAACTTCTCCACCATCGTGGCCGCCGTGGAGGAGGGACGGGCCATCTACAACAACATGAAGCAGTTCATCCGCTACCTCATCTCCTCCAACGTCGGGGAGGTCGTCTGGTAAGGGTTCGGGGCTGGGATTTGTAGTTTGGCCCGGATCTTATTTATTTATATTCATTCATCTATGAACTTTTCACCTTTGCAGCATCTTCCTGACGGCCATCCTGGGCCTCCCGGAAGCCCTGATCCCGGTCCAGCTGCTGTGGGTCAACCTGGTGACGGACGGCCTCCCGGCCACAGCGCTGGGCTTCAACCCGCCGGACCTCGACATCATGGACAAGCTGCCCCGCAACCCCCGGGAGCCTCTCATCAGCGGGTGGCTCTTCTTCCGCTACCTGGCCATTGGAGGTGAGCCATTTGAGTTGGGCGATGAGGGATGGATGGAGGCTTAACCTGCCATATGCAAGTCCCATCGTCCATGGTCCATCCTCCTCCAAACAACACCAGGATGTAGAGTGGGTAACGGGAGCTCTGTGTGCCAAGTTTGGTCCTGATCCGTCACTGGTGGGTGTCGCAGTGGTCTCAAGAAGTGAGTGAAGGTACAGCAAGTCCCATCGTCCATGGTCCGTCATCCCACAAACTGCACCAGGTCCCATCTCCCATAGTCCATCCTTCTCCAAACCACACCAGGACGTAGAGTGGGTAACGGGAGCTCTGTGTGCCAAGTTTGGTCCTGATCCGTCATTGGTGGGTGTCGCAGTGGTCTCAGGAAGTGAAGGTATTAGAAGTCCCATCGTCCATGGTCCATCCTCCTCCAAACCACACCATGATATAGAGTGGGTAACGGGAGCTCTGTGTGCCAAGTTTGGTCCTGATCCGTCACTGGTGGGCGTCGCAGTGGTCTCAGGAAGTGAGTGACAGTACAGCAAGTCCCATCGTCCATGGTCCATCATCCCACAAACTGCACCAGGTCCCATAGCCCATAGTCCACCCTCCTCCAAACCACACCAGGATGTAGAGTGGGTCATGGTTGCTCTGTGTGCCAAGTTTGGTCCTGATCCGTCACTGGTGGGCATCACAGTGGTCTCAGGAAGTGAGTAAAGGTATTACAAGTCCCATTGTCCATGGTCCATCCTTCTCCAAACTACACCAGGACGTAGAATGGGTAACAGGAGCTCTGTGTGCCAAGTTTGGTCCTGATCCGTCACTGGTGGGCATCACAGTGGTCTCAGGAAGTGAGTGACGGTACAGCAAGTCCCATCGTCCATGGTCCGTCATCCCACAAACTGCACCAGGTCCCATCTCCCATAGTCCATCCTTCTCCAAACTACACCAGGACGTAGAGTGGGTAACAGGAGCTCTGTGTGCCAAGTTTGGTCCTGATCCGTCACTGGTGGGGGTCGCAGTGGTCTCAGGAAGTGAGTGAAGGTACAGCAAGTCCCATCGTCCATGGTCCGTCATCCCACAAACTGCACCAGGTCCCATCGCCCATAGTCCACCCTCCTCCAAACCACACCAGGACGTAGAGTGGGTCATGGTTGCTCTGTGTGCCAAGTTTGGTCCTGATCCGTCATTGGTGGGCGTCGCAGTGGTCTCAGGAAGTGAGTGACGGTACAGCAAGTCCCATCGTCCATGGTCCATCATCCCACAAACCACACCATGATGTAGAGTGGGTAACGGGAGCTCTGTGTGCCAAGTTTGGTCCTGATCCGTCACTGGTGGGCGTCGCAGTGGTCTCAGGAAGTGAGTGAAGGTACAGCAAGTCCCATCGTCCATGGTCCGTCATCCCACAAACTGCACCAGGTCCCATCGCCCATAGTCCACCCTCCTCCAAACCACACCAGGACGTAGAGTGGGTCATGGTTGCTCTGTGTGCCAAGTTTGGTCCTGATCCGTCATTGGTGGGCGTCGCAGTGGTCTCAGGAAGTGAGTGATGGTACAGCAAGTCCCATCGTCCATGGTCCATCATCCCACAAACCGTACCAGGACGTAGAGTGGGTCATGGGAGCTCAGTGTGGCAAGTGTGATCTTATATATCTCCTTCTCCCCACTTTTCCTTGCAGTGTATGTTGGGTTTGCAACCGTTGGCGCAGCGACGTGGTGGTTCCTGTATGACCCGGAAGGGCCCCAAGTCTCCTTCTATCAGTTGGTAAGACACCACACATGCTGGCCCTTATAGCCCATACTTTCTTGTGAAATAATAATAATAATAATAATAATAATAATAATAATAATAATAATAATAATAATAATAATAAAAGATACACAATTTAAAATCCAGAAAAAAAATCACAATTTCAAAGTCTTAGGAAGGGAGTTAAGCGTCCTGAGTTGAAGATGGGGGTGTCGTCAGGCGGATTCAGGCTGCATAGCAACCGAGGAGGGTGATCTTTGTGACTGGCTTTTCCTCCCTGCAGAGGAACTTCATGCGCTGCACGGGAGACAACCCCGTCTTCGACGGCATCGACTGTGCAATCTTCGAGTCCCGCTACCCAACCACCATGGCGCTCTCGGTGCTGGTGACCATTGAGATGTGCAACGCGCTCAACAGGTGCGGTTTCTTCGTCAGTGTTGTTGGGTGGCCGTCTGCCGGGAGGGCTTTGATTGTGACCTCTTGCTTGGCTCTTGGAGTCTCTCCTGATTCTAGCATCTATTTATACATATACATACATACATACATACATATATACATATATATAAATGTTCGTTTTTCCAATACAGTAAACAAAAAAACCAGTGGACCAAATGACACCAAATTTGGCCACAATACACCTACTAATCCAATGTATGTGCTTCACTCAAAAAAAAATATATATAAACAAAATAAACTGGAAAGAACTTAAAACTTAAATAGCACTGAACAGCCAGGCTGCTTCCTACCTAGGGGAATCCTCATTTGGCCAGCTTGAATAGCACTGAACAGCCTTGCAGCAACAAAGCCTGCCTGCTTCCTACCTTGGGGAATCCTTAGTGGGCCAGCTAGAATACCATTAAATAGCCTTGCAGCTTCAAACCCTGGCTGCTTCTCGTTATTTTATTTTCCACACTACCAGACTATACCACAGCAACACGTGGCCGGGAATGTTCAGTATATGTATATGTATATATGTGTGTGTGTGTGTGTGTATATATATATATATATATATATATATATATACACACACACACACACACACACACACACACACATACTAGCTGTGCCCGGCCACGCGTTGCTGTGGCAAAGTGGTGGTGGTATTGGTTAAAAGTTGTTCTGGAATTTTTATTTGACGTTATTTGTATTTTTTAAATTAATTTTATTGTAACTTATCTTTTTTATTTATTATATTTTATTATTTTGTTGTATTGTTTTTAGTTATTTTGTTATAGTATTGGATTGTATTAATTTTTTAGTGTTTTTTATTTTTTATTGTATTATTTGTATTTATTTTATTTTTTATTCTTTTATTAACACTGGGCTGAGTGGGTTGCTAGGAGACCAAGTGGGCAGAGCTTAGCCTTCTAAGTGGCAGCAATTGGATAAAAACAATTATTTCTCTCCCTCTAATTAGGACTTTATTTTTCTTTGCTTTTTGTTATATCAACCTAGAGGCGTGGATGATGGGTTGTGTTGTCAAATTTCGAGGTTGGGGGGCTTGTAGTTTTGTTGTTGTGTGGGTCGCCGTGATACCATCACTCTTTTATATATATATACTAGCTGTGCCCGGCCACGCATTGCTGTGGCAAAGTATGGTGGTATGGGAAATAAAGTATTGAGGAATTGGTGGTAGTTAAGGTAAAGGGTCCCCTGGGCTGAGTGGGTTGCTAGGAGACCAAGTGGGCAGAGCTTAGCCTTCTAAGTGGCAGCAATTGGATAAAAACAATTATTTCTCTCCCTCTAATTAGGACTTTATTTTTCTTTGCTTTTTGTTATATCAACCTAGGGGCGTGGATGATGGGTTGTGTCGTCAAATTTCGAGGTTGGGGGGCTTGTAGTTTTGTTGTTTTGTGGGTCGCCGTGATACCATCACTCTTTTATATATATAGATAGATAGATAGATAGATAGATATACAGGCCATCCCTAAATAATGAACAAGACTGTTCAGTGCTATTCAAGCCAGCCAACGGAGGGTCCCACCAGGTAGGAAGCAGCCTGGCTTTGAAGCTGCAAGGCTGTTCTTAGGTTGAATTTGTAAGTGGGAGCAACAGGCTGACATACAACACTCATTACTTTTTGGATTGTACTATTTACTGTTTTCTTGCTTGGCTTTTTAAATATATTCTACTGTAAACTAATAATGATGATGATGATGTAGTTGGAGTCTCATTGCGGCTTCTCTCCTCCTTCCTTTGGCAGCGTCTCCGAAAACCAGTCCTTGCTGCGGATGCCTCCGTGGCTGAACCTGTGGCTGCTGGGGGCCATCGTGGTCTCCATGGCCTTGCACTTCCTCATTCTCTACGTCAAGCCCTTGCCGGTGAGTCCCGGGGACGAGGACAAGGAGGCTTCGGAAACCCCGAGGAGTTTCGTTGCCAGATTTGTTGTTAATTTGGCCCTACAAGTGGACAGTACATCTATATATATAAAAGGCTTTTGGCATCACGGCGACTCACAAAACAACAAAACCCAACACCCCCCAAACTCTAAAATTGGCAACACAATCCATCATCCCTGCCTCCAGTAAGTTACAACACAATCACAAAAGGCCAAAACCCACAACAGGCAATGTGCCATGCTTTCTATATTTTGTAATATATATATATAATACAAAATAATAAATACAGCCAGACATTGGAGCTGCAAGGATATTCAGTGCAATTCAACCACACCAATAAAATATTAACCTTCATAAAAGAGACCAGGCTTTGAAACAGTGATACTACTCTGAAGCTGACCAACCAAAGATTTCCCCTAGATAGCAAGCACCCAGGCTTTGAACCACCGAGGCTATTCATTACAATTCTACCCCCCCTAAAAGGCAACTACCTAACCTTCCAAGCAGCAAGCCTATTCCTTTCTATTCCAGCTCACCAAACAAGGATTCCCATAAGAAAATGGCCAGGCTTTCAGGCTACAAAGCTATTCACTGTTATTCCACCTACCTAACAAAGAATTCCCATACGCCACAGCAACGCGTGGCCGGGCACAGCTAGTCTATATATATATAAAAGGGTAGTGACGTTCCGGCGTAGGACAAAACAACAAAACTGCACATCCCAGAAACACTAAGCCCTAGGTTCATACAACAAAAAAGGGAAGAAAAATAAAGTCCTAATTAGAGGGAGAGGAAGAATTGCTTTCATCCAAGGCTAAGCTCCGCCCACTTGGTCTCCTAGCAACCCACTCAGCCCAGGGGACAGGCAGAGTTAGGCCTCACTTAGGCCTCTTCCACGCTGCCTATAAAAATACAGATGATCAGACAGATGATGATGTGATTGTTATTTTCCCCGCCGGCAGCTGATCTTCCAGGTGACGCCTGCTGAGCTGGCCGCAGTGGCTGTGGGTGCTGAAGATCTCCTTGCCGGTCATCCTCCTGCTGGACGAAGCCCTCAAGCTCCTCTCCCGACACCCTCCTCTCGACGGTAAGAAGCTTTGCCCGGCTCCGTCGGCTTGGCGCTTGGGAGAAAGGACGTAGGCAGGCAGCAGTCCCGAGAAACACCACCAGGTATAAGTGCTGATGGAAAAGTTACGAAGCCTGGCCCTTAATTAATATTATTAGCACAGCGGGCTGCCGTTTGAGGAGGTCAGCCGTTCGAGCCCCAGGTCGAGGTAAGCACCTGCCGTCAAGCCCCAGCTCACCTGCCCACCTAGCAGGTTGAAAGCAGAAATGCCAAGTAGATAAATAGGTACCTCGCGTTCAGCGGAGAGGTAAATCAAGGAGAGGTAATCAAGGAAGCCTCCTCTGCATGGAAGAATAACCGCCCTCCCGCCTGCAAATACCTCGATTCTGTTATGTTTCCAGAGTTTAAATGAGTGGGGCAACATTCTTCTTTTCCCTTCTTTCTTTCCCCTTCCCTTCCTTCCTCCCTTCCCCATATACATCACCTTTCCTTCCCAATGGCATCATTCCTTTTTCCCCTTCTCCTTCCTGCTTCCTTCCTCCCTCCCTTTTTTGCTTCCTTCCTTCCTTCCTTCTTTCCTTCCTTCCCTCCCTCCCTCCTTTACTTTCCTTTCGTTTTTCCTTCTCTTCCTTTCCTTCCTTCCTTCCTTCCTTCCTCCTTCCTTCCTTCTCTTCCTTCCTTCCTTCCTTCCTTCCTTCCTTCCTTCCTTCCTTCCTTCCTTCCTTCCTTCCTTCCTTCCTTCCTTCCTTCCTTCCTTCCTTCCTTCCTTCTCTTCCTTCCTTCCTTCCTTCCTTCCTTCCTTCCTTCCTTCCTCTTCCTTTCCTTCCTTCCTTCCTTCTCTTCCTTCCTTCCTTCCTTCCTTCCTTCCTTCCTTCCTTCCTTCCTTCCTTCCTTCTCTTCCTTCCTTCCTTTCCTTTCCTTCCTTCCTTTCCTTCCTTCCTTCTCTTCCTTCCTTCCTTCTCCTTCCTTCCTTCCTTCTTCCTTCCTTCCTTCCTTTCCTTCCTTCCTTCCTTCCTTCCTTCCTTCCTTCCTTCCTTCCTTCCTTCCTTCCTTCCTTCCTTCCTTCCTTCCTCCTTCCTCCTTCCTTCCTTCCTTCCTTCCTTCCTTCCTTCCTTCCTTCCTTCCTTCCTTCCTTCCTTCCTTCCTTCCTTCCTTCCTTCCTTCCTTTCCTTCCCTTCCTTCCTTCCTTCCTTCCTTCCTTCCTTCCTTCCTTCCTCTCCTTCCTTCCTTCCTTCCTTCCTTCCTTCCTTCCTTCCTTCCTTCCTTCCTTCCTTCCTTCCTTCCTTCCTTCCTTCCTTCCTTCCTTCCTTCCTTCCTTCCTTCCTTCCTTCCTTCCTTCCTTCCTTCTTCCTTCCTTCCTTCCTTCCTTCTCTTCCTTCCTTCCTTCCTCTTCCTTCCTTCCTTCCTTCCTTCCTTCCTTCCTTCCTTCCTTCCTTCCTTCCTTCCTTCCTTTCCTTCCTTCCTTCCTTCCTTCCTTCCTTCTCTTCCTTCCTTCCTTCTCTTCCTTCCTTCCTTCCTTCCTTCCTTCCTTCCTTCCTTCCTTCTCTTCCTTCCTTCCTTCCTTCCTTCCTTCCTTCCTTCCTTCCTTCCTTCCTTCCTTCCTTCCTTCCTTCCTTCCCTTCCTTCCTTCCTTCCTTCCTTCCTTCCTTCCTTCCTTCCTTCCTTCCTTCCTTTCCTTCCTTCCTTCCTTCCTTCCTTCCTTCTCTTCCTTCCTTCCTCCTTCCTTCCTTCCTTCCTTCCTTCCTTCCTTCCTTCCTTCCTTCCTTCCTTCTCTTCCTTCCTTCCTTCCTTCCTTCCTTCCTTCCTTCCTTCCTTCCTTCCTTCCTTCCTTCCTTCCTTCCTTCCTTCCTTTGGGGTCTGCATACAAGTAAGGCTTCTTTCCTTGGCTTCCCTTCCAGGCAAAGACACCAAGTAGTGGACGGACGGATGGACGGACGGACGGATGGACAGAGGGAGGGAGGGAGGGGCCTCCTGGACGTGACCCCCCCCCTGTGCCGCCCTCCTCTGGGACCGAAGGACCTGCATGTTCGGAAGCGCCAACAAAACCCAAAGTTTTCCGAAGTCTCGGATTGAAATGCGGGCGTTTTGATGTTTTTTCCCCCCTTTTGTTTCTTGAGGTTTCTCAAGAGAAGGCCGCTCGGGGAACGCCACCAAGGGGCCACTTCACCCAGCGGCCTCACAGAGGGCCACTTCACCTAGCCAGTTCCCCTTTGTGTTGCTAACGGACAGGCAAAACATGCATACATTGACTTTGCATGTGTGTGTGTGTATGTATATATATATATATGTATATGTGTGTGTGTGTGTATATATACACACACACACACACACACACACACATAGACTGCACTCCTTAAAGCCAGCACCCTATAGGCCTTTCTTTTTCCTTCCTTCCTTCCTTCCTTCCTTCCCTCCCTCTTACTTCCTTTCCTCCTTCCTTTCCTCCATTTCCTCCTTCCTTCCTTCATTGCTTCCTTTGTTTATTCCTTCCTTCCTTCCCTCCTTCATTTTCTTCCTTCTTTTCTATCTTTCTTCCTTCCTTCCATTGCTTTTTCCTTTATTCCTTCCTTCGTTCCTTCTTTTATCCCTTCCTTCATTCCTTTGTTTCTTCCTTCCTTCCTTTCCTTGTTCTCTTCTTCCTTTTCTCTCTCCTTCCTTCTTTCCTTTCTTTCTTTCTTCCCTCCTTTCTTTTCTCTTTCCTTTCTTTCTTTCTTCCTTCCTTCCTTCCTTTTCTCTTTCCTTCCTCCCTCCCTCCTCCCTTCCTTCCTTTCCTTCTTACTTCCTTCATTTTCTCTTTCCTTCCTTCCTTCCTTTGTTTCTTTCTTCCCTCCCTCCCTCCCTCCCTCCTTCCTTCCTTCCTTTCCTTCTTACCTCCTTCCTTTTTTCTTTGCTTCCTTCATTCCTCCTTCCTTCCTTCCTTCCTTTATTCCTCCCTCCCTCCTCCCTCCCTCCCTCCTTCCTTCCTTCCTTTCCTTCTTACCTCCTTCCTTTTTTCTTTGCTTCCTTCATTCCTCCTTCCTTCCTTCCTTTGTTTCTTCCTTCCTTTATTCCTCCCTCCCTCCTCCCTCCTTCCTTCCTTCCTTCCTTCCTTCCTTCCTTCCTTCCTTCCTTCCTTTCCTCCAATGAATAAGCCATCTCTCTCTGGGCGTTGTGACAGTTTCTCTCTTCCGTCCTCTCGCCCTGCGCTTCCCTCCCTTCGCCTCCTTCCATCAAACACACACGAGACTCCTCTCCACGCAAACGGTGGGATCAGGGGACGCCTAGTGGTACAAAAAGGACACCCGACCCCTCTCTCTCTCTGCATGAAGGAAGCCCCGCCGCTGTATTTATGATTCCTTGTATCCCCAGGGTTTTAAACGATGCTTCTCTTTCTCCACGTCTCACGTTTCTTCTTCTTGTTCCGCCGACTCGACTTTTTCACTCTCGGGCGCTTCCAGACAGCACGAAATCACGGGTTTTGAACAGACAAAAAATCCCAGGACTTCATAAAAGAGGTCCGCATGCAGACCTGTTAGTCCTGGGATTTCTGCTTCCGTTGTCCAGACTTGTTGCTTGGTTCTAAGATGCAGATATGCCGGGATTCGGATATACCGGGATTCAGATATATCGAGATTAAGATATACCGAGATTCAGGTATACCAGGATTCGGATATATCGAGATTAGGATATACCGAGATTCAGGTATACCGGGATTCGGATATATCGAGATTAGGATATACCGAGATTCAGGTATACCGGGATTCGGATATATCGAGATTAGGATATACCGAGATTCAGGTATACCGGGATTCGGATATATCGAGATTAGGATATACCGAGATTCAGGTATACCGGGATTCGGATATATCGAGATTAGGATATACCGAGATTCAGGTATACCGGGATTCGGATATATCGAGATTAGGATATACCGAGATTCAGGTATACCGGGATTCGGATATATCGAGATTAGGATATACCGAGATTCAGGTATACCGGGATTCGGATATATCGAGATTAGGATATACCGAGATTCAGGTATACCGGGATTCGGATATATCGAGATTAGGATATACCGAGATTCAGGTATACCGGGATTCGGATATATCGAGATTAGGATATACCGAGATTCAGGTATACCGGGATTCGGATATATCGAGATTAAGATATACCGAGATTCAGGTATACCGGGATTCGGATATATCGAGATTAGGATATACCGAGATTCAGGTATACCGGGATTCGGATATATCGAGATTAGGATATACCGAGATTCAGGTATACCGGGATTCGGATATATCGAGATTAGGATATACCGAGATTCAGGTATACCGGGATTCGGATATATCGAGATTAGGATATACCGAGATTCAGGTATACCGGGATTCGGATATATCGAGATTAAGATATACCGAGATTCAGGTATACCGGGATTCGGATATATCGAGATTAGGATATACTGAGATTCAGGTATACCAAGATTCAGATATACCGGGATTCGGATATACCGGGATTCGGATATACCAGGATTCGGATATAATAATAATAATAATAACTTTATTTTTATATCCCGCCCCATCTCCCCGGAGGGACTCGGAGCGGCTTACATGGGGCCATGCCCGATACAACAATACAATATCAGCAATAAAACAATAAAACAGCAGGTGCCCTTAGCAGGACAGTAGGTGACCCTAGAGGGGCAGAAGGTGACCCTTCCCTGCCACTAGGTGACCCTTCCCTGCCATTTAAAAGCCTGGCTCGCTGTTGGCCTAAGCAACTTGAAAGACAGTAGTAGTAAATTTAGGTACCGCTTTACGAGGGGAGGCCAACTGAACTAATTTATGACACCATAAAAACTTCCAGCAGCGTGCGGAAAGGAATGAGGATGTACTCCATCAAGGGCTCGGTGTCATAAGTGGACGGGGAAGTGGTGGCCGGAATGAAGCTGGAAAATGTTAAATGGCCTCTGTGTCTGTCTCTATATGTCGTATGTCTAGTAATGGCATTGAATGTTTGCCATGTCTATGTGCGCATTGTGATTCGCCCTGAGAAAGAAGGGCGGAATATCAATACTGTAAATAAATAATAATAATAACAACAACAACACCACCCCCACCCCCCCCGGTCCAAGGAGGTCTCCTCCTGCGGTTGCCTTCCCTCCCACTGTGACATCACCCGGCTTGACAGGCACTTTCCCATGAGCCTCCCCCCCGGAGACCACCGTGGCCTTCGGGGCTCTCCTTCCACCACGATGACAGGTAACAAACGTCGTCGTCATCATCATCATCATCATCATCATCGGGACATAGTCACCTGGAGTCTCCTTGTGGAGAGCAGGGCTGGGTATGAATAAACATCACAATAAACATAATAAATATATTGTAATAATAATAATAATAATAATAACAATAATAATACAGATAATAGTAGTAATAGATACATAGCCGTCTTGAGTCTCCTTGAGAGCAGGGCTGGGTATGAATAAACATCACAATAAACATAATAAATATATTGTAATAATAATAATAATAATAATAATAACAACAATAATACAGATAATAGTAGTAATAGATACATAGCCGTCTTGAGTCTCCTTGAGAGCAGGGCTGGGTATGAATAAACATCACAATAAACATAATAAATATATTGTAATAATAATAATAATAATAATAATAACAATAATAATACAGATAATAGTAGTAATAGATACATAGCCGTCTTGAGTCTCCTTGAGAGCAGGGCTGGGTATGAATAAACATCACAATAAACATAATAAATATATTGTAATAATAATAATAATAATAATAATAACAATAATAATACAGATAATAGTAGTAATAGATACATAGCCGCCTTGAGTCTCCTTGAGAGAAGGGCAGGGTATGAATAAACATAATAAACATATTAACAATAATAAACATAATAATAATAATACAGATAATAGTAAGGGTAGGATATAAATAAAGAAGGGCAAGATATAAATAAACAGAAAGGAAGACACCACTTGATCCCTCCCAGTAGAGGGCCATCCAGTCATAGATAAGATAGTCAAATAGATAGACCGTCGGATAAACAGATAATGATTGAGAAGGACCCCAAGGACCACCTGTTCTTTCTGTAGGAAGGAAGGCACCACCCGATCCCTCCTGACAGAGAGCCATCTGTTAGGGTTTCCTCATCTTCCGAAGAGGAAGGGGAGCCGGAAAGTGTTCAGGAATCACAGGGTTGTTGTATGTTTTCCGGGCTGTTTGGTTGAGGAATCAGAGGAGGAGGTTAAGCAAGTGCCCACCTTTCAGGAAAGGAGAAAAGACCCAGAGCAGAGAAGAGCGGCCAGAAACACTATGTTTTCTATATATATAAAACCACAGCAACACGTGGCCGGGCACAGCTAGTCTATATATATATATAAAAGGGTAATGGGATCACGGCGCCGGACAAAACAACTAAACTAAACGCCCCACAACCTTGAAAATTGACAGCACAACCTCTCATCCATGCCTCTATGTTCATACAACAAAAAGAAAAGAAAAATAAAGTCCTAGCCACAGCAACGCGTGGCCGGGCACAGCTAGATATTTTATGTTTTGCTGAAGTAAATCCCACATTTGCTCACAACGGGAGGAGCATACCTTGCAGACCCCTCTCTGCTTCTCTTCCAGGCCGGCCCGTCAAGGGGAGGAACCCGTCCCAGCAGAGGACCAGGCTGCCGCCCTTGGCGGAGGCCCCGCTGGAGGTGCTGGGCTCGGCCCTGCGCCCGGGGGGCTCCTCGTGGCTGGCCAGGACCACCGCCAGCCACCTGCCCACGCCGCTGCCCTCCCGCCCGGCCTCCCCGGTCACCTTCATCTTCAGCAGCAAGCGGGACGGGCACCTGCCGCCCCTCCGGGTCTTGATGGACGCGGCCTCCCTCCTGCTGGAGCCCCCCGCCGGGCACCCCACGCCCCCCGTGGCCCCCGGCCGGACGCCCCGCGGGACCCCCCAGCGCGGGCGGGTGCAGGACGCCTCCTTCCAGGACCCCCGCGGACTCTTCCTGCGCCCGCTCCGGGAACAGGCCCCGCTGCCCTGGCCGCAGGGGGGGCCCCGGGCCACGCCCTTCAGGCCCCCCCCCTGAGAGGGGCCTCCGGGGTCCGGCAGGTGGGTCCCAGGGAAAGCGGGGTCTGCGGGAGAGGAACAACAGTCGAGATCTATATCTATATCTATAAAAGAGTGATGGCATCACGGTGACGCACAAAACAACAAAACTACAGGCCCCCCAACCTCGAAATTTGACAACACAACCCATCACCCACGCCTCTAGGTTCATACAACAAACAGAAAAGAAAAATAAAGTCCTAATTAGAGGGAGAGGAATAATTGCTTTTATCCAATTGCTGCCAGTTAGAAGGCTAAGCTCCGCCCACTTGGTCTCCTAGCAACCCACTCAGCCCAGGGGACAGGCAGAGTTAGGCCTCACTTAGGCCTCTTCCACACTGCCTATAAACTACAGATTATCTGATTTGCACTGGATTATATGGCAGTGTAGACTCAAGGCCCTTCCACACAGCTATATAACCCATTTATAATCTTATATTATCTGCTTTGAACTGGATTATCTTGAGTCCACACTGCCATATAATAAAATAATAATAATGATAATAATAATAATACTTGCCGCTCCTTCAACTCAACAGTCAGGAAATATGAGTGATATCAAATAATAATAATAACAAATTAATAATAATAATAATTTATGTCACTCCTACTCGACAGTCAGGAAATATGAGTGATATCAAATAATAATCATCATCATCATCACCATCATCATCATACTTGCCACTCCTTCAACTCAACAGTCAGGAAATATGAGTGATAGCAAATAATAATAATAATAATAATTGCCACTCCTTCAACTCAACGTAACAGGAAATATGAGTGATACCTAATAATAATAATAATAATAATAATAATAATAATAATAATAATAATAATAATAATAATACTTGCCACTCCTTCAACTCAACAGTCAGGAAACATGAATGATATCAAATAATAATAATAATAATAGTAATAATAATAATAATAATTGCCAATCCTTCAACTCAACAGTCGGGAAATATGAGTGATAGCAAATAATAAAATAATAATAATAATAATAGCCACTCCTTCTACTCAACAGTCAGGAAATATGAGTGATACATAATAATAATAATAATAATAATAATCTCACGGCCCGCTTCTTTCTCTCTCTCTCTCTCTCTCTCTCTCTTTCTTTCTTTCTTTCTCAGGGAAGAGCGGCCTGAAGAATAAATATCCCGAAAGGAACCTTGTCTGCACTCTCTATGTTTTTCCTAGCTCTGCGGCGCGGAAGGGACGGAAGGCGGGGCGGCGGGCGGGGCTGGGTTTCCGCTTCCGGGAAGGCGCCGGGCAAGATGGCGGCGATGGCGGGGGCGGCGGGGGCGGCGGGGCTGTTCCCGGGCGAGGGCTGGGAGGCGGCGCTGGGCCGGATGCGGGAGCGGGCCTCTCCCCGGGGCCCCCCGGGCGCCTCCCCGGCCCTGCCCCGCGCCCTGCTCCTCGGCCTCGGCGCAGAGCTCCTCCTCTGGGACCCCGACGGCGCCGCCCTCTGCGTCCTCGCCCTCCGCGCCTCCGCCCAAGGCGAGCCCGGCACACAAGGCCGCGCCCAGGTACCCGCCGGCAGGCCGCGCTCGGAGGCCCCAGGGGCAGCAGGCTCTCCTGACCTTCCGCCCACGCCCATGGCAGGCGCCCTCTGGGGTTGGGAGGTCTGGTGGGGTTAGGAGAAAGAGAATATTATGAGAAAGAAAGAACTCATCATCATCATCATCATCATAACTGGTCTGGCCATCTCCCAGAAGCAGCATTCTCTCCTGACGTTCCGCCCACGCCCATGGCAGGCGCCCCCTGGGGTTGGGAGGTCTGGTGGGGTTAGGAGAAAGAGAATATTATGAGAAAGAAAGAACTCATCATCATCATCATAATAACTGGTCTGGCCATCTCCCAGAAGCAGCATTCTCTCCTGACGTTCCGCCCACATCCATGGCAGGCACCCTCAGAGGTTGGGAGGTCTGTTGGAAAACTAGTGGGGTTTATATCCCCATGGAATATTTCCAGGTTGGGAGAAAGAACTCATAATAATAATAATAATAATAATAATAATAATAATAATAATAGGGTTGTTGTATGTTTTCCGGGCTGTATGGCTATGTCCCAGAAGCATTCTCTCCTGACGTTCCGCCCACATCTATGGCAGGCACCCTCAGAGGTTGGGAGGCCTGTTGGGAAACGAGTGGGGTTTATATCCCTGTGGATAATGTTGGGAGAAAGAAGTGGCAGTGCGCGTGTGTGTGTGTGTTCCTTTGCAGGCCTTGCTGTGCCTCAACCCTCCTCTCTTCGAGGTGCACCAGATGGCCCTGAGCCCCAGGCAGCAGCACGTGGCCCTCCTCGGCCCCAGAGGCGTGATGGTGATGGAGCTGCCCAAGCGCTGGGGGAAGAGCTCCGAGTTCGAGGGGGGGAAGCCCACCGTCAACTGCGGGTAGGAGGAGGCCCCCGGCCCGCCCGCTGCCCCTGGGCTCCCGGCGCCCCTTGACCCTTGCCGCCTCTCTCCTTCCAGCACCACCCCCATTGCCGAGCGGTCCTTCACCAGCGTGGCCTCTTTGACCCTCAAGCACGCGGCCTGGTACCCCAGTGAGACCCTGGAGCCCCACATTGTGCTCCTCACTTCCGACAACACCATTCGGTAACCGTCCGCCATGGGCTTGTTTGTTTTCAGGCAGAGCTAAGGGGGCAGGGACGTATGGAATAGGAAAAGAGTCCAGTGCAGGGGTCCCCAAACTAAGGCCCGGGGGCCGGATGCCGCCCTCCGAGGTCATTGACCTGGCCCCGCCCTCAGCTTTATAATATAATATATTGTATATACATATAGTTCCTCATCCGCTGTCGGCCGCCGCTGAGTGACAAACGTCCAACTTACAAAGCTTCTAGTGCAGTGATGGCCAACCTATGACACGCGTGTCAGCACTGACACGCCTAGCCATTTTTGCTGCCACGCTGCCACATGCAGATTGATTGGATGACTCTGTCTTTTGTGGCCAAATTTGGTGTGATTTGGTCCAGTGGTTTTGTTGTTTACTCCATGGGAACTATGCACATTACATATATATCTATATATATATAAAAGAGTGATGGCATCACGGCGACCCACAAAACAACAAAACTACAGGGCCCCCAACCTCAAAATTTGACGACACAACCCATCATCCACGCCTCCAGGTTGATATAACAAAAAGAAAAGAAAAATAAATTCCTAATTAGAGAGAGAGGAATAATTGCTTTTATCCAATTGCTGCCAGTTAGAAGGCTAAACTCCTCCAATTTGGTCTCCTTGGTCTCCCAATAAAAAATCATTAAAAACACTAAAAAAAAATTAAAAACACGAAAAAATTAATACAATAAAATACTATAATAACAGAAAATAACTAAAAATAATACAAGAAAATAATAAAATATAATAAATAAAAAGATAACTTACAATACAATTAATTAAAAAATACAAATAACGTCAAATAAAAATTCCACAACAATTTTTAACCAATACCACCACCACTTTGCCACATCAATGCGTGGCCGGGCACAGCTAGTGTGCGTGTGTGTGTGTGTGTGTGTGTGTATATATATATATATATACACATATACATACATACATACATATACACACACACACACAAAATATTCTATTATTATTGTAGTATATTATTATATTATTACAATTATATTATTATTATATTATTCATTATTCATGACTACATTGAAATTACAATAGAGAGAAATCAGCGTGGAAATTGCAAGAGGTACCATAGATTGTTGTACATGGAAATAAGGGTAGTAAATAGTTTTTGATTTATTCAATACAGTTATATATTACAATTATATATTTTTGTTATTTAAACTATACATATTGCGAAATTATGGTGTTTTTTTTCTCAAAGTGACACACCACCCAAGTCATGCTAGGTTTTTTTTGGTGAATTTTGACACACCAAGCGCAAAAGGTTGCCCATCATTGTTCTAGTGTGAAGCAGGATGAGCCAAAATAGTATATTTCACCGTGTCATCGTTGCACTTTTTGTCATCTTTGTCATCTGTTTTTTCCTGTTAGGATTTACAGCCTGAGTTCCCCTCAAACTCCTGTGAAAGTCATTGCTCTCTCGGATGCCGACGAGGAGACCTTGAGGCTTAGTAAAGGGTGAGTAAGGCCCCACCGACTTGACCAATGCACGGGCCTTCCCTCCTGACCACGTTTGCCTTCCCCCTTCTCTCAGGAGAGCGTATACGGCGCTGATGGGCGAGACGGCCGTGGCCATGGACTTTGGCCCCTTGGCCGTGGTTCCCCGGGCCATCGCGGGCCAGCGGGAGAAGGAGGAGGCCCTGGCCTACCCCTTGTACATCTTGTACGAAAACGGGGAGACCTTCCTGACCTACGTCAATCTTCTCCACAGGTAAAGAGAACGTGGTTGCCCTTGCTGGTGCTCTTCCTCTCCCCCCTTCCTTCCTTCCTTCCTTCCTTCCTTCCTTCCTTCCTTCCTTCCTTCCTTCCACTGGGAAATATTTGGTGAAACATATATTATTATTATTACTATTACTATTATTACAGTAGAGTCTCACTTATCCAACATAAACGGGCCAGCAGAATGTTGGATAAGCGAATATGTTGGATAATAAGAAGGCATTAAGGAAAAGCCTATTAATCATCAAATTAGGTTATAATTTTACAAATGAAGCACCAAAACATCATGTTATACAACAAATTTGGCAGAAAAAGTAGTTTAATACGCAGTAATGCTATGTAGTAATTACTGTATTTATGAATTTAGCACCAAAATATCATGATGTATTGAAAACATTGACTACAAAAATGTGTTGGATAATCCAGAACGTTGGATAAGCGAGTGTTGGATAAGTGAGACTCTACTGTATTAAGGTTGTATGCCCATCTGTCGTGGGTGCTTTGATTGTGCTTTTCCTGCATAATGGCAGAAGGGGGTTGGACTGAATTGACCTAGGGGTCTCTTCCAACTATATTATTATTATTATTATTATTATTATTATTATTATTATTATTATTATTATTATTATTATTATTTTATTATGACACAGCAAACAAGATAGACATGCTGGATTTCGTTTCACAAAATCACAAGTCGAACACTTCCCAAGTGTCTAGGACTGTGTGATGTATTATTATTATTATTATTATTATTATTATTATTATTATTATTATTATGACACAGCAAACAAGATAGACATGCTGGATTTCATATCACAAAATCACAAGTCGAACACTTCCCAAGTGTCTAGGACTGTGTGATGTATATTATTATTATTATTATTATTATTATTATTATTATTATTATTTTATTATGACACAGCAAACAAGAGAGATATGCTGGATTTAGTTTCACAAAATCACAAGTCGAACACTTCCCAAGCGTCTAGGACTGTGTGATGTATTATTATTATTATTATTATTATTATTATTATTATTATTGTCTAACACAGCAAACAAGATAGATATGCTGGATTTCGTTTCACAAAATCACAAGTCAAACACTTCCCAAGTGTCTAGGACTGTGTGATGTATATTATTATTATTATTATTTTATTATGACACAGCAAACAAGATAGACATGCTGGATTTCGTATCACAAAATCACAAGTCGAACACTTCCCAAGTGTCTAGGACTGTGTGATGTATTTTCGGATGATGCGCATAGATCCCAGTCGGGTGGCCTTTTGCAGTTGGCAGATCGTAATTTTGTCAATGTCTATCGTTTCCAAATGCCGGCTGAGATCTTTTGGCACGGCATCCAGTGTGCCCATCACCACCGGGACCACCTGCACTGGTTTCTGCCAGAGTCTTTGCAGTTCAATCTTGAGGTCCTGAGAGCGGCTGAGTTTTTCCTGCTGTTGTTCATCAATGTGACTGATTATTACTATTATTATTATTATTATTATTATTATTATTATTATTATTATTATGGTTGTATGCCCATCTGTCGTGGATGCTTTGATTGTGCTTTTCCTGCAAAATGGCAGAAGGGGGTTGGACTATTGACCTAGGTGTTTCTTCTAACTACAGTATTGTTGTTGTTATTATTATTATTACTATTAAGCTTGTATGCCCGTCTGTCATGGGTGCTTTGATTGTGTTTTTCCTGCATAATTGCAGAAGGGGTTGGACTGAATTGACTTACGGGTCTCTTCCAACTACATTATTATTATTATTATTATTATTATTATTAAGGTTGTATGCCCGTCTCTCATGGGTGATTTGATTGGCAGAAGGCGGTTGGACTGAATTGTCCTGCGGGTCTCTTCCAACTTCAGTATTGTTGTTGTTGTTGTTATTATTATTATTATTATTGAGGTGGGATGGCCATATCTGTTGAGGAGGCTTTGACTGTGCTTTTCAATGACTCTGAGGTGCCTCCATGAAAGAGAGCTCTTGTCATTCCAGTGCGGGGACGCTGGGCCGGCTGCTGGGCCCGCTGCCCATGCACCCTGCGGCCGAGGACAACTACGGCTACGACGCGTGTGCCGTGCTGTGCCTCCCGTGCGCCCCCAACATCCTGGTGATTGCCACGGAGTCGGGCATGCTGTACCACTGCGTGGTGCTGGAGGGAGAAGAGGACGACGAGCAGGCCGTACGTTTGTATCAAGGTTTTGGCAAGACCTGAACATTGGACCATTGGCTCCTGATGCAAAGGGTTGGGAAGCCAGAGTGAGATTTCAGAAAGATTCTGAGAGTTGAATAGACCAGGGGTCTGTTTTTATTTTTATATCCCGTCCATTACATCTGCCGGGAACGGCTTCCCTGGCATTCGGTGGGAAGGAGGTGGGCTCGGGCTGTGGCGCAGGCTGGAGAGCAGCTGCAATGAATCACTGCAATGAATCACTCTGACCAGGAGGTCACGGGTTCGAGGCCTGCTCGGAACCTATGTTTGTCTGTCTTTGTTCTATGTTAAAAGGCATTGAATGTTTGTCTGATATGTGTCATGTGATCTGCCCTGAGAAAGAAGGGCAGGATATAAATGCTGCAAATAAATAATAAATAGAGCATTGTGAACGCCCGGACAGAGTGCTGATGACGGGCTCCGTTCTCGCTCTCCCCTCAGTCGATCAAATCGTGGGACTCGCGTCCGGACCAGATCCTCTCCCTGTATGTGTTTGAATGCGTGGAGCTGGAGCTGGCGCTGAGGCTGGCCTCGCGGGAGGGCGACCAGCCGCTGGAGTCGGACTTCTCTTGCCCCATCAAGCTGCACCGAGGTAGGAGTCCGGCCACGGGGCCCTTCACGCCGCTATGACGTTGAAGTTGGCATTCCTTATTTATTTTACAGTAAGACTCTTTATTAGCTTTGCCCGGCCACGCGTTGCTGTGGCTTATGGGAATCCCTTGTTGGCCAGGTGGAATAGCAGTGAATAGCCTTGCAGTCTCAAAGCCTGGCCGTTTTCTGGAGTAGCTGGAGCTTTTTGTTGTATGAACGTAGAGGCATGGATGAGGGGTTGTGCTGCCAAGTTTAGTGTTTCTGGGATGTGTAGTTTTGTTGTTTTGTCCTAGGCCGAAACGCCATTACCCATATATATATATATATATACACACACACACACACACACACACACACACACACACACACACACACAAGCTGTGCCCGGCCACGCATTGCTGTGGCAAGGTGGTGGTGGTATTGGTTAAAAATTGTTGTGTAATTTTTATTTGACGTTATTTGTATTTTTTAATTAATTTTATTGTAAGTTATCTTTTTATTTATTATATTTTATTATTTTCTTGTATTAGTTTTAGTTATTTTCTGTTATTATAGTGTTTTATTGTATTAGTTTTTTAGTGTTTTTTATTATTTTTTATTGGGTTGCTAGGAGACCAAGTTGGAGGAGCTTAGCCTTCTAACTGGCAGCAATTGGATAAAAGCAATTATTCCTCTCTCTCTAATTAGGACTTTCTTTTTCTTTTCTTTTTGTTGTATCAACCTAGAGGCGTGGATGATGGGTTGTGTCGTCAAATTTCGAGGTTGGGGGGCCTGTAGTTTTGTTGTTTTGTGGGTCGCCGTGATGCCATCACTCTTTTATATATATAGATACACACACACACACACACATACATATACACATGCACTTTATTTTCCAGTTTCTGGCTGCTGTTACCGTATTTGGAAAGAAAACCTTACTTTATCTTACTAATGAAATTTGAGCATCCCTTATCTGGATGTCTGAAATTCAAAATATTCCACACCGGTGGCCAAGTTGCTTCCTGATGCCTTGGCCGTTTTGCATGAACTTGGGTTTCAAGACCAAAGTTCCCAAGATTCTGAATTACGAATCTCTTGCAATCTTCCTGAAAACGGAATGGATTTTCCGCCTTTGTGCCCATCCTTAACTGACGAGCCGAACTTGGCTCCTTTGCTCCAACCTTGTTCCCCAGACCCGAAGTGTCCCTCTCGGTATCACTGCACGCACGACGCCGGGGTGCACAGCGTTGGCCTTCCCTGGATCCACAAGCTGCACAAATTCCTTGGCTCAGGTGAGGCCGGGAGTCTCGTTTCTCCAAGACCCCTTTCCTTTCTGGGTGCAATGCCGTTGTGTGCCGTCCGTCTGATTGGGTTTTACTGGTTTTTTCCCCAGACGAGGAAGACAAAGATAGTCTGCAGGAGCTCGGAGCGGAAGAGAAATGCTTTGTGGAGCACATCCTTTGCACCAAGCCTCTGCCGTGCAGGTGAGAGAGAATGAGAGAGAGAGAGGAAGCAAGGCATGCTTCCATCCCTTGACAAGGATTGCGGGGCCAGAAGCCATAACATCATCATCATTTAATTACTTATTAATCGCCCTCCATCCACGATGCTCTAGGCGATTTACAAGATAACACACTGCGGAAAGATGGAAAACAGAGAATGGCATACAGCAGGCATGGGCAGACTTAGGAGAACGCAGCAGGGAATACCCTTCTGACTGGCAGTTAGGGGGAGAACGGCTCTTCCTCGTCCTCTGTAATTTGGACTTGTATTTTTCTAGGTTTTTTTGTTTGAAAGACATAGATTGGAAGACTATTTTTATATAGAGAGATTATTATTAGTATTATATTATTATTTTTATTCATACCCTGCTTTTTCTCTCCACAAGGAGACTCAAAGCGACTTACATTAAAAGCATTTTCCGTATAATGTAAAATCGAACAGGACTGACCATCGCTGGCATTGGTGTAGCCTTTCTTCTTTTCCTCGCAGAGAGCCCTCCTCCATCCTGGGGTTTGCCATCGTCTCCGACATCCTGGGCCCCACCATGGTCTGCATCACAGAGACCTACGAATGCATCACCAAGCCTCTTCTGTAAGTATCAAACCGTCCTAAACCTGTGTTGGAGAGAGAGATGCCTTTGTGGAGGGGAAAAGTCGTGTTGTCATTTACTGCCAGGAACGGTTGAATTGAGGCTCACTCACCTTCCGTCTCAATTTACCTGTTGCTCTGATGATCTGGCGATTTGCTCAATCATACGGAAATAATGCAGTAATTTACAATATTTACATAGTCTTTCCGGAGCAAAGCATTCGTGCATCCGACCTCAATTGTTTGCCGTATGGAAAGCTTTCCGCTGTCGCCTCCCACATTTCACAGCAGTGACAAATGTCCTGTTACGTACCAGAAATCTCCCACGGTTTCCCTCTAGCAATAAATCACTACTCTATGCTGTTAACTCTTTACATCACTGGATTACTTTCTCTAATTTACAATATTTACATAGTCTTTCCGGAGCAAAGCATTTGTGCATCCGACCTCGATTGTTTGCTGTATGGGAAGCTTTCTGCTGTCGCCTCCCACATTTCACAGCAGTGACAAATGTCCTGTTACTACTAGAAATCTCTGTTTCCCTCTAGCCATAAATCTCTACTCTATGCCGTTAACTCTTACACCACTGGACTACTTTCTGCATTACAGACACACACACTCAGTGAGCTTTAAACTAAGTACACATTTCAAAACTATGCAAAACAATACCTTAACATGTCTTGGTCCCTGGCGGGAGGGTTTCGTCACGCGGGAAGTCTTAGGTGCTCGATGCTTCCTTTGCAGCTCGACCGTCCACTCGCCGTGCCCTCCGCTCCTCTGCAGCAAGGACGACGCCCAGGCCGCGGCCTCCCCGCTCCGCATCTTGTCCGAATCCCAGGACTCCTTCGAGAGGCACGTCCAGAGCATCCTGAGTCGCGGCTCCGCCAACCCGCTGCTGTTGAAGTAGGTCTTCTCTTTCAGGGCACATCACAAGGCACATGTACATGGCAAACATTCAATGCCATTAGACACATAGGCAGACACAGAGGCCATTTAACATGTTCCAGCTTCTGGCTTCATGAAGGTATGCTCAATTCTGGCCATAGGGAAAGCTGCCGCTTCATCGTCCACTTTTGACACTGGAAGGTTTTATGGTGTTGTAAAATAGCTAAATTAGCCTCCCCGCATAAAGCAGGACCTAAATTTCCTACTTGTCAATAATAATAATAATAATAATAATAATAATAATAATAATAATAAGCTTACTAGCTGTGCCCGGCCACGCGTTGATGTGGCAAAGTGGTGGTGGTATTGGTTAAAAATTGTTGTGTAATTTTTATTTGACGTTATTTGTAATTTTTTAATTAATTTTATTGTAAGTGATCTTTTTATTTATTATATTTTATTATTTTCTTGTATTATTTTTAGTTATTTTCTGTTATTATAGTATTTTATTGTATTAATTTTTTAGTGTTTTAAATTATTTTTTAGTGTTTTTTATTATTTTTTATTGGGTTGCTAGGAGACCAAGTGAGGAGCTTAGCCTTCTAACTGGCAGCAATTGGATAAAAGCAATTATTCCTCTCTTTCTAATTAGAACTTTATTTTTCTTTTCTTTTTGTTGTATCAACCTAGAGGTGTGGATGATGGGTTGTGTTGTCAAATTTCGAGGTTGGGGGGCCTGTAGTTTTTTTGTTTTGTGGGTCGCCGTGATGCCATCACTCTTTTATATATATAGATATAGATTTATATCCCGCCTCCATCTCACCCGAAGGGGACTCGGGGCGGCTTACGGCAAAATAAAAATACAAGCGATGATAAAATATGACACATCAAAGGACAACAACAGAAACCAATAATAAAATATACACAATAGGCGAAAAAACACAACACGGAATTAAAACATCAAATTAAAAACAATGAGGTTGCAATAGTGGATAAGCAGCTGTCTATTATTAATAGCGAGCTAGGCTGTTATTAATGGTTGGGAGCTCAATCTGACCCGGCCTGGCTTCAAACTCAGTCGTGATTTATTGCAGCTGGCTAGTAAACCAGCTGCGCCACAGCCCAGGCCCCGCTGCACACGGCACATATCTTACCTGAAGTGGAAAAACCCCACGATATTTAAAAGGAAGAGCAATCAGGGGCAGCTAACGACTCTGAACATAAGATTTAATCCGACCTGTGTGGTTTGCGATGGCCAGAATGATGGAAGCAGCACAGCAAGGCGATGTTTTGCTTCTGGGTGTCTCTTCCTGAGATGAGCGTTTCTTTATTTGTCCCTCCAGAGCCGCGGATAAGGAGTCCTCGCCTCCCCCCGAGGAGGGTCTCCAGCTCCTCAGCAGAGCCACCCAAGTCTTCCGGGAAGAATACATCCTCAAGCAGGACCTGGCCCGGGAGGAGATCCAGCGCAGGTAGAGGCTTCCAAGGGATCGATAGTGTTGGGGCTCGGCGGGTCCCGAGTCTCTTCCTTCTGATTTGAAGCATTACCACGGTTTCTGAGCCAAGGCATGCCCTGCAGTATAATAAAATGTCCCTCAGGCTTGTGCAACAGGTAACAGCAGGGGTCCTCAAACTTTTTAAGCCGAGGGCCGGTCCACAATCCTTCAGACTGTTGAGGGGCCGGATTATCATTTGAAAAAAAAAAATACAAACAAATTCCGATGCACACTGCACATGTCTTATTTGTAGTGCAAATTTAAAAATAAAAACAATTTTAACCAACATACATTTATCAGGATTTCAATGGGAAGTGTGGTCCTGCTTCTAGCCAATGAGATAGTCAAGTTAATTAGGATTGTTGTTGTTGTTGTTGTTGTTGTTGTGTGCCTTCAAGTCATTTCAGACTTTGGGCGAGCCTAAGTCTAAAATTTATTTATTTATCATTTATTTATTTACTGCATTTATTTACTACATTTGTATCATACCTTTCTCACCCCAAAGGGGACTCAGAGTGGCTTACAAATTATATGGACATACAATATATTATATTATTAGCATAGCACAATATTAGCATTATATATTACTATATTGAACTATACCACTATACTATAATATTATTAGTAATATTATATGTAATATAGAATATATAATTAATATTATTATATGGTATTATTATTAGTGTTATATTCTATTACATTATAATATTATTAATATTATATGTATATACAATATATGATATTATAAAACTGAGGGCGGGGGCCAGGTAAATGACCTCGGAGGGCCGCATTCGGCCCCCGGGCCTTAGTTTGGGGACCCCTGGGTAACAGTAACTTTACTTCAGTTCGAAAGGTCAAACAGGGCAACGATATATACAGCGGTCTCTCTGAATTCGCACAGAGAACAGAGGGAATAATAAACAGTCTTTAAATACCTTGTTCCTCAGAGTGAAACTTCTCCGTGAACAGAAGAAGCAGCAGCTGGAAGACCTGGGCTACTGTCGAGAAGAAAGGTGAGGCCAACCCATTTCGGAGCATTTCTAGTTTATTCTCTCTCTCTCTCTCTCTATATATATATATTTCAAGCTTTGTCGCCCTTCTTTCGCAATGGTTTTACAATCCCTCTTGGTACTGCTGGACTTGGATGGCGTCTTGCAACGGAATAAATACAGTAATAATAAATATTATTATTAATAATAAGCCAGCAAAGTCTCCTTGCACCAGCTGAAGGCCCCTCCCACCAGTAGCATGCTTTGTTAATTATTTAGATATATATATATGTGTATACACACATGCATATATACATATATACGATATAATTTACAGTAATATAATATATTGTATATGCATATAATATTATTATTTTGCAATACAATATAATACTAATAGTACAATATAATATTAATTATATATTATATATAATATTATTAATAATATTACAATATATAGATATAGTACAATATGGTAATTTATTGCCAGTATTGTGCTATGCTAATAATATAATATTGTTTGTAAATTTTAATTTGTAAGCCGCTCTGAGTCCCCTTTGGGGTCAGAAGGGCGGAATATAAATGTATTAAATAAATAAATTAATAATAATAATAATAAATTTCAGGTGCATCTGATGTACTTTTTGTAGTAGATGCTGAAAAAGCCTTTGATAACATCAACTGGGATTTCTTCAAATTGTTAATGAAGGGAATTGGTAGAGGTTATCATTTTTTGAGCGCAATACAGGCAATTTGTAAGTAACAGGCAAAAATAATTATTAATGGACAAGAAACTGAACCTTTTGAAATCAATAAAGGAACAAGACAGAGGTGCCCTCGAGCCCCACTAATATTTATAATGTCACCAATGCTCGATTTTCCAAGTTTCGCTTATCCAACATTGTGCCTGCCCGTTTATGTCGAATAACTGAGACTCTACTGTATGTATGTATGTGTATATATATATATGTGTGTATATATGTATATATGTATTTATGTATTTCCACTTGAAGGAAGAGCCTTCGGGAGATGGCGGAGCGGCTGGCGGACAAGTACGAGGAAGCCAAGGAGAAGCAGGAAGACATTGTGAACAGGTGAGAACTCCAGTGGAGTCCGTTGAATAGAATCACTTTATTGTCGTTGTTCGTCGTACAATGGAATTAAATGCCACCCCCGATATGCGTTATTATGTATGTAGAATCACACAACACCCATCCTTGCACACTTTCATCACTATCGCACAGCCCTTGATGCCACCTCAGTGTGCAAACCTTAAGAGTTCAATCTCGAACCTCTTTGGTATTATCCGATACCTGATAGTAATGATTCAAAAACTGTAAAACTGGTAAACTGTAGCCAGCTGCAATAAATGTCATGAGATTGAAGCTTGGGTCGGAGTGAGCTCTTGACCATTAATAGCCCAACTCGCGGTTCATCTTTGCATTTGTCAAGTAGGAAATTTAGGTACCCGCTTTATGCAGGGAGGCTAATTTAACTAATTTAAGACACCATAAAAACTGCCTGCAATGTGTGGAAAGGAATGAGGAAGTACTCCATCAAAGACTCGGTGTCACGAGTGAACGATGAAGCGGTGGCTCCCCCTTGTGGCCGGAATCGAGCATAACCCTCATGATGCCGGAAGCTGGAAAATGTTAAATAATAATAATAATAATTTTATTTTTGTACCCCGCCACCATCTCCCCAGAGGGACCCGGGGCGGCTTACAGATATAAAACCAACATACAATAATATCAAATACAAAAACACACAAATAAATTTTAAAAATTACCTCTGTGTTTGTCTACCAGCCTGCGCCCGGGCTGTGGCGCAGGCTGGTGAGCAGCCAGCTGCAACAAATCACTCGGACCAGGAGGTCATGAGTTCGAGGCCAGCTCGGAGCCTATGTTTGTCTTGTCTTTGTTTTATGTTAAGGCATTGAATGTTTGCCCTATATGTGTAACTAGCTGTGCCCGGCCACGCGTTGCTGTGGCAAAGTGGTGGTGGTATTGGTTAAAAATTGTTGTGTAATTTTTATTTGACGTTATTTGTATTTTTTTATTAATTTTATTGTAAATTATCTTTTTATTTATTATATTTTATTATTTTCTTGTATAATTTTTAGTTATTTTTTGTTATTATGGTATTTTATTGTATTAATTTTTTAGTGTTTTTAATTATTTTTTAGTGTTTTTTATTATTTTTTATTGGGTTGCTAGGAGACCAAGTTGGAGGAGCTTAGCCTTCTAACTGGCAGCAATTGGATAAAAGCAATTATTCCTCTCCCTCTAATTAGGACTTTTTCTTTTCTTTTTGTTGTATCAACCTAGAGGCGTGGATGATGGGTTGTGTTGTCAAATTTCGAGGTTGGGGGGCCTGTAGTTTTGTTGTTTTGTGGGTCGCCGTGATGCCATCACTCTTTTATATATATAGATAGATGCGATCCGCCCTGAGTCCCCTTCGGTGTGAGAATAAAGGGCGGGATATAAATACTGTAAATAAATGTATATGTTTAATGGCATTGAATATTTGCCATGTATATGTATATTGTGATCCGCCCTGAGTCCCCTTTGGAGTGAGAAAAAAAGAGCGGGATATAAATACTGTATGTAAATAAATAAACTGGCCGGGATTTCTGGGAGTTGTAGGGCAAAATACCTGGGGACCCACAAGTCCAGATGAACATGAAGCCCGGAGGCATCTTTGGGTTGATTTTTCCAACGGGTGATGGACTGGAGAGACGTTGTTTGTGACTCTCGACTCCCAGCACTCCTCATGAGGCCACGTTGGCCGGGGCTGCTGGGAGTTGCAGTGCATGGGCCCCTGGGTCCCCGCCTTCCTGGGTGTCTTGGTGTGTGTGGAGTGCTGTCTTTGTCCCCCGGGAAGGATGAAGACGGTCCTGCGCGGGGTCCACTCTCATCTCCCGGTGCTGTCGGACAGCGAGAAGGACATGAAGAAGGAGCTGCAGGCGATTCAGGAACAGCTGCGGCACTTGGGGAACGGCATCAAACAGGTCAGGGAGGCGCTTGGCACACGCAGCACACGCTAGACTGGGACACGCGTGGGACTCGCAGGGACTTCCTCAGACCACGGCGAGCCCCACCAGTCACTGAGCCAGACCACATTTGGCATTCCAGGCCCATTTACATGTCATTGTCATTTCAAGAGGGGTGTTGTGTGGTTCGTTGCCGGGCTGTACATACGGCCAACGTGTTCTAGCAGCATTCGCTCCTTTGTTGTGACTACGCCGTCTTCATGGGATCCATGCAGATAGATCCCCCCAACACATGCAAATCAGGCTTGCTAACGGCACCCTTTACACTAGTTTAACATGTTAAAGTGAAGTAAATAAATCTATATATATAAAAGAGTGATGGAATCCTGGCGACTGCCAAAACAACAAAACTAAACACCCCACAACCTCGAAAATTGACAGCACAACCCCTCATCCACGCCTCTAGGTTGATACAACAAAAAGAAAAGAAAAATAAAGTCCTAATTAGAGGGAGAGGAATAATTGTTTTTATCCAACTGCTGCCAGTTAGAAGGCTAAGCTCTGCCCACTTGGTCTCCTAGCAACCCACTCAGCCCAGGGGACAGGCAAATTTAGGCCTCACTTAGGCCTCTTCCACACTGCCTATAAAATACAGACATCACCAGACAACGCCACAGCAACGCGTGGCCGGGCACAGCTAGTATTATTATAATATTGAATATCATTATGAAGATGTTTATTTACAGATATATATATACCGTATATACTCAAGTATAAGCCGGCACCTAATTTTACCACCAAAAAAACCTGGGAAAACATTGACTCCAGTATAAGCCGAGGGTGGTCAATTTCAGAAATAAAAATAGATACCAATAAAATTACGTTAATTGAGGCATCAGTAGGTTAAATGTTTTTGAATATTTACATCAAGCTCAAATTTAACTCTGATCAAATCATTACAGTAGACTCTCACTTATCCAACACTCGCTTATCCAAGCCTCTGGATAATCCAAGCCATTTTTGTAGTCAATGTTTTCAATATATCGTGATATTTTGGTGCTAAATTCGTAAATACAGTAATTACTACATAGCATTACTGCGTATTGAACTACTTTTTCTGTCAAATTTGTTGTATAACATGATGTTTTGGTGCTTAAGTTGTAAAATCATAACCTAATTTGATGTTTAATAGGCTTTTCCTTAATGCCTCCTTATTATCCAACATATTCGCTTATCCAACATTCTGCCGGCCCGTTTATGTTGGATAAACGAGACTCTACTGTATTTCCCTATTCATTCATTTCTACGAACACCGACATAACCGACCATGGTTCCTTCCATCATCCCACAGGGATAGATATAAACTCCACTGGCTTCACGGCCATCACAGCCACAGATGCAGGCAAAACGAAAAGGAGCAAATGCTGCTAGAACACATTGGGAATCACACACCCTGGTGATTCTGGGTAGGAAAGCCTTTGGGAATACACAACGGGAAACATTACCACTGTGGCCCCTGGGGATTCTGAGCCTTTGTTCCCGCAGGTGAAAATGAAGAAGGATTACCAGGAGAGGAAGACGGAGAAGGGGAGCAGCCCCCGCCGGCCCAGCATCTCCCTCAGCGCCGCCCAGAGGAAGTGCATCCAGGCCGTCCTCAAGGAGGAGTAAGTTGGGGGATTCTCGATAGGTTGGCTGCCAGTCTTCCGGGCTGTACGGCCATGTTCCGGAAGCATTCTCTCCTGACGTTTCGCCCACCTCTACGGCAGGCATCCTCAGAGGTTGTGGGCTCTCTCAATACTTCTCTGGCCATGAAACCCTTCGACAGCACATTCGCGATAGGCTGGGAAAATAGACCTGCTTACATAAGAACACCTACTGTATCTAGCTGGCATTGCCTGTGTTGTTGGAACTGCTGCCTGCCTACTTTCTCCCTTCTCCGGCTCTATATGGCAGCAGTGAGCAGGCGTTCATCATGGCTCTTCCTTTCCTTCCTGTTTTCCTCATACTCCTTCTCCCTCTTTTCTCCTTCTTCCCTTGCTATCTCTCCCTTCCTTTTTCTTTCTTCACTTTCTCCCTTCTCCGGCTCTATATGGCAGCAGTGAGCAGGCGTTCATCATGGCTCTTTCTTTCCTTCTTATTCCCCTCATACTCCTCCCTCTTTTCTTTTACTTATTCCCTTGCTATCTCTCTCTTACTTTTCTACTTCTTTTCTACATATTTTCTACTTTTTCTTTCTTTGCTTTCTCCCTTCTCCAGCTTGGAAGAGGCAACCTCACAATGTCTCCATCACAACGTGGCTTTCCTTCCCTCCCTCCCTCTCCCCCATACACACAATCATTCTCTCATATATCTATCTATCTATCTATCTATCTATCTATCTATCTATCTATCTGTCTATCTATCTATCTCAGGGCCGGGCTGTGGCGTAGCTGGTTAGTAGCCAGCAGCAATAAATTGGTTTGAAGCCTGGATCGGGGTTAAGCTTTCAACCGTTAATAGCCTAGCTTGCTGCCCACCGAAGCAGCTCAAAAACAGTGGCATCTATGAGTAGAGAATTCTAGGTACCGCTTTATGCGGGGAGGCTAATTTAACTAATTTGCGACACCGCCCTGAGTCCCCTTCAGGGTGAGAAAGGCGGCGGAATATAAATACTAAATAAAAAATATATATAAATAAATAAAAATATATAGACCTTTCTATGTAGATGGCCAGAAAGATGTGCACGGACACATGCAGGTCCATCAGAGCACCGGATTCACAGTAAAGGCCCGGGCTGTGGCGCAGGCGTGAGAGCAAGCCAGTGCAATTAACTGCAATGAATCACTCTGACCAGGAGGTCATGAGTTCGAGGCCCGCTCGGAGCCTATGTTTGTTTGTCTTTGTTCTAAGTCAAAAAGGCATTGAATGTTTGCCTATATGTGTAATGTGATCCGCCCTGAGTCCCCTTCGGGGTGAGAAAGAAGGGCGGAATAGAAATGCTGTAAATAATAATAAATAATAAATAAATATTTTTACTTCTTTCCTTGCTGCGTCTAAAACGTGTTATTTTTTTTAGGGGTGAACACATCCAGGAGATGGTGAAACAGATCAACGACATCCGAAATCACGTCGCCTTTTAGTGAACATTTTGCGGGATGTGACTGAAACCGAGCTGCCTTTCTCCTAATTTATACCACAATGAGTTGTCTATATTGTTTTTAGCGTCTGCAACGTTTAATAAAAAGGCCTTTCGACTACGAAGCGTCTCTTCTGAGTTTGCAACGCGCCCGGCTCGAGAAGAACCAGAGGAGGCTTTTTGTTAAATTTCCTTCTTTAATTTGGAACACTTTGTAAGGGATAATACGCCTTCAATACAGTTAACAAAGGGTTACGTTTTTATTTTATTGATTTCTGTAAATTCGGTAGACGGGAGAACTCGACACCCACACTTTTTCACAGGACACCGGTGGCTCGACGGGTCGGGACTCGGCACGATCCCAAAAGACTCCGGAATCGGAAGACTAGCTTCGCCGCAAAGAAACCCCGCTCTCGTCCTTCTCTTTGGCCAAACCAGGCTGCGGAGGGTTTTGTTCTCGCGCGAGGAGGCAACAAAGGAAATCAAAAGGGTTACGGTTAAGTCACACATGCTGTAAGAACGCAGGCCGCACATATGAAAAGACTGTACAAGGATACAGAACGAGAGAGCTCGAACCTGCCGTACGTTCTGCACCCGGAACCAGGACGAGCGGACGGTCAAGGCGTTGGTCGTCGCGGAAGAACGGAAGCCAAGGTTGAAAGTCCTGTCCGGCGGGAAGAGCGGAAACGGCTGGATTATTTTCCCTTTCCGGCCTCAAATAGGTGCCTGGTTTTAGGGCTTCTGGTTGTAGCGAGACGTCGTCAATCTCCGTTCAATTTCCTTCTCTCCGCAGAAAGTGTCTCTGAAGTCGGTTTAAGGCTCCCCAAAAAATCAAAGGCTCCGTCACTGGCCTTGCGAAGCATCACTCGGAAGGCGTTGCAAAGCATCACTCGGAAGCGGCTTATTCGTAATTCATGATAAACTGTCCTGATCGAACGGCGCAAGCGGCTTCGTTTTCCACCGTGTCGAATTAAAGCTGTGTTCTGTCAGAAGAGATGGGAAATAGAGCCAAAAAAACCCAAATACTTCCAATAGACGACAAGGAGATGTCCCGTGTGACATTTCCCAAAGCAGCGCGAGAAAAAGACGCAACGTAAGCATTCCCCGCGATGTTAACACTTTCTTCCCGACGAGAAAAATACCTTCTGACCAATGTGTTCACACTAACTCCTTAAACCCATTAGAAACCCTTTGCACCAAGGCTCAACTCCAGATTGACAACTCCTTTGCAGTAGCTTACAAATACATAAGACGATCGTGGGTTTGTGCCAGCAGAAAAGACTCAAAAACACGCTCCATGAAGGTGGATAAACATGACGCTTCTCTTCTTCGTTCCCGGCTTCTAAACCAAGCCTGCTTCCGTTAACCTTCCCCTCAAAGAGTCAGACCTGGAGCACCGCCAGACGGATTAAACCAGATTCCGAGTGAGACGACACGGCTCTGAATCCAAACCCTCAATGCAGCCTCCGCAATCCACTTCTATGGAGACCCATCCCGGGAAGATCCCCGTCCAATGGTAGTGACACAAGTGTTGCCTTCACACACATCTATGTCTGCCAGGTAACACAGATGGGCACCAAACCCTCCTCTCAGCCGAGATTTGTAACTGTAACTGTCCGATACGTTGCCAAACACCTTCAGAGACAAGTTAAGTCTCCCAAGTGGGGTCCCATCCCGGGAAGATCCCCGTCCAATGGTCGTGACACAAGTGTTGCCTTCACACACGTCTAGGTCCGTCAGGTAATACAGAAGGGCACTAAACCCTCTTTTCAGTTGAGATTCGTAACTGTCCAATACGTTGCCAAGCACCTTCTTCAGAGACGAGCCAAGTCTCCCAAGTGGAGACCCATCCCGGGAAGATCTCCGTCCAATGGCTGTGACACAAGTGTTGCCTACACGCACGTCTAGGTCCACCAGGTAACGCAGAAGGGCACCAAACCCTCTTTTCAGCCGAGATTCGTAACTGTCCGATACGTTGCCAAGCACCTTCTTCAGAGACGAGCTGAATAAGTTTCCCAAGTGGAGTCCCATCCCAGAAAGATCCTCATCCAACGGCCGTACAAGTGTTGCCTTCACGCATGTCTAGGTCTGCCAGGTAACGCAGAAGGGCACCAAACCCTCTTTTCAGCCCAGATTCGTAACTGTCCAATACATTGCCAAGAGATGAGTGTAAGTCTCCCTGTTTTCGATGGGACTGAGCCTGACCCGGGTCTAGCTCGACCAATTTTGTTCTCCAAGCAAGAGCCTAAAAAAATAAAAGAGCCGGCTTCGATCCCGCCAGTTCTTTCCACACAAATTCACAGAGCGGGGGGCACAGAACACCTGTCCCATCACGAAGAAAGAATTGAATGAAGGCTTGATTCTTGTTATTGTTCTGTAAGGACATTAGAGCACCATCTGCTCGACGCGTGGGGCGTTTTTCCTTCTCAAGAGTGACTTCCGTTGTGACTTCCAGGGACCGGGAAACTTAACATCCGTGGATTACGTCCCCTTCCCTCTCTTTGTTGTCCGCTCCGTCGCTTCCTCGCAACTGCCAAACCGGGCTCGAAAAAGACACCAAGTCGGAACAAAGTGCATCGAGCTTCGAAAGCCTTCCAGCCCCAAATCTCTGGAAAACTAATCCGTATTTTAATATAAAATATCGACACGCCTTACTACTAGAGGCCCCTCCTGCCTCGCTCCTTCCTGCCGGCAACCGTTCAGTCGCCAGGACGGGCGACCGCTTTTGTCTGGAACCAAATTTGGGAGACGTTGATTTCTAGCAGCTTCCTTGATCGTGGTAAAAAAAGAGGGAAGACGGGAGCGTGGAGAGGACGCCGCTTCCTGGAGTGAAGGAAAAGGGGGGACGGCAGACTCCCGGAAAGCGCCCCGGTCCTCGCTTCTTAGCAAACCCGCCGTTCTTTCTTTCTTTCTTTCTTTCTCTTCTTCTTCCTCCTCCTGCCGGGAACCACGCGGCTCCCTCTTCCGCACCGTCTTCTGCGCTTTCGGTTAAAGAGTTAAATAATAATAATAGTTATTAAACGTTCTGCTATAAAGATGAGTTTTTCTGGGGGGAGAAGAAACCCGACACGTGGCCTCGCCGCCTCATCGCCCGGCCGTCCCAGGAGGAGGAGGAGGAGGAGGAGGGTGTCATGTCTCGGGCAGCTGGTTGATGTCTGTCAGTTTGGTGTCGTTCAGGATGGCCCGGATCCGCTCCAGGGAGTCCGCCTGACGGATCCGCTCCAGCTGGACCTGCAAAGCAGAAAAGAAAGCGTCAGCAAAGGGCAGCTGGGCTGTGGCGCAGCTGGTTAGCAGCCAGCTGCAATAAATCACTACTGTGCCGAAATGGGGAAAGGTAATTTCACAGTTGAAATGGACAATAAAATGCAGTATAACAATGGCCTCTGTTGTCTGTCTATGTGTCGTATGTCTAACAGCACTGAATATTTGCCATGTCTATGTGCATTGTGCTCCGCCCTGAGTCCCCTTCGGGGTGAGAAAGAAGGGCGGAATATTTATTACAGTATTTCTACCCTGCCCTTCTCACCCAATAAGGGGACTCAGGGTGGCTTAAAATATACATACTGCAAGTAAACCAATAATAAATAAGCTTCTGCCAGTTGCGAAAACTATTGTCCTTTATGGCCAACAATAACTGGCGTTAAGAGGGAGCAAAGATTCAGGACCTGTTGCCTGGGAATCATGGCAATTTCAGGGCCTTGTTGGGGGAGGCCTCACCTGCAGGGTCTGCGAGAGCTTCACAAAATCCCTCTGCACTTGCTCGCTGACGTCCAGCTCCGTCTGCAGCCGCTGCGCCTTGTTCTTCTCCTCGAACATCAGCTGCTCGAGGTTCACCTGAAGCGAGACACCGAGTTCAGAGACCGTTCTGAGGACCTCTAACTAATCAAGGAACCACTGGTAGTGCAGCGGGTTCATCCACTGAGCTGCTGGACTTGCTGACCAAATGGTCCGCAGTTTGAATCCAGGGAGCAGGGTGAGCTCCTGCTACTAGCCTCAGCTTCTGCCAACCTAGCAGTTCAAAAACATGCAAATGTGAGTAGATCAATAGGTACTGCTCCTGCGGGAAGGTAACGTTGCTCTACGCAGTCATGCCAATGGCCACATGACCTAGGAGGCGTCTACGGACATACAAATGTGAGTAGATCAATAGGTACAGTAGAGTCTCACTTATCCAAGCTAAACAGGCCAGTAGAACCTTTGATAAGCGAATATGTTGGATAATAAGGAAAGATTAAGGAAAAGCCTATGAAACATCAAATTAGGTTATAATTTTACAAATTAAGCACCAAAACATCATGTGATACAAATTTTACAGAAAAAGTAGTTCAATACGCAGTAATGCTATGTACTAATTACTGTATTTACGAATTTAGCACCAAAATATCACGATATATTGAAAACATTGACTACAAAAATGGCTTGGATAATCCAGAACCTTGGATAAGTGAGACTCTACTGTATTTACGAATTTAGCACCAAAATATCACGATATATTGAAAACATTGACTAAAAAAATGCCTTGGATAATCCAAAACCTTGTATGAGCGAGTCTTGGATAAGTGAGACTCTACTGTATATATTTTATATATTACATGTAATACAGTAGAGTCTCACTTATCCAACATAAATGGGCCGGCAGAATGTTGGATAAGCGAATATGTTGGATAATAAGGAGGCATTAAGGAAAAGCCTATGAAACATCAAATTAGGTTATGATTTTACAAATTAAGCACCAAAACATCATGTTTTACAACAAATTTGACAGGAAATTTAGTTCAATATGCAGTAATGCTATGTAGTAATTACTGTATTTACGAATTTAGCACCAAAATATCACGATGTATTGAAAACATTGACTACAAAAATGCGTTGGATAATCCAGAACGTTGGATAAGTGAGACTCTACTGTATATACAAATATGCAATATAATTTACAATAATATATAATATTATAATATATTGTATATGCATATAATAATATTATTTTGTAATACAATATAATACTAATACAATATAATATTAATTATATATTATATATTATAATACTAATATTATTTTGCAATACAATATAATACTAATAATACAATATAATGATATTAATTATATATTATATTTTGCATGTAATATTACTAATAATATTACAATATATTTATATAGTACAATATAAAAATATTGTAACTTAGTAACTTAGTGCCAGTATTGTGCTAGGTTAATAATATAATATTGTATGTAAATTTAATTTCTAGGCCGGGGTGAGAAGGGCAGGATATAAATGTATTAAATAAATAAATAAATAAATAAATAAGGTACTGATAGAAAGTATCAGAAAATAGATACATAAAATAGAAGAATTTGGCAAAGTTTCAGGTTTTAGGATACATTCAAAGAAGATAATAATAACAATAACAACAATTTTATTTTTATATCCTGCCACCATCTCCCCAAGGGGACTTGGGGCGGCTCACATGGGGGCAAGGCCCGAAACACCATAAAAATAAAAATACATAAAAAACAATTCACAATATAAAAATAGGGTAAAAACAGCAATATTGTAACAATAAATAATAATATCAACCGGCAACCAGACACGGACAATGATATTAACTAAAAATAGAAAAAGCAGGAAGAATTAAAAGAGATATCGGGGTTCCAAATATAGTAGCAAATAAAATTAAGGGATATCTAGGGATAATGATTACAGCTTAAAACGCCCAACTTCTGAAGAATAATTTTGAACGGAAACGGAAGGAAATTAAAAAAGGTCTGGAGAATTGGAAAAATCTAAGCCTGTTTCTACTATAATAATGAATATGCTTCCCGAAATGTTATTCTCATTTCAAAAGCTCCGTATAATTAAGAATATAAAGGTTTTTAAGGAATGGAACAAGGACTTAATGAAATGTATTTAACAAGGGAAAAAGGCAAGAATTATATTTGTAAACCTGAGACGAGAAGAAGAGAGGAGGCCTTGGAGTCCCTGACTTAAAGCTTTACTATGAAGCGTGTGGACGGATGTGGCAAAAGGGCTGGACGACACGGAATAAATAGGGAGGAAGTTCGGACCTTGGCAGGACACGACTTGAGAGCGGTCTGGCATGATGCCCATCTCTGGGACGGGAAACAATATACCCCAGAGAGCCTTGTACCTTGGCAGCCGCCTCCTTCCTCAGCTGCTCTTCCAGGCTGCTCTTCCTTTCCTGGAAGCCTTCCAGCTGCTGCCTTTTCTCCTTCAACGCGGACTCCACCTGGGGAAGAAGACAGTCACGCGGGATCAGAACCGTACACTGTATCTCCCATCCTCCCCGCCCAGGAAGCCAAACAAGGGCTCACCAGCTCCTTCTCGGCTTTTATTCGCTCCAGTTCGGCTTTCAGGCCAGATGCAGCGGCTGCAAGAGAAAGGAAAGACAATGCAGACTCCTGTACGGACTGTAATAATAATAATAATAATAATAATAATAATAATAATAATAATAATAATAATACTTTATTTATACCCCGCCAGCATCTCCCCAACGGGGACTCGGGGCGGCTTACATGGGGCCATGCCCAGAACAATACAATATAACAGCATATAAAAGAACAACACATCACAACACAGTGAACAATACAATAAATAATAATATCCATTACAATACAAATCAAGGAAACAATGAAAACAAGGGCGGACCACATGTAACTCTCTAAGACTGTAACTCTCTAAGAAGGTCATCAGATTGTCTGAACATGCCAAGCAGGCAAAACATCAGGAGGAAATGCTGCTAGACCATGGCCTTACAGCCTGGAAACCACACAACACCTCCATACGGATTTGGAAACCACCGCAGCCCTGGAAAATTATTTATTTATTTACATCATTTATATTCTGCCCTTCTTTCTCACCCCGAAGGGGACTCAGGGCGGATCACATTACACATATTAGGCAAACATTCAATGCCTTTTTAACACAGGACAAAGACAAACAAACATAGCTCCAAGCGGGCCTCGAACTTATGACCTCCTGGTCAGTGACTCATTTTTCCTTTGAAAAATCTTAGGAAGCTGAACAAAGCCGCCCTCATTTGCTCCGTCTCCCTAACGGTGGGGCTCAGGGGAAACACTCACCGATCTCCTCCTTGCAGTTCTCGATCTCCAGCTGGAGCGTCTCCTCGATGTTCTCCTTCAGGCACTGCTCGGCCTGGATCTGCTCCTTCAAGAACAGGATCTCCGCCTTCAGCTTCTCTTCCAGGTGGTCGGCCGCCGTCCGCACGCAGAGGATGTCTTCGCGGTACTTGAGGACGAGTTCCCGGAGCTCCTGGAAGGAAAGGCTCACATCTATATCTAGAGCATCCATCCATCCACCCATTTATCTATCTCTATAATGATGATCAGGACCAAACTTGGCACACCTAACCCCCATGACCCACTTTACATCCTGGTGCAGTTGGAAAGAGTTTGGAACATGGATGATGGGACTTGCACTACCTTCACTCACTTCCTGAGACCACTGCAACCTCCACCAATGACTGATCAAGACCAAACTTGGCACAAAGAGTCCTCATGACTCTACATCCTGGCGCTGTTTGGAGGGGGGTGGACCATGGATGATGGGACTTGCGTACGGGAGTTGTAGTTCACCCGCACCCACTGAACCCAGCTGACATTGGATCTAGACTAAACTTGGAACACATTGGTCGGGAGGGCTTTGACTGTGTCTTTCTGTCTGGCAGAATGGGGTTAGACTGGATAGCCCCGGGGGTCTCTTCCAACTCTGATTACATAGAGACACCCCACTTGCACGCACTGGTTCTTTTGGGCCCACCCACCCACCCACCCAGCCGTACAACCTTGGAAATGTGTCACGAAGAGTCCTACCTCTCCCGATTCGGGGAGGACGAAGTTCTCGGCCTGCTGCAAAGAGGCGTGGAGGCCGTGCTTCCCTTGAAGGCTCTCGTTGTCCCTCTGCAGCCGGGAGAGCTCCTCCGAGACGTGTTCCCGCGACTGGGTCAGGATGGCCTCCAGGAAGAAACAAACAAACAGAGTTGAGAACACCACCACGGCGGCTTCCTGGAGGGCTTTTCCTCAAAATGCATCTCAGAGCAGAGATAAGAGTGTGAACTTTAAGAGGAGAACTTTAAGAGGAGAACGTTTTGAGAACGGGTTAGAGAGAGGCGAGCACTTGACTGTAGACTCAGCTTGCAGGGCCTGCAGTCGGGCGGCGAGCACTCGATGCTCACAGGCCCTGCGAGCTGAGCCTATGAGCGTTGAGCGCTTTGCACTCACAAGCCAACAAGCGCTCGAAGGCTTGTAGGACTGGCTCACAGGGCCTACAGTTGAGTGCTCGACTGTAGGTCCGGCAGGCAGGGCCTACGAGCATCCAACACTTGATGGCTCATAGGTGCGGCATGCAGGGCCAACAGTTGAGCACCGAGAGCTCGATGCTCATAGGTCCTGCCAGCCAGGCCTACGAACATTGAGCGCTTGGCTGTAGGCCCTGCCAGCGGGATGTCCCTCCCACGGAAAGTGTCCACGTCTTTACCATTTGGTCCTGGATGTCTCTCTTGGCTTGGGAAAAGGCCTGCTGCAATTCGCCAAGCAGGGCCTCCGACTCCTGGACTCTCGCCGTAAGCGATGAGATCTGTTTTGAAAGGGAAAAAAAGAGAGGAGGAAACCCTCCTATCAGCTGCAATTGTGTCATTAACATGACAAACATGTTGGTTATTGTATGTTTTCCAGGCTGTATGGCCATGTTCTAGAAGTATTCTCTCCTGACATTTTGCCCCCATCTATGGCAGGCATTCTCAGAGGTTGTGAGGTATGGAGAAACTCAGCAAGGAAGGTTTATATATATCTGCGGGAAGTCCAGGGACTGTGGAAGTCCAGCTTTATATATATCTGTGGGAAGTCCATCACCCTCTGAGGATGCCTGCCACAGATGTGGGCGAAACGTCAGGAGAGAATACTTCTGGAACATGTCCAGAGAGCCCGGAAAACATACAACAACCCTGTGATCCCGGCCATGAAAGCCTTCGAAAATACTGCCTTCTCTCCTTTTTAAAAAAATAGATGTTACTAACAGATATACCTGGTGCTGCCCAAGTATCACTGGAATCACTGCCCCTCTGCTTTCAATCTCTTCTTTCTCTTCCCTTCATACCTTTTCTCTTCCCTCCGTTTTCTTTCTTTCTTCCTCTTCTCTTCCTTTCTTTCTTCCCTCCTTTTTTTCTTCCTTTCTCTTCCGGCCTTTTCTTTTCCTCCCCTCATGCCTTTCCCCCTTCCTTTCTCTTCCTTTCCTCCTTTCTTCCGCCTCTCTTTCTCCCTTCTCCATTCCTTTCTTTCCTCCTTTCTCTTCCTTCTTTTTCCTTTCCTCCCCTCAATATCCTCAAGCCGCGGGCTCTGGGCTCCCTTCTTATCCCTGCTCCCTGTACCTGGTTTTCCGAGTCTTCAGTGCTTTGCTTCATGAACTCCTCCAGCTCCTGCTTCTCCCGCATCGTCTTCTCGAGTTGGTCGTTGGCCTGACGCAGCATCGCCTGCAGTTTCTTCACCTGCACAGAAAAATCGGCAGATTTTATTATTTCCAAAGTGTACACATTATAACATAAGCCACACATTAACTGTGGTCATTTTACGCCTTTGAATAATAATAATAATATTAATAATAACTGCAAAAGGCCACCCTACTGGGATCTGCGCGCATCATCCGAAAATACATCACACAGTCCTAGACACTTGGGAAGTGTTCGACTTGTGATTTTGTGATACGAAATCCAGCATATCTATGTTGTTTGCTGTGTCATAATAATAATAATAATATATTATAATAAAACACAGTCCTAGACACTTGGGAAGTGTTCGACTTGTGATTTTGTGATACAAAATCCAGCATATCTATCTTGTTTGCTGTGTCATAATAAAATAATAATAATAATAATAATACATCACACAGTCCTAGACACTTGGGAAATATTCGACTTGCGGTTTTGTGAAACGAAATACAGCATATCTACCCTGTTTCCCCTAAAATAAGACGTCCCCAGAAAATAAGACCTAGTAGAGGTTTTGCTGAATTGCTAAATATAAGGCCTCCCCCGAAAGTAAGACCTAGCAAAGTTTTTGTTTGGAAGCATGCCCGCCGAACCAAACACCAGAGCATGCAGGATCGGTAAATGTACGTACCATAAAGTGTTGTACATGGAAATATTGGTAGTACAGTAGAGTCTCACTTATCCAAGCCTCGCTTATCCAAGCCTCTGGATAATCCAAGCCATTTTTGTAGTCAATGTTTTCAATATATCATGATATTTTGGTGCTAAATTCGTAATTACAGTAATTACAACATAACATTACTGCGTATTGAACTACTTTTTCTGTCAAATTTGTTGTATAACATGATGTTTTGGTGCTTAATTTGTAAAATCATAACCTAATTTGATGTTTAATAGGCTTTTCCTTAATCCCTCCTTATTATCCAAGATATTCGCTTATCCAAGCTTCTGCTGGCCCGTTTAGCTTGGATAAGTGAGACTCTACTGTAACAAGAAATTCTTGATAGGATTCAGTTTGTCTGGTTATGCTGGTTTGTGATGACAACTACTGTACAGTATATAATTAATGTTCTTTTTTGTTTTGTTCAACAAGAAATGTGAATTCTTCTTCATGGAAAAATAAGACATCCCCTGAAAATAAGACCCAGAGCATTTTTGGGGGCAAAAATTAATATAAGACACTGTCTTATTTTCGGGGAAACACGGTATCTTGTGTGCTGTGTCATAATAAAATAATAATAATAATAATAATAATAATAATAATAATAATAATACATCACACAGTCCTAGACACTTGGGAAGTGTTTGACTTGTGATTTTGTGAAATGAAATCCAGCATATCTATCTTGTTTGCTATGTCATAATAAAATAATAATAATAATAATAATAATGAGGGGCGGAGCATTGGAAGCGAACGGTGTTAGATCTACGCACTTCTTTCCACCGAAATGTAATTAAATCCCTATAAATCTAATTTATAGCCAGCTGAAAAGTTATCTACAAGTCTTTCGAAAGCTCAGCGCAGAAAGTGGGAGAATCTTCTCAAACTTTTCTGTGCACTTAGAGTGATAGACATAAATCAGCCAGGCACATTCCTGACTTCTCCAGCCCTCCAGCGTTCCAGAGCCATCATAAATATATAATGCTTATATTGTGCTATACTAATAATATAATATATTGTATGTACATATAACTTGTAAGCAGCCATGAGACCCCTTCGGGGTGAGAATGGTGGGATATAAATGTCCCTAATCAATCAATCAATCAATCAATCATCATGGATCAAGCTGGAGGAAACTCCGACACCCCAAAGAGGGTAATGTCGACAGATGACAAATTGGGCTATTCAAAGTCACTAATGAACGAAACAAACACATCGATTAAAAGTTTAGCATCTGAATTGGTAGAGATTAAAGCAACTTTGTCAGAAATTAAACATGCAGATGATAATGAATCAAGAATCGAGCAGTTAGAAAAAGAGACAAAGATTTTGAGAACTAAATTAATTCACTCTAAGAATCAGCAGCGACGTAGGAATATTCGTCTGAAGGGGGTGCCAGAGCATATTAAGGACTTAAGCCAGTTTGTGATAGAACTGTGTACTATGGCATAAGCCTCTCAGAAAATGATACTGAGAGAGCTGATAAATCTGCCTCCTTCAAGAATAATAAGAATCTGGGAGTCATAGTTCACCCTTATCCAGAGAGCACTGAACCCAGCCAACGAGGGATCTGGACCAAACTTCACATCCCAAAACAAACAATGCCTTCTTCTAATAACTCAGGGTTTTCAAGCTAGTTCCCAATATAAATAATTTGGTCTCCAACTGTATCTTTCAATTGTTTGAAAGGAACCAACCTGATCCCGCATCTCGGCCTCCTGGATCTGGATCCCTTGCAGTTGCTTCTCGTAATTGGAGCACATGTCGCAGCGCCGGCCCAGTTTGTTCCCGGCGTTCTGCACCTGCGGAGAACATTGTCCAAGAGGCTGAGGCTTCACGGGAGGGGATTTTATAAGAAGAAAGGCTTTGTGAATGGGTTAAAGAGAGAGACGGGGGGAGTGAAAAGACCCAAGGGACTGGGAAGAGATAGCGTTGGCAGGCAAAGCGAGAAATGAATGACATGGAAATAATGGGAGGGGGAAAATTGGTTGTGATGAGTCCCTGTCATTTCCTATCCCCAGTCACCCTTACTGTATTTTTTAAAATATATTTTTATTGAAGGGCGAGAGATAAAAAAACCAAAAACAAAGCCAAGGTGTCCATATTTATATAAAAAAGGAAATAAATAAATCTGAACAAATGGCGATATAAAAATGCAAAAGTACTTGGCAAAGAAACACACCAAAAAGCAAAAAAGCATTAGCACTGGAATTAAACACTTTGAATCAAATCGCTAGGTTAGAAGCAGCTGACATTGGTAATGTTCTAACATTACTGTTCTAACATTACATTTGTTCGCTTTTATATTGTTATGTCTGGGCATGGCCCCATGTAAGCCGCCCCGAGTCCCTTCGGGGAGATGGGGCAGGGTATAAGAATAAAGTTATTATTATTATTATCATTACTGTATTTTTAATCTCCTCCGGTAGGCTGTTAGGGATTGTGAGAGTTGAAGTCCAAAACGCCCATGCCTGGACGAAACACTAAGGTAAGAAAAAGTACCCAACAAAGTGTAATAATAATAATAATAATTTAATAATAATAATAATAATAATAATAATCCAAAAATACATCACACAGTCCTAGACACTTGGGAAGTGTTCGACTTGTGATTTTGTGAAATGAAATCCAGCATGTCTATCTGGTTTGCTGTGTCATAATAATAATAATAATAATAATAATAATAATAATAATAATAATAATAATAATACATCACACAGTCCTAGACACTTGGGAAGTGTTCGACTTGTGATTTTGTGAAATGAAATCCAGCATATCTATCTTGTTTGCTGTGTCATAATAAAATAATAATAATTTTATTCTTGTACCCCGCCTCTATCTCCCCGCAGGGACTCAGGGCGGCTTACAAATGCAAAAGAGTATACATACAAAAAAATCAAATACCGAGAATGCACAAATGAAAAATTAAAACATATGATTAAAATCAAACCATTAATAAGACAAAGTTAAAACACATAAGGATGGGCTGATCAAAGTGCACTAAGTGAGACTTGTAAACATAGAGGAAGTTGATTCATCTGCCCACTCAACAATAAGATGCCTGGCCATAATTACTTGCACTTTATTGATTATTTTCGCCATGAAACTACCTCTCCCATGTGATGTCTTTCTGCACTTTGGCCCAGATCTGTTTTAGCCTCCCGTTTTTAATATTCTATGCAGTATATTGATTTTTATGACTGTTTTACTGATGTTGATGTCTTATCGATGTGAAAAATTGTTTTTACTGTTTTATCGCTGTTATTGTATTTTTATGTCGGGCATGGCCCCATGTAACCCTCCGGAGAGATGGGGCGGGGAACAAAAATAAAGTTGTTGTTGTTATTATTATTATTATTATTATTATTATTATTATTATTATTAAAGGTGCTATAAGAACATGGGGGAGAACCCAAATGCGAGTTAAGAGCGTACCTCTTTCTGGAGCAGGTTCCACTCGATCTCGCTGACCAGGCGATACCCACTGGGAGAGACGTAGGCGTTTTCCACGCTCTGGGTGATGCTGGAGAGGAGGGAGGCCGTCTCCTCCTGCTCGGGCGTCATGGCCGTGATGGCCTTCTCCTGGTCCTTGGTGAGCATGAACCCGCCCGCGGGCATCTGCAGCGACCCCAGCGAGGCCGTGTCGAAGTTCTCCGACACCGAGTCGGCCCCCACCAGCGGCCCGAAGTCGGACTCGTCCAGGTTCCCGGCCGACTTGGCCTTGTGGTTGTAGCCCAGCGCTTTGGCCTGCAAGGAGCCCCCCGAGGCCGCGCCCAGGCTGTCCGTCGACTGCGCCCGCCGCAGACCCTCTTTGAACAGGTCCGTGTCCGACTTGAGGGATTCGCCCGAAGACAGCAGCGCGTCCGTGTCCAGGGAGTGGACCGAACCGTGGGCGCTGCTGTTTAGATGGACCTGGAATGCAGAGGATTTGCTAGATTACCTCTTAGAAAACAACAAAGCCAGCCATAATAATAATAATAATAATAATAATAATGTGTTGACCCTTCCTTGCTTAGTTTCTCCATACCTCACAACCTCTGAGGATGCCTGCCATAGATGTGGGCGAAACATCAGGAGAGAATACTTCTAGAACAAGGCCAGACAGCCCAGAAAACATACAACAACCCAATAATAATAATAATAATAACTACTGTATATACTCAAGTATAAGCCAAGTTTTTCAGCGCTTTTTTAGGACTGAAAAAGCCCCCCTTGGCTTATACTCAGGAGAGGGTCCTGGTTGGCTTCTATTTGGGTCGGCTTATACTTGAGTATATATGGTACATTTATTATTTTTCTCTATTATTATTGGTATTATTACATTTATTATTTTATTCTTATTCTTATTACATTTATTATTTTACGCTCTTATTGTTACTATTACATTTATTTTACTCTATTTTATTATTATTAATACATTTATTATTTTACTCTGTTATTATTGGTATTACATTTATTATATTATTTCATTATTACATTTATTGTAATATCTTATTATTTTATTTTATTGTTATTACATTTATTATTTTACTGTATTTATTATTATAATTACATTTATTTTACTCTATTTTTATTATTATTCATACATTCATTATTTCACTGATATTATCATTATTACATTTATTATATTATTTTATTATTACATTTATTGTAATATTTTATTATATTACATTATTTTATTTTATTGTAATTACATTTATTATTTCATTTATTATTTTTCTGTATTTATTATTATAATTACATTTATTATTTTAATAATAATAATAATAATAATAATAATAATAATAATAATAATAAGAAGAATAAGAATAAGAATAATAAGTTTATTTGTATCCCACCTCCATCTCCCCCAAAGGGGACTCGGGGCGGCTTACAGCAAAATCAAAATACAAACAATGATAAAATATAAAACATCAGGACAAAAACAAAACCAATAAAAAATATATATACACAATAAGTTTACTCTATGATTATTAAAAGGCTACATAAGCCCATTCACATTGAAGAAGATGAGAATAACAATTTAATCAGAGTTGGACAGTTTTATCTTAAATTATGTAAATATTCAAAAACATTTAACCTACTGATGCCTCAATGTAATTCTATTTGTATCTATTTTTATTCCTGAAATTTCCCACTCTCGGCTTATGCTTAAGTCAATGTTTTCCTAGTTTTTTTGTGGTAAAATTAGGTGCCTCGGCTCATATTCAGGTCGGCTTATACTCAAGTATATACGGTACTAACAACACTGGCTTTACCTCTTCGCCGGGGAACCGAGGGAGGGATTCGTCGTGAGTGACGGAGCAGCCTGTCATTCTCGATTCCTCGTCGGCGCCTTTCTGCTTGTCGTCCTTCCTTTTGTGCAATCGCTGTTGTTCTTCGTCTTCCTACAACCAAGAGTCATTCCTTTTTATCTAATTTTTCTTTTTATTTGCTTCAAGCACCATCTGTTTTATTACAGGAAATGTATACCGAAAGTCTTGACTTTCATAATAATAAAAGACAGCTTGTTCCCCTACCACGTCATTCATTTCGTGCTTCTCTTCGCTTAAGCGGGGTATAAACAACAACAACAACAATACAGTAGAGTCTCGCTTATCCAACCTTCGCTTATCCAATGCTCTGTATTATCCAATGCAGTTCGCCTTTTAGTAATCAATGGTTTCAATGCATTGTGAAGTTTTGGTGCTAAATTCGTAAATACAGTAGAGTCTCACTTATCCAACATAAACGGGCCGGCAGAATGTTGGATAAGTGAATATGTTGGATATTAAGGAGGCATTAAGGAAAAGCCTATTAAACATCAAATTAGGTTATGATTTTACAAATTCAGCACCAAAACATCATGTTAGACAACAAATTTGGCAGAAAAAGTAGTTCAATATGCAGTAATGCTATGTAGTAATTACTGTATTTACGAATTTAGCATCAAAATATCACGATATATTGAAAACATTGACTACAAAAATGTATTGGATAATCCAGAACGTTGGATAAGTGAGACTCTACTGTACAATAATTACTACATAAAATTACCGTGTATTGAACTGCTTTTTCTGTCCATTATCAGATTTGAACTGGATTATATGGCACTGTAAGGCCCTTCCACACAGCTATATAACCCAGAATGCCAAGGCAGATAACCCACAGTATCTGCTTTGACCTGGATTATCTTGAATTCATACTGCCATATAATCCAGTTCAGTGTGGATTTTATACAGTTGTGTAGAAGTTCAAAGCAGATATTATAGATATAATACATAAAATTACTGTGGTATAATAAAACAGAACAATATAATCTCTAAAACCAGGACAGTAAACAAAGAACAAAACTCTGTAAACAAGGGAATTCCAGATTTGAAACAATCAGGGCCAGCTAACACCTCCCAACAAAAGATTTCCCCCGGGAGAAAACAGCCAGGCTTTGAAGCTGAAAGGCCAATACATGCTAATCATTCTGGCTAATTAATTATTAATAATAATAATAATAATAATAAGTTTATTTATATCCCGCCTCCATCTCTCCTGAAGGGGACTTGGGACGGCTTACAGCAAAATCAAATACAAAGCAATGATAAAATATGAAACATCAAAGAACAATAACAAAACCAACAACAAAATATACACAATAACCGAAAAAAAACCCACAACGCGGTATTAAAACATCGAGTTTAAAACAATGAGGTTGCAATAGTGGATAAGCAAGGTGCACATTATGAATAACAAATTCGTAAATAGATAAAAGTGCAATAGATTCATTTAAGGTCACATTAGGTAGGGAGGAGCCCTGAATTAATATCAAGTAATTGCAGCATTCATACTTGTCTCCAACAGACAAAAAAAAAAGCAACAACCGGAAATATTGTATATCCACAAGTTTTAGGAAATAACATATACGAACGACCACCAATTCCTCAATACTTCATTTCCCATACCACCACACTTTGCCACAGCAACGCGTGGCTGGGCACAGCTAGTAAAAATATATATGAGAAGCGTCGTAGAGGCAAACGCTCTCCAAATGAGTGATCCCCTTCTTCCGACACACGCCCATCAACGAGCCAAAGGCCGCCCCGGAGAGGCAAAGACTGACCTGGTCTTTCTTCTTGAGTTCCTCCACTTGCCGCAGCTGCTCGGAGGTCAGCACCCGCTCCATCCACTGCATGTCCCGCATCAGCAAGCGCTGGGACTCCAGGAACTGGTCGTTGGCCTTTTGCCAGGTGTGTTTCAGCTGGTTGTGCTGCTGTCGCTCCTGCTCTAACAGGCGGCAGACTGCATGCGGAAAAGGGTTAAAAAAGAATGAGAAGATAATGGATACAGCCGGATTTGTTGATCAAAAATATGATTACTGCCATATATATATATATATATATATATATACACACACACACACACACCGTATATACTTGAGCAGGGGTCCCCAAACTAAGGCCCGGGGGCCGGATGCGGCCCTCCGAGGTCATTTATCTGGCCCCCGCCCTCAGTTTTATAATATAATATATTGTATATACATATAATATTACTAATAATATTACAGTATAGTGGTATAGTTCAATAAAGTAATATATAATGCTAATATTGTGCTATGCTAATAATATAATATATTGTATGTACATATAATTTGTAAGCCACTCTGAGTCCCCTTTGGGGTGAGAAGGGTGTGATACAAATGTACTAAATAAATGCAGTAAATAAATAAATAATTAATAAATACATTAACTTGACTATCTCACTGGCCAGAAGCAGGAGCATACTTCCCATTGAAATCCTGATAAATGTATGTTGGTTAAAATTATTTTTATTTTTAAATATTGTATTGTTCTTTCATTGTTGTTGTTGTTGTTTTGCACTACAAATAAGACAAATATGCAGTGTGCATAGGAATTTGTTTGTATTTTTTTTTCAAATGATAATCCGGCCCCTCAACAGTCTGAAGGATTGTGGACCGGCCCTCGGCTTAAAAAGTTTGAGGACCCCTGTACTTGAGTATAAGCTGATCAATATACGCCGAGGCACCTAATTTTACCACAAAAAACTGGGAAAACAATATATATATATGTATATACACACACACATCCCGTATATACTCGAGTATAAGCCGACCAATATAAGCCGAGGCACCTAATTTTACCACAAAACAACTGGGAAAACATTGACTCGAGTATAAGCCGAGAGTAGTAAATTTCAGAAATAAAAATAGAAAAAAAATTAGAAAAAATAAATTTCAGAAATAATGGATAGAAAATGGACAGAGCCGGATTTGTTGATCAAAAATATGATTATTGCCATACACAAACACACACACACACCCCGTATATACTTGAGTATAAGCCGACCAATATAAGCCGAGGCACCTAATTTTACCACAAAACAACTGGGAAAACTATATATATATATATATATATATATATATATATATGTATGTATGTATGTATATACACACACACACCCCGTATATACTCGAGTATAAGCCGACCAATATAAGCCGAGGCACCTAATTTTACCACAAAACAACTGGGAAAACAATATATATATATATATATATATGTATATGTATATACACACACACATCCCATATATACTCGAGTATAAGCCGACCAATATAAGCCAAGGCACCTAATTTTACCACAAAACAACTGGGAAAACATTGACTCAAGTATAAACCGAGAGTGGTAAATTTCAGAAATAAAAATAGAAAATAAATTACATTAATTGAGGCATGGGTAGGTTAAATGTTTTTGAATATTTTGCAATATATTAGGAGTACCTTCGTGAAGCTCCTTCCGCAACTTCTCAGCATCTTCTTGCAGCACGGACTTCTGGGTGTTTAGGACGGCCACGTACATCTCGAGATCAGTCCGACAGGATTTCTCGGCTTCCAAATAATGATTCAGTTCTTTCACCTGAGGGACGAAAGAAAACCCTTAAGGACGGCAGAAGAAAGACTTCATACAAAAAGTATATTGGTTTCCTATAGACAATTGTGCAAATATACATCCTCTTCACCCACCTTTGAAGCCTCTAGCTCCTTTATCCTGTCTTCGGACTCCACCAGTTTCTCTTTCAGAGTCGCAATCTCCTTCTCCATGGGCATCACCACGGAGCGGAGCTTGTCCGCATCTTCTTGAGCCTGAAACAGAAATAACGGATTTGATGAAAACATTCTTCTAGGAATCTCCAGGTCCTCCAGTGCGACTCTTATGTGGAATGTCTGGCAGAAGTCGACCACAGAGCCACACCAAACGAGCTGTATTAATAAGCCTGATTATGTAGAAGACAAATGAGGCATATTTAAAGACTGTTTAAAGGGACCATCTATATATATAAAAGAGTGATGGAATCCTGGCGACCGACAAAACAACAAAACTAAACACCCCACAACCTCGAAAATTGACAGCACAACCCCTCATCCATGCCTCTAGGTTGATACAACAAAAAGAAAAGAAAAATAAAGTCCTAATTAGAGGGAGAGGAATAATTGTTTTTATCCAATTGCTGCCAGTTAGAAGGCTAAGCTCTGCCCACTTGGTCTCCTAGCAACCCACTCAGCCCAGGGGACAGGCAAAGTTAGGCCTCTTCCACACTGCCTATAAAATACAGGCACCACCAGACAACGCCGCAGCAACGCGTGGCCGGGCACAGCTAGTTTATTCCTATATTCTCTGTGTGAACTCAGAAAGACTATTACCGTATATACTCGGAGTATAAGCTGACCCAAATATAAGCCAGGGCACCTAATTTTACCACACACAAAAAAGGGAGAACATTGACTCCAGTATAAGCCGAGGGTGGTACACTTCAGAAATAAAAATAGATACAGTACTAATAAAATTACATTAATTGAGGCATCAGTAGGTTCAATGTTTTTGAATATTTACATAAAGCTCAAATTTAAGATAAGACTGTCCAACTCTGATCCAATCATTATTCTCATCTTCTTCAATGTCAATGTCCTTATGTATCCTTTTAATAATAATAGAGTAAAATAGTACATGTAATAATAATAAATACAGGAAAATAATACATTTAATAATAAATAGAGTAAAATAATAAATGCAACAACAATAATAATAATATCAGAGTGAAATAATAAATGTCTTAATAATAAAAAATAGAGTAAAATAAATGTAATAGTAGCAACAATAATAGAGAAAAATAATAAATGTACCATATATTCTTGAGTATAAGCTGACCCAAATATAAGCCAACCAGGACCCTCACCCGAGTATAAGCCGAGGGGGGCTTTTTCAGTCTTAAAAAAGGGCTGAAAAACTAGGCTTATACTCGAGTATATACAGTATATATTTTGTTGCCCTGTTTGAACTTTTGAACTGAAGTAAAGATACAGTTACTTGTTACACAAGCCCAAGTGACATTTTATTATACTGCATATAAGATAAACCCTATTATATATAGGGTTTATCTTGATTTAGAAACTGTGGTAAAGCTTCTATTTATTTATCTCTACAACTATCAACCCAAACTGCAGTCATTTCGACAGAACTACTCAAGGTGGGACTGTAACAGGATTGAGCCATAAGCAAATTGGAGAAAGGCAAGAACTGAGTCCTTTAAAAGAGCCCAAAACCTAAATAATGCATGAGTAATTCAGCACACAAAAGAAAAAATAAGAAAGTGATGCTAGTATGAACCGGAGATCTTCTTCCACTTTGAAACTTGAACTCACAGGTCAAATACACAATACACTATGCGCCTATAACGAGTAATTAAATACACAACACAACTTGCAATTTGCTGGGAAGAAACTCACAGACGGCTTTCAAACCCAGAAACGGAATACATGTTTTAAATATCCACAGTCATGGATGTGTGATGAATGGATTGAATGAAATTGTACGATTGAGGTCTAGCTAAGGGTCTATTAAGGTCTGGCAAAGCTGAAGACGCCACCCAAAAAATAAATTGAACCTGCAAATGGCATTATGGGGAACTAAGGAGGTGAAGGAATACATTAACTCATTAATTAGCACTTTGCTAATCTACTATTACAACCACACTGTTTTTAAATTCTAGGTTTTTAATAAGTATGTTTTTATTCTTTTTGGTTAATGTACAAATATTACAATTGGTGCATGTTATTGTTTATTGATGTATCGTATATTGTTATTGTTTTGTATGTGATATTTCTGTGAGCCGCCCCGAGTCCCCTCCGGGGGAGATGGTGGCGGGATACAAATAAACTTTATTATTATTATTATTATTATTAACTGTGGCATGGAAAGTGCTAATGAGAAACCCAGAGAACTGACCAGAGAACTTTGAGTATAAACAACATCGGTTTAGAATTAGATAGTCCAAAACAACAACAACAATAATAATAATATAATAATAATTTTATTTTTATACCCCGCCACCATCTCCCCAGAGGGACTCGGGGCGGCTCACAGATATAAAACAAGCATAAATGGTATCAAATACAAAAACACACACAAATAAAATTAAAAGGGATAAAATAAAATCACAGTCATTATAAAATGGCATTATGGGGAACTAAGGAGGTGAAGGAATTCATTAACTGTAGCATGGAAAGTGCTAATGAGAAATCCAGAGAACTGACCAGAGAACTTTGGGTATAAACAACATTGGTTTAGAATTAGATAGTCCAAAACAACAACAACAACAACAATAATAATATAATAATAATAATTTTATTTTTATACCCTGCCACCTTCTCTCCGAAGGAACTCGGAGCGGCTTAAGAAAGAAGTTAAACAATTTATCTGTTCTGGGATTGATGAGGCTCTAGCAAGCTGGAGCTGAATGACAGAGCTTATCCAAACAACCAAGTAAATAAATGCATAACAGAAAGTTCTACAAAAAATGAGACCCTTTTTCTTTTCCAAAGTGTGCCCGATCTGCGAGGAATGCAGCATTTGAAAACCCACCTCCTTCCAAGAAGGATGGTGAATATGAATGAGTGAATGAATGGATTATGAATGAAAGAAGCCTGAACAACTGAATGAAGAAGAATGGTGAGTATGAATGTTGAATGTATGTGAGTGAATGCTGAATATATTTCTCTGTGTAACCAATATATAGCTATTATAAAACCCTGGAGTACTGGAGTCTGTGTGTCCACTTCTGTCTCTGAAAGTACCCGAAATATTCTCTCCCACTGAAAAAGAACATTTTAAGGTTCAAAAAGGATTCATGAGAGAGGTACCTTCTTCATTTCGTTCTCCAGGTTCTCCTCTTCTTGGCCTTCCGACAGCCTCCTCCTCAGCTCCATGATTTCCCGTTCCACGTTCTCCCGGTACTGGTTCCACTGGGCTCGCTCTTGCTCCAGCCTGTGATGAAACTGGTGTTCATAGTCACGGACAGTTTCTGTTTAATAACAACGATAACAAGTTGCCAATCGCTTGTTGAAACGCCCCCGAAACGTCGTCTTTCTTTACAGAACAAGCTCATCAAAACACTGCTTACGTATCTTAGAAGAAGATCCCAACAATTGGAAACCTCCGCTAGTGACAACACAGCAACTAGACCTCATTCAGGTGCCACACAACATTAGTTCTGAAGGAGCTACAAACCAATACACATCCGTCGCTTGCAATATATGATATATTTATCTCTCATCTTACCCTCCCTTATCAGTATTTACTTTTCCAAAGCCTCCCTCGCTCTTAACCAAGGGAATGTTTTGAAAAGGGAAAGAAGCCCTTGCAAGTCAGGAAAAAGAATTAATCTTATAAAAGCATTTTCCCCTGAAATATTTGTTAATCTCTCCTACAGATAGATGTATAGGCATTTCCCCTTGCCAGCTTTTGCAATCCCTATGTACTTATATATCTATATGTATACATCTATATATATAAAAGAGTGATGGCATCACGGCGACCCACAAAACAACAAAACTACAGGCCCCCCAACCTCGAAATTTGACAACACAACCCATCATCCGCGGCTCTAGGTTGATACAACAAAAAGAAAAGAAAAATAAATTCCTAATTAGAGGGAGAGGAATAATTGCTTTTATCCAATTGCTGCCAGTTAGAAGGCTAAGCTCCTCCAACTTGGTCTCCTAGCAACCCAATAAAAAATAATAAAAAACACTAAAATTAATACAATAAAATACTATAATAACAGAAAATAACTAAAAATAATACAAGAAAATAATAAAATATAATAAAAAGATAACTTACAATAAAATTAATAAAAAAATACAAATAACGTCAAATAAAAATTACACAATTTTTAACCAATACCACCACCACTTTGCCACATCAATGCGTGGCCGGGCACAGCTAGTCATTTTATATATGAATTTTCCCCTCACAAGTTTGCAAGTCTCTGCAAATCCTATATAGATATAATTATTATATAACAAGAGATGTCTAATAATAATAATAACTTTATTTTTATATCCCGACCCATCTCCTCGAAGGGAGTCGGAGCGGCCATGCCCGACAACAATACAATAACAGCAATAAAACAATAAAACAAGGTCAGCAATAAAACAATGTCATATCAATAAAAACATAACATCAATGAACAGTTATAAAAGTCAGCGCATGGCATAAAATGGTTAAAAACAGAGCTAAAAACGTGGAGCTGGGCCCAGAGGAAAAACTTCAGCGTGGTAGAGGTAGTTACACAATTTAAAATCAATAAAGTGCTAAATAATTGTGGCCAGGCAACCTAATATCACATGAGCGGGAAAATCAACCCTATAATAATTAGCCCTCAAACGCTTTTTGGAAGAGCCAGGTCTTAAGGCTCTTCCGGAAGGAGAGTAGGGTAGGGGCCTGCCTGATCTCCCTAGATAGATATGAATATAGATATATAGGGCTTGCAAATATTACAGGATGGAAATGTACACACAAATATATAGGCATGTCCAGATATGAATATAGATATAAAGGCCTTGCAAATATTGCAGGGGAAATGCACATACACACACACATATATAGAGAGAGATGTCTAGATAACCTACTGATGCCTCATTATTTCCTTCTGTCCTACCTTTCATTATCGCCTGCAGCGAAGCCACTTCTTCCTGCCATTGCCTCTTCACCTCGTCGATGGCCTCTTGCTTCGTATTTTCGGAAACGGTCGCAATGGCTTTGATGTTCTCCATTTCGGCCTGGGCGTCCATGAGCTGCGTTCGCAGCTGCTCCACGTCATCCTGGGCTGCTTGCAATATGCTATTTTGCCTCTTCAGGTCCTCTGGGAGGAGAAAACAAAAGAGAGAAGAGTTCCATTAAATAAAATGTCGTTTATTTGGGGTGTTGTGCAGTTTCCGGGCTGTATGGCTGGGTTCTAGCAGCGTTTTCTCCTCCTGACGTTTTGCCTGCATCTGTGGCTGGCATCTTCAGAGCATCTGATGGTGGTAAAGAAAGTGGAATATATAATATACCTATAGAATGATATCCAGGGTGGGAGGAAATAACCATTGTCTAGAGTAAAAGGTGCAATTAGCAAGCTAGATTCTCAGATTCATGAAATCCTAGCGATGGAGGAGGCCCCAAGGGCCATGCAGTCCAACCCCCTGCAGGGATGGATCTATCTGTCCATCCATCTATCTACCCATCTAGATACCTAGCCATCCATCTATCTACCCATCTATCTATCTATCCTACCTACCCATCTATCTATTCATCCATCTCTCTATCTATCCATTCATCCACCCACCCACACAACTATCTATCTACCAATCTATCAGTCCATCTAGCTACCTACCCATCTATCTATCCATCCATTCCCCCACTTATCCATTTATTGATTTATTTATTTGGGACATTTCTATACCACCTTTCTCTGAAGACCCAAGGCATTTTACAGCAGCAATTACACACAAATATAAAAATAACCATCAAACACGTCCGTCAAATCCCTCACTGTCCTATCTACCTCTCTACTCATCTCTCTATCTTCCCATCTATTTATCTATCCATCCATCTATCTACTCATCTACCCAGCCATCTATCTATCAATAATAGTAGTAGTAGTAATTTATAATAATTTATATCCCATCCCCTCTCCCCAAGGGGTCTTGGGGCGGCTTACGACAAGATCAAACAATGTACATAATATCAGACACACTTACAATCCAAAAAAGGTTAAATCAAAACCAACAAATCAGAAAATTTATTTATTTATTTATTTATTTCCGGTATTTCTACCCCGCCTTTCTCCCCTGGGGGACTCAGGGTGGCTTACAAATTGGCAACACAGTGCCATCACATCAACAATACAATACAAAAGGCATTAAAAACTAAAAACATTTAAAACATCATAAAAATCAATATACAATAATAAAACATTACCATGCACCGAGGTAATGTCCTTTCATTCACTAGACCTTGTTAATCCGGATAAAAGATAAATCACAATACATAGAAGAAAAATAAATCCCAATAAACGAATTAATTACAACTCATAAGCATCACCCATATAAATATAAAAGCTTTACAATAATTAAGACATATAGTACCACTAAAAACATGACAGAACTTATCCATCTACCTACCTACCTACGTACCTCATACCTACATACCTACCAATCTATCATAGAATCCTAGAGTCAGAAGGGACTCCAGGGGCCATGCAGTCTAACCCCCATATGTATGTTTCTATCTGTCTGTCCGTCCATCCATCTACTCATCTATCTATCACATTGTCAGACTATAATATCCCAGCTCCATGCATTCATTGCATGTACATCCTGCAAATCGTGTGTGTGTGTGTGTGTATATATATATATATATATATATATATATATATAATTTATTTATATTTATTATAAATTTATTATATTTATATATATATATCTCCTCCACTTGCTTGACTAACATCAGATCCTCTGAAGATGCCAACCACAGATGCAGGAGAAATTAATGAAGGAGAAAATGCTGCAAGAACACGGCCATACAGCCCGGAAACTGCACAACACCCCAGTGATTCCGGCCTTGAAAGTCTTTGACAACACATAGTATTTCTATCTACATAACCAAAACTGGAATTTCCAGCCTTCTGTAGAAGGGCTTTGAGGTGAGGGAGTTCCTGAGAGCAGTTTCCAATCAGTTGTTGCTTCCTGAGATGTTTACTAAACTCCTATACAAAGTAGCCAAGCTAAATATAACTGGAAGTGTAACTAGATACTGTCAACCTAATCCGCAGGTGTTAGGTGGCCTGCGCACATCAAAAGGCTGGAAGTGTTGTACACAAACACAATTTGCTCCGTGTTGAAACATCTCCTGAGCTCTTTTGGGGGTCTGGTCAAAGGGATGGTCTTTGGTCATAACCACAAGGCAGGAAATTCACGTCAGCTTACAAATGTGATCAAACCGCCTTGGCAATTCTGTCTCACTCAATTAAAAATAGCTCATGACTCTCCACATTTTTTTTTTTACAATCGATTCAGAAAATGTTGAGCCTTACCTTCTTTCGCGAGATACAGCTCTTTAAATTTCGCCCTCTTTTGATTGAATTCTTGCTCGAGATGCTGTTTTGTAACAAGGAATTCGGCATTGACTTTTTCCAGTTCGGCCACTCGCTGGAGGAGAGCTACATAGGAGTCAATGAAAAGCTCTGTGAGAACTTTAAAACAGCAACATGGATTTTAACGGAGCATTATTATTATTTATACCTAGTAACATGCTATGCTAAAAATATTATAAAAATATTATATATATATATATATATATATATATATATATATATATATATATATAAAATATACAATCATATAAGATAATATAATATGTCGTATATACATATTCTCCTAATACACTACAGCACTTTATTATATACCTCATCAGATTTTAATTATGCACTCCCCACACTACTGCCCAGTCTTTACTATTTTAATTCGTTATATGGTTTTAATTGGCGGTTTTATTTATTACATTATTGTCTAATATGGTGTAATTTTGTGTAATTTTAATGTTGATGATACTTGTTTTTGTTTTGAATGTATTTTATCTTGTTTTATTGTGGAAATTTGGGCTTGGCCCCATGTTAGCTGCCCTGAGGCCCTGCAGGGAGATGGAGGTGGGATACAAAAATAAAATAATAATAATAAAATATTGATAACATTATGATGTATTACAATATCCTCATCATAATACAATATAGTAATATTTATTATATATTATATATTACATGTAATATTACTAATAATATTACAGTATAGTGGTATAGTACAATATAGCAATATATAAAGCTGATATTGTGCTATGCTAATAATATAAAATATTGTATTTACTTATAATTTGTAAGCTGCTCTGAGTCCGCTTTGGGGTGAGAATGGCAAGATATAAATGTAGTAAATAATAATAATAATAATAATAATAATAATAATAATACCCCACTTGAGTCTCCCCACAAATGCAAGCAAATAATTAGAACAAATCATTATGTAAACATGGTGATGCCATTGGTGGGCGTTTAGTTGAGAAAGACAGATAGGAAAGGCTTGATTTTTCTCTTTAGCCTCCATTCTAGTCCATTTATTTTGTGAGCAGAACACGGCTGTATGTATATGCATGCCTGCCTTCAAGTGCTCAACTTGAATTTGGTTCCAATAGATGATTTTGACATCTTTTAATATATTCTAAGGTTAATCTAAACTTGTCGCTTGCTTGGTTTGTACCCAGTGCATTCAGGAAAAGCTCCTGTTGCTATTAATTTATAAATAGGTTCAGCGCTCAAAAATAATCTTATTGATAATCAGCTTTGCCTTAGTTCTCGAGCGGTCACTGTGTACTTCACAGAGACAGAAATGCTGGCATAGACACTACTAAAATCTGGCAGGTTGCAGAGTATTTGGGGTGTGTGTATATAAATATATATATGGTAGAACTGATATTATTTCAAATTTTCCTTTCCTGGGTTTTGTAAAAGTCAAGCAACATAGAAACGTATTGATATTTAGACTTATAAAGAAAGATTTTGACAAGGAAGATTTAATAGGGAAACAAAATTGCCGCTTTGAGTCTCCTTGTGGAGAGAAAAAGTGAGGTATAAATAAACATCATAATAATAATAATAATAATAATAATAATAATAATAATAATAAATTCAAATACTAATAATAGATACATAGCTGCTTTGAATCTCCTTGTGGAGAGAAAAGCGGGGCATAAATAAACATAATAATAATAATAATACATTTTAATATTAATAATAGATACACAGCTGCTTTGAGTCTCCTTGTGGAGAGAAAAGCGGGGTATAAATAAACATAATAATAATAATAATAATAATAATAATAATAATAATAATAATAATACAGTTTAATACTAATAGATACATAGCTGTTTTGAGTCACCTTGTGGAGAGAAAAGTGGGGTATAAATAAACATAATAATAATAATGATACAGTTTAATACTAATAATAGATACACAGCTGTTTTGATTCTCCTTGTGGCGAGAAAAGTGGGGTATAAATAAACATAATAGTAATAATTATTATTATTTATGTTTGCTGTGTCATACAATAAAATAATATTAATATGAAGTTCCCCTTTCCAACTCATGTTGAGGCAGGCGTTATATTGCAAGGGTCAGAAGAATAATATAAATGGCCATGTCTGCAAAATTAAATGGCTGACTCAAATTCTAAAATGAGGAATTTGAGGAACTGATTCATGATTTCAAATCATGGCTGCATTGCCCCAGCAACAAGTTTGGCAGAAGAAACGAAGAGATATCCAAAATGGACTCGAAGCGAAGTTGATAAATACGACTAGAATAATCAAACATACAGTGAACTGCATTTATCCCTATATGGTAGGACTGCGAAAAGCTACAAAAAAATTTCACAAATTAAGATGGAGGAAATATTGGGGATCAAAACAGAGTTGAACAAAAAAAAATCCCAAATTATTTACTCAGAAAATAGAAAGTAAAGGTGAGAAGAATGGGTCGCAATAATAAAATACATGATCACAGCAAAACCCTTATTATTATAATAACTTTTATTCTTATACCACGCCTCCATCTCCCGAAAGGACTCGAGGCAGCACACAAGGGGACAAGCCCAACAACAACGTAGGTTAAAACACAATCCATGAATTAAAACAATGTAACAATATAAATATAAAACAACATAAACACATCAATTACTTTAAAACCTGGTCATAAAATCTAGCGGTCTGTTTATGATTCATGCAGGAGAAAAACCAAGCCATTCAGCTTAAATAACGACAAAATAGTATCATTCTGACTCTTTATTCTTCTCTTTTATTTTTTGTTACAGGGATATGACAATTCCTTTGACTTTATTTTGCTCTATTCATACCCAGGAAGTTCCTATCAATTCCTTATAATAAACAGAATCAAATATCATTATTTTACACTCGTCATTTTACTGCCACTCCTGCTTTCATCTTGCAATTTAATCCCCTTTAACCAAATGTATTATTTAATCAAGTTTCATCATGCTTTAATTTATTTTAGTTAACTATTACAGGAGTTTTAACATAGTAATTTTAGTGTCTATTTGTCTGTGTATTTTTGTTTTTGTATTTTACTGTTGATATGGTTAGTGGACCGATCAATAAACAGATCTCTCTCTCTCTCTCTCTCTCTCTCTCTCAGTGGCCAATATTAAGCAAATGATTACCGGAAATGTAGCCATATTGCATGCTACAGTTATCAGAACAAGATCAAAGACACTAAATAGCTGTTTTGAATGTACTCAGTTACCTTGTATCTTATTAAATCAGCTCATGTTGCATGAATGGAATGTATATGCTTTTTATTTCTATTTAAATGTGATGCCTTATTTGGAATCCCCTCTTAGCTCAATGTTGGAGTCGAAATGGAAAGAGCCAGAGTACAAGGGAAAAGAAAATATAAGGAAATGAATCAAACAATCTTAATAACTGAACAAATAAAATAAAGAGCAGAGGTATAACTGTTCCTGGGGAGAGGGAGGAAGAGGGAAGGGGCTAAATTGGATATGTGTCAGTAGCAGATAAGTATGGAAATGTAAAAGATAGGAAAACAGGAATCATCAGAATGTTATGAGAATACAGTAGAGTCTCACTTATCCAACGTAAACGGGCCAGCAGAACGTTGGATAAGCGAATATGTTGGATAATAAGGAGAGGTTAAGGAAAGGCCTATTAAACATCAAATTAAGTTGTGATTTTGCAAATGAAGCACCAAAACATCATTTTATACAACAAATTTGACAGAAAAAGTAGTTCAATACACAGTAATGCTATGTAGTAATTACTGTATTTACAAATTTAGCACCAAAATATTATTTATTTATTTACATTACTTTTACCCCGCCTTTCTCTCCTAGGAGACTCAAAGCGGCTTACAATAAATAGGCAAAAATTCAATGCCTAAAAACAATGTGACAACAACAATTCATATAAAACAATCTACAAAACAACAGTTCATATAAAACAGATACCATTACAAAATAAAAACAAATTATATAAAAATTTTAAGAATGTCCAAGATTAAAATCCATTCATCCAGAATCCTCAAGTCTTCATCCAGAATCCTCAAGTCAAAGTATCATGATATATTGAAAACATTGACTACAAAAATGCGTTGGATAATCCAGAATGTTGGATAAGCGAGTGTTGGATAAGTGAGACTCTACTGTATATGGAAAAATGCTTTGCAAAGGTGACTGCGACAATGTCATGAAAACATTTGATTATATTGTAGAAAGGCTAACATCTAGGAAGCTTAAGCAGCAACTAAGAAGGGTTTAAATGCACAGCCTGGTTCTTCTTGCAAAAAAAAAAAGACCCTTTAACAGGCCAAATAAATTACCATTTTAAGTTCTTTAAAAATGGGGATAAGAAGAAAAAAGGAAGAACTCCCACAATCCCCAACCACTGGCCATACTGATTGGCTCTTGTGGAAGCTGGAGATGCAGAATATCAAACTGGTTGTTTTCACAGAGGAGGATAGTAACATCGATAAAGACTTCCATGCTCTATGCTCCATGTATACATTTCACGTTCGGCTTTTTATCTGTTGGTGTTTTTTGATTATCGTTATCGGATACATTACGCAACAGCCTTCGGCCGCAAAGCAGTAAACCCGACTTGCTTTCGCGCGTTTTCATGACATTTTGGGTTTGTCTTATCAAATATTGCCCAATGAAGATGCAAACAGGCTGAGGACGTTGCCATAGAGGGGAGCAAGAAGTCTCCAGGGTGAAGGATGAAGAAGCAGGAAGAGGAGCCTTACAATCTTATCAGTGGAGGGTAAACAGCACAATTATCATGAACAAGAGAGGTTCTGTAGGCCTCTTCTTAAGTTGAATTTGTATGTAAGTCAGAACAGGGACATTTCTTAAGTGTAACTTGTTGTTGGTATTATTATTATTTATACCCCACTTTTTCACTCCAAAAAAGGAGACAAAGAGTGGCTACATATCTATCATTAGTATTAGAATGTATTATTATTATGTTTATGTCTATTTATATCCTAATTTTCTCTCCACAAAAGAGACTCAAAGCAGCTGTGCATCTATTATTATTGGAATGTATTATTATTTTATTTTATATACATGTAATATTGATAATAATATTATAATGTAATACAATATAATACTAATAATACAATATGCAATAACATGCTATGCTAGTTTTATATATATGTATATATATGTATGTATGTATATATATATACACACACACACACATATATGTGTGTGTGTTTATATATAAATATATATATACAATATAATTTACAATAATATGTAATAATTATAACATATTGTATATACATAGAATATTCATAATATTATATTGTAATACGATATAATACTAATAATACAATATAATAATATTAATTATATATCATATTTTACATGTAATATTACTAATAATATTACAATATGTTGATACAGTACAATATAGTAATTTGTTACCAGTATTGTACTATACTAATATAATATTGTATGTAAATTTAATTTGTAAGCCGCTCTGAGTCCCCTTCGGGGTGAGAAGGGCGGCATATAAATGTAGCAAATAAATAAATAAATAAATAAATATAATAATATTATATATATATTATTTATTACACGTAATATTACTGGTGATATTACAATATAGTGGTGTGGTGCAATATGCTGGTATATAGTGCTAGTGTTGTACTGTGCTAGTGATATAATAAATTGTATATAAATATTATTTGTAAGCCGCTCTGAGTCCTCTTCGGGGTGAGAAGGGCAGGATATAAATGTAGCAAATAAATAAATACATAAATAAATTATTATTATTATTATTATTATTATTATTATTATTTATACGCTGCTTTTCTCTCCACAAAGGAGACCCAAAGCGGCTATGTATCTGTTATTAGTATTAGAATGTATTATTATGTTCAATGTTTATTTATATCCTGTTTTTTCTCTCCACAAAGGAGTCTCAAAGCAGCTACATATCTATTATTAGTATGAGAATGTAGTATTACTATTATGTTTATTTATAGTCAGCTTTTCTATCCACAAGAAGACTCAAAGTGGCTATCTATTATTTTTATTAAATTTTTATTGAATTTTGTAACACAGAAAAAAGGGGGGATAGCGAGAGAAAGAGCTAATGTGTATATGTATACATATAAAATATTTATTTATTATTAAGGTTTTGTTATGCTTATTATTATTTATTAAGGTCATATTATGCTTAATTATTCATTTATACAGTAATAAAAGGTTTTGTTAATTTACAATAATATATAATATATTGTATATATATATAATATTGATGATAATATATTGCAATATGATATACAGTAGAGTCTCATTTATCCAAGCTTCACTTATCCAAGGTTCTGTATTATCCAAGGCAGTCTGCCTTTTAATACTCATTGTTTTTGTAGTAAATGTTGCCATGTTTTGGTGCTAAATTCATAAATACAGTAATTACTATTGTGTATTGAATTGCTTTTATTGTCAATTTCTTATAAAACATGATGTTTTGGTGCTTAACTTGTAAAATCATAATGTAATTTTATGTTTAATAGGCTTTTTTCTCAATCCCTCCTTATTATCCAAGATTTTCACTTATCCAAGGTTCTGCCGGCCCATTTATCTTGGATAAGTGAGACTCTACTGTAATACTAATTAATATAATATAATATTAATTATATATTACATATAATATTACTAATAATATTACAGTATATTTCTATAGTACAATATAGTAATTTAATGCCAGTATTGTGCTATGCTAAAAATATAATATAGTAAGTAAATTTAATTTGTAAGCCACTCTTGAGTCCCGTTCGGGATGAGAAGGGCGGGATATAAATGTAGTAAATAAAATATGCTTATTTTTTATTAAGGTCTTATTATGCTTATTAATTAATTATTATTAATAAGGTTTTGTTATGCTTATTACTTATTATTCTTTACGAAGGTCTTATTATGCTTATTTATTTATTATTATTACAGTTTTGTAATGCTTATTATTGTTTATGATTAAGTGAGTCCCGTTCGGGATGAGAAGGGCGGGATATAAATGTAGTAAATAAATAAAATATGCTTATTTTTTATTAAGGTCTTATTATGCTTATTAATTTATTATTATTATTAAGGTTTTTTGTTAAGCTTATTACTTATTATTCTTTACTAAGGTCTTATTATGCTTATTACTTATTATTCTTTACGAAGGTCTTATTATGCTTATTTATTAATTATTATTACAGTTTTGTAATGCTTATTATTGTTTATGATTAAGGGTTTTATATATGCTTATTTATAATTATTATTATTTATTAAGGTTTTCTTGCAAGCCTTATGACGGCTCTCAGGGGCGCAGAAATGCGGAAGACATTTTATTATTATTATTATTAATCCTTCATTGGAGGCACGAAGGCCTAACACATCTCTAATGCGGGGATAATAAGTATAGCGAAGGGTTCGGCCTAGTCCTGACGGGGGCAGGAAGGCCTTGAGGCCTACTTCTCTCCCTCCCGGCCTCCCGTCACCCTTTTCTCCGTCTCTCACCATCCGCCGTCGGCTCCGAGGCGGGCCCGGCCTGGGCCATGGCTTCGGCTTCGGCTTCGCCTCCGCCTCCTCCGTCCCAATCCGTCACGCCGAGGCCGGCTTCGCCGCGACGTCAAAGGAATGAGGCGAAACTGAGGGCATCGCGCATGCGCCGGGAGAAAGGGCGGGGCCAAGCCCTGAAAGGCTGGCGCGCGATTGGCCTCGATGGCCCGGTGGGGCGGGGCCAAGGAGGAAAAAAACCGGAGCGGGCTTCTGCGCATGCGCTACCCGAGGCGAGTTCTGTCAGTAGAACACGGCCAAGGGATGGGACTTGGAAGGGAGCTGTGCGCATGCGCCACCGAGTCCTCAAGAGACGAGTTCTCACAATAGAGCTGCCAAGAGATGGGACTTGGAAGGGAGCTCTGCGCATGCGCCACCGAGTCCTCACACTAGAACTACCAAGAGATGGGACTTGGAAGGGAGCTCTGCGCATGCGCTACCGAATCCTCACAATAGAACTACCAAGAGATGGGACTTGGAAGGGAGCCCTGCGCATGCGCTGGACGAAAGGGCGGGGCCGCGTTCTGACAGCCTGGCGCGCGATTGGCTCCGGGGGAAAAACGGAAGAGGCTCTTGCGCATGCGCCACCCGATCCCCCAAAGAGAGGCGAATTCTGACAGTAACAGAGCCAAGGGACGGGATAGAGGAGGGAACTGTGCGCATGCGCGGCGAGTTCTGACAGAACAGCCCGAGATGGGAGGGAACGGCTGTGCGCATGCGCCACCCGCAGTGGCGGCGATTGGAGCCGCGTGAGGGAAAGAACGGGCGCCATTTTTCTTTGCCTGGAAAACATGGAGTCCGTGTATTTCACCCGGATAGCATCATATTTGGTACATAAACATGTACTAATTGTACCAAGTTATAATTGTTAATTGTTGTTTACTGCTCATGGCAGGCCTGGGCCAACTTGGGCCCTCTCTTCAGGTGTTTTGGACTTCAACTCCCACAATTCCTGACCGCCTCAGCCCGTCTCAAGCAGCTTGTTGCTGGACACTGCATATAATTTGAGAGCACAGAAATGCTGGACCACGTTCACAACCACCACGTCAGACGACACAGAGAAGCCACGGAAATCCACAAGAGGCAGGTGGGCAATGTCAACAAAGGAGGAAACCGTGCAAAATGAACACAATCTGGCTACCAGGATTTAAAAAAACTAAAAAAATCTGGACAGTAAATAAAGAACAGAACTCAGAAAACAGGGGAACTCAAGGCAGGACACAATCAGGGCCAGCTGACATCTCCCAACAAAGGATTTCCCCAGGCTTTGAAGCTGCAAGGCCATTCAATGCTAACCCCCTTCTAGAGTTTATACTTTTATCCCCTGCATGTCCAGTTATTATTATTATTATTATTGCCTTCTTTTAACTTATTGTTGTTGTTGTTTATGTTTTTATGTATTTATTATGCTTAATTTTACTGGTTGTATTTTAATCTGTTGTTGTCTGGGCTAGTCCCCATCTGAGCCGCCCGGAGTCCCTTTGGGGAGATGGTGGCGGAATACAAAAAATAAATTATTATTATTATTTTATTATGACACAGCAAACAAGATAAGTATGCTGGATTTCGTATTACAAAATCACAAGTTGAACACTTCCCAATTATTATTATTATTATTATTATTATTATTATTATTAACCAAGCTGGCCAATTGCAACATTCCCACTTGCCTTAAACAGACAAGAGTTCTTTCTTCCACCTGGACATCATTCCACGTATATATACACCCCACTTGCCTGGTTTCCAATAGACCTCACAACCTCTGAGGATGTGGGCGAAACGTCAGGAGAGAATGTTGCTGGAACATAGCCATACAACCCGGAAAACCCCACAGAAAACCAGTGATTCCGGCCATGAAAGCCTTAGACAACAGATTCAAACATTGCTGTTGAGTAGAACAGAGTTTCTGAGAAGACTGAAATTGCATCCCAAAACACAAAAATAGTATAAAATGTGCAAATGTGCAACTCCTAGAAGTAGATAATACTGCTAACAATGCTCCCCATCACTTTCAGTACGGGCAGTGTATGTTGCACATGAATGCATGACAAGGCGACTTGGTGTCCAGCACGGCTACTTGGAGAAAGACTCTAGCCAATGGTAGATCTGTTTCCCTGACCTTCTCTACACATGGAAATTTAATGTGCCAAACTGAAAGACGATCCTAATTTGCCGAAAAACAAACAAAAAGGACATCTTCATGTAAATAAAGCACACGGAGTTTCAGTTTTATTGGACAGAAGAGCACCTGGAGTGTCCGTCAAAAAGAAAAGTCACCAAAAAACAGGAAATTTGGAAACAAAAGAAGTATCCTTTTTCCCTCTACCACGATAGTTCTCCTGCTTTTAAGCGATGATGGACATCTCCTCTCTGTCTCGATTCTCATTCACCAAGTTGGTGATGCTCTTGAGATACTTGATGAACTCCATCCGGACATCCTCGGGGTCTTCTTCGAGGGAGGAATGGATCAGCTGCAGCCGGTTCAGTGGAGGAGCTTTGAAATGGAAGAAGAAAACCATTACAATCGGTACTATATATATATATTGTATATCATATAATATTGATAATAATATTATAATGTAGTGCAGTATAATACTAGTAATGAAACAATATAATAACATTATTGTATATATTATTTATAATTAATAATTACAGTAGAGTCTCACTTATCCAACATTCGCTTATCCAACGTTCTGGATTATCCAACGCATTTTTGTAGTCAATGTTTTCAATATATCGTGATATTTTGGTGCTAAATTCATAAATACAGTAATTACAACATAACATTACTAAGTATTGAACTACTTTTTCTGTCAAATTTGTTGTACAACATGATGTTTTGGTGCTTAATTTGTAAAATCATAACCTAATTTGATGTTTAATAGGCTTCTCCTTAATCTCACCTTATTATCCAACATATTCGCTTATCCAACGTTATGCCGGCCCGTTTATGTTGGATAAGTGAGACTCTACTGTATATATTATTTATAATATATAATTTATATATTACATGTAATATTACTAATAATATCACAGTATAGTGCAGTGGTTCCCAAACTTATTTGGCCTACCCCTTTCCAGAAAAAATATTACTCAGCACGCTGGAAATTATTTTTTTTTAAATTTAATAGCAATTAAACAGAAATATATATGTACCTGTGGCCATCACCGCTCCCCTGGATTGCTGCACTTTGGGAATCACTGGTATAGTGGTATAGTTCAATATAGTAATATATAATGCTAATATTGTGCTATGCTAATAATATAATATATATAATATATCCATTGTTATTTGCAGAATTGTACTAAAAATAATAATAGACTTTTAGAGAAAAAAAGAGTACCATAACATATAAAGTGAAAATTAAAGTAAAACAGGGAACACGCTGAGCTGGGCAGCGAATCCAGGCGCCTTACGCAAGCGGAGGTCCTCGATGTCTCCCGAGGAGCCAGGCTTGTGATGGGCAATGAGGAGGCACTGGCTGTCGAGCAGCTGCTGCTGCTGCACAAAGCAGGAGTGCCACATCTCGATCTCCTTCACGTGGCTGGGCAGATCCGGGTTAAAGACGATGACGGCCCCGTGGGCATCCTTTGTCAGAGCCGGCCAGCAAGTCTCGAACCTGGAAGCGCAACGATGGATGGAGAGTTGAAATTTTGCACAGCCCTAGTTTTGACAAAGGTTTATAACCTAATTCCGTCTTCGAGGCATAGCTTCTGATTCTAGGCTTGACAGCCAATTGCAAACCATGATTTTTTCAATTCAGATAGCATTAGGAAGAACTTCCTGACTTCCTACGAGCTGTTCAACAGCGGAACTCTCTGCCTCAGAATGTAGTGGAAGCTCTTTCCTGGAAACGTTTAAACAAAGACTGGATGGCCATCTGCTGAGGATACTTTGATTGTTCTTTTCCTGCATGGCAGGCAGTTGGACTAGATGGCCCATATGATCAATTCCAAGTATGATTCTATGACTCTATGCCAAGCCTAAATTCTTTAACCATTGTTTGCTCTAGTGTTGGATCTGAAATACTGTTGACAGAATTATTGTTACTGTTTTTATATGCTTGTTTTTATATGTTTAAATGTTTTAAATAATAATAATAATAATAGTAATAGGTTTATTTATACCCCGCTTCCATCTCCCCCGAAGGGGACTCGGGGCAGCTCACAGATAATACCAGATAAAAACAATAACAATATATAATACATAAATGAGCAAGAACATACGCAAATTATAAAATGTAAACATTAACCTCTAGAAATAAAAACACACTTAATAAAACATGGAATTAAAAACAGTGAGGTTATGATAATATACTAAATGAAGTGCACATTATAAAAATTGTAAACTCAAGATAACAAATAAAGTGCTAAATGCATTTGATATCGTATTTTATGTTGTATTGGGCTTGGTCCCCATGTGAGCCGCCCCAAGTCCCTTCGGGGAGATGGGGTGGGATACAAAAATAAAGTTATTATATTATTATTATTATTAATTAGCAAGTAGGTACTTACTTTTGATCACCACTACAGTCCCACAGCTCAAACCGACATCCTGCTCCTTTGCTGTTCCCATTGAGATGTGGCTTCTCGTATTCAAGGATCCTAAAATTGTTGAGACACAAAAGCCCCGTGTAAAACTCAATAGCACAAATAAAGTGTACACCTATTCACTGGGACCAATGTTCTTAAATCCTAGAAGGTCAGGTTCTTTTGCAATTCTGGAATCTCGGGCTTTTGGCAAAAGCGAAAATAACATTCCACAAGTGACCCCACCAAGACTCACCTCACTCCTTGTGTCGGGATGTAACTGCCGATTCCCTCCGTGCTTTCGGACAGGAAGTTTGCCAAGACAGATTTCCCAGCCTGACATAAATGACAACAACAGAAGCACGTTTTAATACAAATTGAGACAAGCAGATATCATGGCATTTTATTTATTTATTTATTTATTAGCGACCTTTATATCCCGCCCTTCTCACCCCGAAGGGGACTTAGGGCAGCTTACAAGTTGTATGTACATATTTTATTATAGTTATTTATTTATTACATTTATATCCCGCCCTTCTCACCCCGAAGGGGACTCAGAGCGGCTTACAAATTAAATTTGCATACAATATTATATTATTAGCATAGCTCAATACAAATTACTATATTGTACTATATCAATATATTGTAATATTATTAGTAATATTACATGTAATATATAATTAATATTATTATATTGTATTATTAGTATTATATTGTATTACAATGTATTATATTATTAACATAGCACAGTTATGATATATTATCGAAGGCTTTCATGGCCGGAATCACAGGGATTGCTGTGAGTTTTCTGGGCTGTATGGCCATGTTCCAGAAGCATTGTCTCCTGATGTTTCGCCCACCTCTGTGGCAGGCATCCTCAGAAAGTAGGAGACCATGAAAATGAACATTTTTTTTAAAAAAAGCTCTAAAATCAGAATAGTAAATAAAGGACAACTATCTGAAAACAGATCAGGGCCAGCTAACGCCTGTGACTTATGGGTAAAGCATGAGGACCTTGGATGAACGGATTTAACCATATGTCTTATATTTTATATTGTAGTTAATTGTCCTTAATGGATTTTATATATTGTTATGATTTTAACTATGTTGTCGGTATCGAATTGTTGCCAATTGTGTAAGCCGCCCTGAGTCCTGCCAGGTGAGAAGGGCGGGATATAAATGCTGGAAATTAAATAAATAAATAAATAAATTCCCCCAGGCAGGAAGAAGTCAGGACATGAAGCTTGCAAGGCCATTCAATGCTAATCAAGGTGATTAATTACAACAGTCACACTGGCCTCCCAACAGAGAAGAGTCCTTTCTCCCACCCTGGACATTATTCCACAGATATATAAACCTCATTTACTTGGGTTGCTGTGAGTTTTCCACAGCCTTGTTCCCGAAGCATTCTGTCCTGACGTTTTGCCCACATTTATGGCAGGCATCCTCAGATGTGGGTGAAACTTCAGGCGAGAATGCCTCTGGAACATGGCCTCAGAAACTCTGAGGGTGCCTGCCATAGATGTGGGCGAAACGTCAGGAGAGAATGCTTCTCGAACATGGCCAGGCAGCCCAGATTAACGCACAACAAGCCAATTATAATATAATAATAACGTAATAAGTAGTGGTATCTCTCGCTTACCTCGGTGGGGCCCACAAAAAGGATTTTCACTCTCAGCATCCCTCCTTTCCGTGGCTAGGCCGCAGAGCCTCGGCTTCGAGTAGCTCGCCAAGCCGAGCTGAGCGGTGAGGAGGCGGGCCTCAGTGGTTGCTAAGGGAGGAGGAGACTGCTTGGCCGTTGCTAAGGGGCGGGGCCTGTTGCTAGCGCCGTTGCTAAGGGGCGGGGACTTGCTAGGAGTGTGCTGTTCAGAGGGGAAGGGGCGGGGCCGCTGCATCCTCTTTTTGTTTATAAACTTGTATATGTTTATTATGACGCGTCTCTGCAATATTAAGTCTCGTTAAGAGCAACATTTGTAAAGAACAACTTTCCAATATCAGTTAGAGGGTTGTTGGGTGTTTTCTGGACATGCCTGCAGAAGCATTCTCTCCTGACGTTTCGCCCACTTCCATGGCAGGCATCCTCAGAGGTTGTGAGACTTTGTTGGAAACTAGGCAAGGGATGTTTATATATCTGTGGAATAATGTCCAGGGTGGGAGAAAACTCTTTGTCAGTTCGTGGCCAGTGTGGATGTTGTAATTAATCACCTTGATTAGCATTGAATGACCTTGCAAGCTTCATTCCTGCCTGGGGGAATCCTTTCTTGGGAGGTGTTAGCTGGCCCTGATTGTTTCCTGTCTGGAATTCCTCTGGGTTGTTGTATGTATTCCAGGCTGTATGGCCATGTTCTAGACGTATTCTCTCCTCTGTTTTCAGAGTATTTATTTATTTATTTATTTGCGACATTGATATCCCGCCCTTCTCACCCCGAAGGGGACTCAGAGCGGCTTACAAATTAAATTTACATACAATATTATATTACTAGCATAGCACAATACTGGCATTAAATTACTACGTTGTACTATATCGATATATTGTAATATTATTAGTCATATTACGTGTAATGTATAATATAGAATCAATATTATTATATTGTATTAATTAGTAGTATATCGTATTACAATAATACAGTCTCACTTATCCAAGCTAAACGGGCCGGCAGAAGCTTGGATAAGTGAATATCTTGGATAATAAGGAGGGATTAAGGAAAAGCCTATTAAACACCAAATTAGGTTATGATTTTACAAATTTAGCATCAAAACATCATGTTATATAATAAATTTGAGAGAAAAAGTAGTTCAATATGCAGTAATGTTATGCTGTAATTACTGTATTTATGAATTTAGCACCAAAATATCATGATATATTGAAAATATTGACTACAAAAATGGCTTGGATAATCCAGAGGCTTGGATGAGCGAAGCTTGGATAAGTGAGACTCTACTGTAATATTATCAAGACTAAGGTGTCCCACTTTGCTTTTAGACAAAGTTGAGACAGTGGATTCTTCAAGGGTTGAATGAAAAGTAATGCCTCCACCTTCATAACTCCTCAACCAATGGCAGTCCTGGTCTGTGGCAGGTCCCGGCTTGTTCAGTAGACTCTCCTCTACAGTTCCGTTTGGTGGGAAGCCTTAGCATTGAATGGTTGTGTTGTTGAAGTGCGAAGTATGGAACCCTGCGCAGACGGTCAGTCAATGTGGCTCGAGCAACGTGCAGTCATTGAATTCTTGACTGCAGAAGGTGTCACCCCAAAGGAGATTCATCAGAGAATGCAAACTGCTTATGGCGATTGTGTTGACATGAGTTTTGTGCGTCGTTGGGCGAGTGAGTTTAAAAATGTTGAGGTGGGAACATCTGACTTGCGTGACAAACAAAGAGTTGGACGTCTTGAGACAGCAACCATCGAATTTCACAAGCAAAAGGTGGACAGATTGATTCAGGATGATTGTCGTATCACTCCGAGAGAAATTTCAAGCATAGTCAGCATTTCACAAGAACGTGTGGGTCACATTATTGCTTTGCTTGGCTATCAGAAGATCTGTGCACGATGGGGACCCAGGATGCGGATGCCTGAAATGAAAGCGTCAGAGACTGGATCTCACCACTGTACGGCATCCTCCATACAGTCCAGATTTCGCACCGTCTTACTTCCGTCTGTTCCCGATAATGAAAGAAGATCTGCGGGGACATCATTATGCTTCTGGCAGAGCCAGCCCTAGGTATTTTTCAAGTGTAGGCGAACAGAATTTTGGCACACCCCCCCCCCCCCAAAACCAATCACTGAAAAATAAAAGCGTTGAAAAAGCGAAAATGTTGGATAATAAGGAGGGATTAAGGAAAAGCCTATTAAACATCAAATTACATTAAGATTTTACAAATTAATAATAAATAATAAATAATAAATAAAACTTTATTTATATACCGCCCTATCTCCCGGATGGGACTCAGGGCGGTTTACAGTCATAAAAGCAACACAACATTACATAATGACATAACACATTATTAAACAAGGTAAAATAGTACAATTATAACGATAAATCACACTTACATGACCAGATCAAGGGGACGGGAACCATAAACCCAATATATTAAAATGTATCATTTTAGGATAGGGAAATCTTGTGCAATGTATTCAGGCTCAGAAATCGGCGGTAGTCCAATATAATTACTCAAAAACCTGCCGACACCACCAGGTCTTCAGTTCCTTACGGAAATTGGATAATGTAGGGGATTGCCTGATCTCTTTTGGCACCAAAACATCATGTTTTACAAGAAAGCAACAGAAAAAGCAGTCTCGACTGCGCCCCCGTATTTTTTGCGCCCCAAGCGGCCGCTTAATTCACCTCATTGTTGGACTGGCTCTGGCTTCTGATGAAGACGTTGAGAGAACTGCGAGACGCCGGTTGCGGGAACAGAGTGTCGACTTCTTCTGCGACAGCTTCCGAAAACATGTTCATTGTTGGCAGAAATGTATCCAATGGTCTGGCGATGATGTGGAAAAGGGAATAGTGGTAGTCAAAGATTGTTTGGAAAAGGGAATAGCGGTCGTTAAAGAGCACGTTCTAAGGATTATTTCTGAGTCTTATTTATTAAAATATTCCCCTCCAAACCCAAGTAACGACGGTGGAAGCATTACTTTTCAGATTTGAGCAGTGCTGCGTTCCACCTTGTGGCAGGCAGGGTTTGCAATTCTGCACACAACTTGTTCTTGTGCAGAAAAGTGCAGGAGGAGAAGACTATTTGTGGTGGCTGGGGCTTCCAGGCTGTTCTGTCCTGTCACCTGGGCCGGGCGGTGGGGGTCTTGACTGCCTTTGACTGCGGTCTTTCGGTGGTCTTTGGGCCCAGAAGGGGTTAACCCTGGGACCCCCACCCTCCCACCCACCCCGCCCCTTCCTTCCTTCCTTCTTTTCCTCTGCTTTGCTTTGCTTTCCAGGCTGTGCAGAGTGGGCAGGCCCCTCCATCTCTCCATCCCGGGGACCCCCACCCTCTTTCTTTCTTTCTTTCTTTCTTTCTTTTTCTCTTTCTTTCCTTCCTTCCTTCCATGATGTCCTTGGCTCTCTTGTTCTGCTGCTGCTGCGGGTGCTGCCTCTTGGGGGGCTCTGCCGGGACGGGGTTCCTCTACCAGTTCCCGGCCCACGGATATGGCGAGCAGGCAGCCCCCTCCCCACCCGCAGCCTCCCCAGGGGGGCACGTCGGCCCAGGACGGTGAGTAGAGAGAGGGGGAAGGAAGAAGGGAAGGAAGAAAGAGAAGAAGGAGGGGAGAAAGGAAGGGAATGAATGGGAGGGAAGGGAAGGGGAAGAGGAGGAAGGAAGGAAGGAAGGAAGGAAGGAAGGGAAAGAAAGAAAGAAAGAAAGAAAGAAAGAAAGAAAGAAAGAAAGAAAGAAAAGAGAGAGAGAAAGGGTAAGGAGAAGGGAAAGGAGGGAAGGAAGAGAAGAAGAAGGGGGAAGGAAGGAGGGGAGAAAGGAAGGGAATGAATGGGAGGGAAGGGAAGGGAAGGAAAGGAAAGAAAAAGAAAAGAAAGAAAGAAAGAAAGAAAGAAAGAAAGAAAGAAAGAGAAAAGGAAAGGAGTGAAGAAAGAGTGAATGAAAGAAAGAAAGGGGAAGGGAAGGAAGGAAGGGAAGGAAGGAAGGAAGGAAGAGAAAAGAAAAAAAAGAAGGGAAAGAAAGAAAGGAAAGGAGGAAGACAGAGAAAGGAGAAGGGGAAGGAAAGGAGGGAAGAAGGAAGGAGATAAAGAATGGAAAAGAAAGAGAATGAAGGAAAGGGAGGGAGGGAGGGAAAAGAAAAAAAAGGGAAGAATGAAAGAAAGAAAGGAAAGGAGGGAAGACAGAGGGAGAGGGAGAGAGAAAGAAAAGGGAAGGGGAAAGGGAGGGAAAGAAGGAAGGAAAAGAAAGAAAAAGAAAGGAAAGAAAGAAGAGAAAGGTTAAGGAAAGGAGGGAAGAAAGGAAAAAGGAAGGGAAAGGAAAGGAAAAGGAAAGAACAAATGAGAGGAAGAAAGAGAGTGTGAGAGAAAGAGGAAGGAGAAGGGAAAGGAGGCAAGAATGAATGAATAAATGAATGGGAAACTAGAAGAGACGGGAAAGGAAGGGAAAGGAAAAGAAAGAAAGAAAGAAAGAAAGAAAGAAAGAAAGAAAGAAAGAAAGAAAGAAAGAGGAAAGGAAAGGAGGGAAGAGAGAGAGGGGGGAAGGAGAAGAAAAAAGGAAGGAAGTAGAATAAAAGAAGAAAAGAAAATAAGGAAAAGGGAAGGGAGGAAGGGAAGGAAAAGAAAAAAGAAAGGAAGAAAGAAAGGAAAGGAAAGGAGGGAAGGCAGAGAGAGAAAGGGGAAGGAGAAGGGAAAGTAGGGAAGAAAGAAAGAAGAAAGGAAAGGAAGGAAGACACACAGAGAGAATGAATGAAAGGGAAACTAGAAGGGAAAGGAAAGGAAAGGAAAGGAGGGAAGAAAGGGAAAAGGAAGGGAAAGGGAAAGAAAGAAAGAAAGAAAGAAAGAAAGAAAGAAAGAAAGAAAGAAAGAAAGAAAGAATAGATGATGATGATGATGATGATGGTGATGATGATGATGGTCACCTATGAGTTTCATGGGCCAATGGATGAATCTGGATTGGTGGACTAAGTTCAGCAGTGGAACTCTCTGCCCCGGACTGTGGCAGTGGCTCCTTCTTTGGGGGCTTTGAAACAGAGGCTGGATGGCCATCTGTCGGGGGTGCTTTGAATGTGATTTCCTGCTTGTTGGCAGAATGGGGTTGGACTGGATGGCCCATGAGGTCTCTTCCAACTCTACAATTCTATGATTCTAGGATTCTACTCCCTGCCTGGGGGAATCCTTTGTTGGTAGGTGTTGTTTCAAGCCTACAGAATGAGTTGCATTAATCGCTTGGAGACAGCCTGTACTTCCTGGGAAATTTTGGGAAAGGAAGACCAGACGACCCTTGTGATCGGAGATTGAAGTTGGGGAGGCCAAGCCTTTTGATGTCATTCTCTCGACCCAAATCGAGGGTTTCTTCGCCATAAAAACCATGTGGCCTAATTGAAAGCCTTTCCCATCCGGTCAGATGCGCCCTGTAATCTTCTCGGGAGGGACTTCCCTTTGAAACCACGAAAGTCGTAATTTGGAGGCACAGAAAGGGCATCAAAGGAGGTGGATGAAGACAGGCACACCCCGTTGCTCTGGTTCATGCCTGGTTTTCTAACATTTGGGTTGCTGTGCATTTCCCAGGCTGTCCAGCCATGTTCCAGAAGCATTCTCTCCTGACATTTCGCCCACATCTATGGCAAGCATCCTCAAAGCTCACTTATCCAACATAAACGGGCCAGCAGAACGTTGGATAGGCGAATACATTGCATAACAAGAAGAGATTAAGGAGAAGACTATTAAAGGTTATGATTTTACAAATTAAGTACCAAAACATCCTGTTATACCACAAATTTGACAGAAAAGGTAGCTCGATATGCAGTAATGCTGCGTAGTCATTATTGTATTTACGAATTTAGCACCAAAATATCACAATTCATTGAAAACATTGACTACAAAAATGCGTTGGATAATCCAGAACGTTGGATAAGTGAGTGTTGGATAAGTGAGACTCTACTGTATATACATATATAATACATATAATAATATAATATAATGTACTGGAGGGTATCCATATATTATATGTGCATATTATACATATACACATATATACATATATAATACATACTAGCCGTGCCCGGCCACGCGTTGCTGTGGCAAAGTGGTGGTGGTATTGGTTGTGTAATTGTTGTGTAATTTTTATTTGACGTTATTTGCAATTTTTTATTAATTTTATTGTAAGTTATACTTTTATTTATTATATTTTATTATTTTCTTGTATTATTTTTAGTTATTTTCTGTTATTATAGTATTTTATTCTATGAATTTTTAGTGTTTTTTATTATTTTTTATTGGGTTGCCTTGTAACTGGCAGCAATTGGATAAAAGCAATTATTCCTCTCTCTCTAATTAGGACTTTATTTTTCTTTTCTTTTTGTTGTATCAACCTAGAGGCGTGGATGATGGGTTGTGTTGTCAAATTTCGAGGTTGGAGGGCCTGTAGTTTTGTTGTTTTGTGGGTCACCGTGATGCCATCACTCTTTTATATATATATATATATATATATATATATATATATATATATATATATAAATAAAATACAATATAATGTACTGGAGGGTATCCATATATTATCTGTGCATATCATACATATACACATATATACATATATAATACATATAATAATATAATATAATGTACTGGAGGGTATCCATATATTATATGTGCATATTATACATATACACATATATACGTATATAATACATATAATAATATAATATAATGTACAGGAGGGTATCCATATATTATATGTGCATATTATACATATACACATATATACATATATAATACATATAATAATATAATGTATTGGAGGGTATCCATATATTATATGTGCATATTATACATATACACATATATACATATGTAATACATATAATAATATAATATAATGTACTTGGAGGGTATCCCTCCCATTTGGCCAGTTTAATGAACTTTCCCCATGTTTTTTTTAGGATAGAACCAATTAATAAATGATGATTATAACCCAGGAGCAAAAATTATGTGACAGAGTGTAATTCAGAGCGGGTCATTCCGTATGACTATTAATGTGCGACCTTTTGTGTCTTCCTTCAGGCACTGGTGCCACTACACGGTCTCCCGGGTGGTGTCCTGCCAGGTCCAGAACGGCTCCGAGACGGTCATCCAGAGGGTCTACCAGAGCTGCCGCTGGCCAGGACCTTGTGCCAACTTGGTCAGGTAATAACGGACACCTTCCGCTCCGTCACGAAACCGGCCTCGGCTTCCATATCTACGTGGCTCTCTGGGTTCGAGGTCAAAGGAGCTGTTTGGGAATCCGGTTCAGCACCCCGGACAGCTCCTTTGACATTCACATCATGGAAAAAAATGTTTCCCAGAGTAACTATCGTTATTAATATTATTATTAACACCCATTGTTACACATCAGATGTCACGGCGAAGCAGCCCTCTCTCAGACTCAGCTTAGGGTCCCAGAATGACTATTGTTATTAATATTAATATTATTATTAATACCCATTAGTACACATCAGCTGTCATGGGGAAGCAGCCCTCTCTCAGACTCAGCTTAGGGTCCCAGAATAATGATTGTTATTAATATTAATTTTATTATTAACACCCATTGGTGCACATCAGCTGTCATGGGGAAGCAGCCCTCTCTCAGACTCAGCTTAGGGTCCCAGAGTAACTATTGTTATTAATATTAATAATATTACGAAACAGATGAAACGAATACTATGCACATCACTAGTATATACTATATAGTTGTTTTTCCCCTCGGGCAGTCAGCGTGACGTCTTCCTTGTGTTAGTTACAGGACTCTCATCAGGCCCACGTACAAGATCTCGTACAGAACGGCCACGGCCCTCGAGTGGCGATGCTGCCCTGGCTTCACAGGAAGCAACTGCGAGGAAGGTAAGTCTCCCGGGAGCCTGCCTCTGTTTCCCCAACATAACAATGCGCTCCCCTTCTGTGTCCATGGGCTGGGGATGATGGGAGTTGTGTGTAGCTCAGTGTGTATGGACATAGACTGGCGTGTTCAATTGTTGCTGGACCTTATTAACCAACTGTGTCAGCTGAGTAGCATATCGTGACCGCTCTTGAGTACTAAAGAAGCTTGTGCATATGTATTCAAATTGTATATTTTTAATATGTTTAATCATGAAATATTCCGTAACATGTCTTTTGAATTGCTTAAAAAATTGATTTTTTACGTGTCACTCTGAAAACTTTAAATGAATGAGGCGTGGGAACACTTTTCAACCTTGGGATCACATTCAAGTCTGCAGGAATTAGATTGGGATGGTATTGCATGACTGAGACCAACATGTGACGGAACGGATGTGTGTCAGGGCACCAGGGAGCACTGATGCGCATTGGTAGAGCCTGAAGTGCATTGAGGGGCTCTTGCTTTTGTGTTATTATCAATCTTCCTAATCCAGAGATGCACATCTGAATAGATGTACATCAGGGAACTAGAAAGCGCTGATGCGCATAGATAGAACCTGAAATGCATTGGACTTTCATTGTGTTATTATGAATCTCCCTGATCCAGAGATGCCTGTCTAAACGGATGCGCATCAGGACAGCAGAGAGTGCTGATGTGCATTGGTGGAGCCTGAAGTGCACTGGGACTCTCTTGCCGTTGTGTTATTATAAATCTCACCAATCCAGGGATGCCTGTCTGAATGGATGCGCATCAGGGCACCAGAAAGCGCTGATGCAGATTGGTAGAGCCTGAAGTGTATTGGTGGAGCTCTTGCTGTTGTGTTATTATGAATCTTCCTAATCCAGAGATGCACATCTGAATAGATGTACATCAGGGAACTAGAAAGCGCTGATACACATAGATAGAACCTGAAATGCATTAGACTTCATTGTGTTATTATGAATCTCCCTGATCCAGGGATGCCTGTCTGAATGGATGCGCATCAGGACACCAGAGCGTGCTGATGTGCATTGGTGGAGCCTGAAGTGCACTGGGACTCTCTTGCCGTTGTGTTATTATGAATCTCACCAATCCAGGGATGCTTGTCTGAATGGATGCGCATCACGGCACCAGAAAGCGCAGATGCGCATTGGTAGAGCCTGAAGTATATTGGTGGAGCTCTTGCTGTTGTGTTATTATAAATCTTCCCAATCCGCTAACTGGGCTTCTGTGTAGCTAAGTCTATGCAAAGTTACGTGATGTCGGCCACGGCTGAGGAGGCCGGCGTCTCTGTCTTCCTTTCCGTGGCAAACCGCCGGCATCCTCGTAGAACCCAACCATTATTGCCATCCGCTCTGGAGCGCAACCGAGTGTCCCGATCCTTTGGCTCATAGGCTGGGGCTCCGTTGAGAGAAATGTTATCATTTAACCAGCACCGGCTGGTGGGCACCTCCTTAACCACCGAAGGCAACAGATGGTTTGGATAATTATAATTATCTCTGGAATTTTAACTCTTAACCTGGCAGCCGACAAAGAGAAATCCCAGCCTGGAGGAAATCTCGCCGGCAGCGAAGCTAAGCTCAGCGCGGGCGTTCAAAGCTTCTCTGTGTGTTTTGATTTCTGGAGGGGAGCCGCCCGCCCCGTTCCCACAGCATGTACGCAGGATAGTTTTTGCCTCGGAGGGCAAAGATTCGCTCCTTGCGTTGAAACCAGAGGCCTCCCCAAGACATGTTTTTCCCCCATTGCCTTTGTTCTGATACCTCCAAGGGATAGAGCAAAGCTGGTAGCAGAAGCTTTTGTAGCTGAAGTATGGAACCCTGTGCAGATGGGGAAGCCTTAGCATTGGACGGTTGTGTTGTTAAAGGGCGAAGTATGGGACCCTGCGCAGACGGGGAAGCCTTAGCATTGGACGGTTGTGTTGTTAAAGGGCGAAGTATGGAACCCTGCGCAGACGGGGAAGCCTTAGCATTGGACGGTTGTGTTGTTAAAGGGCGAAGTATGGAACCCTGCGCAGACGGGGAAGCCTTAGCATTGGACGGTTGTGTTGTTAAAGGGCGAAGTATGGAACCCTGCGCAGACGGGGAAGCCTTAGCATTGAACGGTTGTGTTGTTAAAGGGCGAAGTATGAAACCCTGCGCAGACGGGGAAGCCTTAGCATTGAACGGTTGTGTTGTTAAAGGGCGAAGTATGAAACCCTGCGCAGACGGGGAAGCCTTAGCATTGAACAGTTGTGTTGTTAAAGGGCGAAGTATGAAACCCTGCGCAGACGGGGAAGCCTTAGCATTGAACGGTTGTGTTGTTAAAGTGCGAAGTATGGAACCCTGCGCAGACGGAGAAGCCTTAGCATTGAACGGTTGTGTTGTTAAAGTGCAAAGTATGGAACCCTGTGCAGACGGGGAAGCCTTAGCATTGGACGGTTGTGTTGTTAAAGGGCGAAGTATGGAACCCTGCGCAGACGGGAAGCCTTAGCATTGAACGGTTGTGTTGTTAAAGTGTGAAGTATGGAACCCTGTGCAGACGGGGAAGCCTTAGCATTGAACAGTTGTGTTGTTAAAGTGCAAAGTATGGAACCCTGCGCAGACGGGGAAGCCTTAGCATTGAACAGTTGTGTTGTTAAAGTGCAAAGTATGGAACCCTGCGCAGACGGAGAAGCCTTAGCATTGAACAGTTGTGTTGTTAAAGTGCAAAGTATGGAACCCTGCGCAGACAGGAAGCCTTAGCATTGAACGGTTGTGTTGTTAAAGTGCGAAGTATGGAACCCCGCGCAGACAGGAAGCCTTAGCATTGGACGGTTGTGTTGTTGTTGTTATTTTGCTGTAGCGTTCCTGTCGGTTAATACGCCCAATGTTGTCCTCCTCCCTTGACTCTTTCTCCTTCTTCCTTTCTTTCTCTCTCTCTGTTTCAGCTACAACTATTTCAGCTCTCGTTAGCAACATTTAATTACAGTTCAGCAAGCAGGCAGTTAGTCATTGCAGGCCTTAATATTTTTTGAATGGTGTCTTCCAAATTATTAACTCTCGTTCATTCATCTTCTTTCCATACAGTTCATTCATACCAGATATAATATATTTCATGACATTATACGCCCAACGTTGTCTTCCTCCCTTGGCTCTTTTTCCTTCTTCCTCCCTCTCTCTCTCTCTCGGAGCAAGCGGGGGTTTCGGCTACAACAGGAAATGAGTCCTTTGAGCCACCCAGCCTGCCGAACGCTGATATGAAGACCATATGGACGAGGGCAGCGCTGAGGTGAGGTGGGCTCGTTATTGCAATTGTGCATCACTTTGATTGATTTGCATCCAAGACGAGGCTGACACCTCGCCTGAAGTTCAAAGCCCAGTCCCTGTCGGTCTCCGGTCTGGAATGTTGGCACCAATTTGACGCTGGCCGGCTAATGACGACCTTGTTTTACTTCGGCTAATATTGGATGTCAACTCTTCCTTCTCCGACGGGGAAGAGTGCACACTCAGCAAGAATGGCTGGTGGGAAGGACAACTGACATGTGGCTGTTCTGTGACGGTTCAGGATTCTGGGCTTTCCGGGTTGTGTGGCCAACGTATTCTAGCAGCATTGGCTCCTTTTTTTTCGTTTTGTCTGCATCTGTGCCTACTGGCATCTTCAGAGGATCTGATAGGAGTCAAACCACTGGAGGATATAATATACTTGTGGAATAATGTTCTGGGTGGGAGGAAAGAATCATTGAAGGTGCAATTAGTAGTGGGTTTCAGCTACAACTATTTCAGCTCTCATTAGCAACATTTAATTACAGTTCAGCAAGCAGGCAGTTAGTCATTGCAGGCCTTAATATTTTTGAACAGTAGTGGTGTGCATTTGTATGGAACCGCTGTTTGTTTTGTTTAGTTTCATTCGTTTTGTATCAGTTTTATACAAACAGAAAAAATGAAAAAAACAAAAATTTTCAGACCACGGGCTGCATTGGGAGGGCTTAACCCCCCAAGCCCCGCTCAGTTTTTGGGCTAGAGGGGTGAAAATTGCCACACGCGGAGGGCATTTTGACCTCTTTAAACCACCAACTTTTAAAACGTTTGGGTCTTCCCCAGAGTACTATTGTTATTAATATTAATATTATTATTAACATCCATAGGCACACATCAGATGTAATGAGGAGGCACTTCTCTCTCAGACTCAGATTAGGGTCCCAGAGTATTTATTTATTTACATCATTTATATTCCGCCCTTCTCACCCCGAAGGGGACTCAGGGCGGATCACATTACACATATTAGGCAAACATTCAATGCCTTTTTAACACAGGACAAAGACAAACAAACATAGCACCTAGCAGGCCTCGAACTTATGACTTCCTGGTCAGTGACTCAGTGCTCTCCCGTCTGCACCACAGCCCCGGGCTGTGTAACTATTGTTATTAATATTAATATTATTATTAACACCCGTTGGCACACATTATTGTTATTAATATTATTATTATTATTATTATTATTATTATTAACACCCGTTGGCACACATCAGATGCAATGAGTAGGCACTTCTCTCTCAGACTCAGCTTAGGGTCCCAGAGTAACTATTGTTATTAATTTTAATATTAATACTATTATTAACACCCATTGGCACACATCAGATGTAATGAGGAGGCACTTCTCTCTCAGACTCAGCTTAGGATCCCAGAGTAACTATTGTTATTAATATTAATATTATTATTAACACCCGTTGGCACACATCAGATGCAATGTGAGGCACTTCTCTCTCAGACTCAGCTTAGGGTTCCAGAATAACTATTGTTATTAATATTAATATTATTATTAACACCCATTGGCACACATCAGAAGTAATCGGGTGAGAAGGGCGGGGTATAAATGTTGTAAATAAAGAAATAAATAATGAGGAGGCACTTCTCTCTCAGACTCAACTTAGGGTCCCAGAGTAACTATTGTTATTAATATTATTATTAACACCCATTGGCACACATCAGATGTAATGAGGAGGCACTTCTCTCTCAGACTCAGCTTAGGGTCCCAGAGTAACTATTGTTATTAATATTAATATTATTATTAACACCCATTGGCACACATCAGATGTCACGGGGAAGCAGACCTCTCTCAGACCCAGCTTAGGGTCCCGGAGTAACTATTGTTAGTAATATTTATTATTATTAACACTCATTGGCACACACCAGCTGTCATTGTATTCATATTGATGCATTGAACTAAATATAGGTGTAATGACATTCAAAAAATTTCTGTATTACTATAAGAGTAGATATTTGTTTTTGTAGCTGTCTGTTCATTTCCATGATTCCTGCGTTGCCCTTGAACCGAAGGGGAGTGTTTATGTGTGTGTGTGTGTGTGTAAGATATGTGTGCAAAACTATTCTCCACATTATTTACTTTGGACTCCTACGGACTGGACTCCTGCCCGCTTCCCTATTTTTAATCAAGATCTTCGACTGTGTTTTTAATTCCTGGCCTACTACTAAATATTCCCAGCGCAGCCGAGCTCTCGCTTATCGCACAGAGATCGGATTAGCATACTCCCCTTTCCATCCACCAACTTGGAAACCGGACCTTTCGGGGTTTTTTGCATGGGCCGAAGCATGCGCCGAGCCCTGCCCTGTCACAAGGTGTGCCGCGGACTACAGCGCCCATCATGCTCGGGCTTTGTGAGCGAGGGAGATGTTTGGCCCAATTCTATCCTTTCTTTTTATCCAGTGCTTTCCATCCCAAATAGGATGACACGGATGCAGTTTCTGGAAACGAACTGCAAGGATGTCTTCACCCACCCGCCAGGACACCTTTCACACAATACACACGAGACGGCTGGAATGTGTGTGTCAGGCACCGTATGTTTATTCTGATGGAATGAGGGAGACCAGTTCTTGCACAGGATTACCAGAAAGTCAGCATGTGCAACGTTTCGTCAAGTTAGGTTCGGAAAGATCCAGAGTTCGGGCTGAGATTTCTCGATCTGCTTCTCCATCCAGACCATAATGGCGCCATCTTCAAGGTCTTCTCCAGAGGTCTTCAGGTGCTTTTTTCCTGGAAGTCGATGGCGGCGTGGGCCATGTGTTTGGTGCTGGTCAGGCCCTCGATCAGAGTTCTGGCCGAGAGTTGGACCTCTCTCCGCTTCTCTTCTGACTCCTCCATCCAGACCTTAATGGCACCATCTTCGAGGTCCTTGAAGTAGAGTCCTTCCTGTCGAATCTTAAAGGAAGGCGTGGATGAACACCAAGGTGTGGCTCTGGAAGCCGAAGCCTAGTGTGGTCACCAAGATGTTTCCGTCGTCTATCTTGATGGTGGTGTAGGCCACGAGTTTGGTGCTGGTCAGGCCTTCAATTAGAGTTCTGACCAAGAGTTGGACCTCTCTCCGCTTCTCTTCTGACTCCTCCATCCAGACCTTAATGGCACCATCTTTGAGGTTCTTGAAGTAGAGTCCTTCCTGTCGAATCTTAAAGGAAGGCCTGGACGAACACCAAGGTGTGGCTCTGGATGCCGAAGCTTGGCGTGGTCACCAAGATGTTTCTGTCGTCTATCTTGATGATGGCGGTGTGGGCCACGAGTTTGGTGCTGGTCAGGTCCTCAATCAGAGTTCTGGCCGAAAGCTGGGCCTCTCTCTGCTTCTCTTCTGGATTCTCCATCCAGAGCATCTTCGAGACCTTCTCCAGATGCCTTCAGTTGCCCTTCTCCTGGAAGTAGTTGGCCAACTTCTCCACCGCTTCCACGCAGATGCTGGGCTCTGGATGCTGAAGCCCAGTGTGGTCGCCAAGATGCTTCCATCATCTTATCTGGATGATGGCGATGTGGATCATGAGTTTGGTTCTGGTCAGGCCCTCGATCAGAGTTCTGGCCGAGAGTTGAGCCTCTCTCTGTTTCTCCATCCATAGCATTTTCAAGATCTTCTCTGGAGGCCTTCAGTTGCCCTTTTCCTGGAAGTAGTTGGCCAACTTCTCCATGGCTTCCACGCAGACACTGGGGTATATACCTTGGCAGTAGGTCCCCACCAAGACCAACGATCAGATCTTGACCAAGATGATGGTGTTGTCGTCTGCCCACACACACTTGTAGTACTGGTTCTTGAAGTAGAGCCCTTCCCGTCGGATCTCGAGCAGATATTGGAAGAAGGCCTGGATGAACACCAAGGTGTCCACTTGAAGTAAAGCCCTTCCCGTCGGATCTTGAGTAGGTCTTGGTGTGACTCTGGATGCTGAAGCCTGGCGTGGTCACCAAGATGTTTCCGTCGCCTATCTTGATGATGGTGGCGTGGGCCATGTGTTTGTTTTCTGGTCAGGCCCTCAATCAGAGTTCTGGCCGAGATCTGGGCCTCTCTCTGCTTCTCCATCCAGACCATCTTTGAGACCTTCTTGGAGGCCTTCAGTTGCCCTTCTCCCGGAAGTAGTCGGCCAGCTTCTCCAAGGCTTCCACGCAGACGCTGGGGTACATGCCTTGGCAGTAGGTCCCCACCAGAACCAGCGACCGGGTCTTGACCAAGATGAGTCCGTAGTCTTTCCCTTTGAGGTAGATGGCGTTGTCGTCCGCCCGCACGCACTTGTAGTAGTGGTCCTTGAAGTAGAGCCCTTCCCGGCGGATCTCGAGCAGGTCTTGGAGGAAGGCCTGGATGAACGTCTGGGCCTGGCTCTGGATGCCGAACCCCGGCGTGGACGCCAGGATGCTCCCGTCGTCTATCTTGATGATGGCGGCGTGGGCCACGTGCTTGGTGCTGGTCAGGCCCTCGATCAGCAGGCTCTGGGCTTGGTTCATCCTCTCCTCTTGGCCTCTCTTCCTCTTTCCTTCCTTCCTTTCTTCCTTCCTTCCTTCCTTCCTTCCTTCCTTCCTTCCTTCCTTCCTTCCTTTCTTTCTTCCGTTGAACTGCCACGGCATTCCGGTTGCTGCACTTAGCAACAGCACCCGGTGACAACGAATAGCAAACAAACAAACAGCGAAGAAGGAGAGATTGGTTTGCAAAGAAAAAGAGAGAAAGAAAGAAGTAGGGAGGGAGTTCTCAGAACCCATAATATTAACCCCTTCCTATTTTCTTTTCCTCTGTACAAAAATAATACATGGCTGCAAGATTAGATGTGATCGCCATGGACATCTATCAAAGCAAATACAACAACAACACTTGATTACAGCCCAAAGACCCAATTGGCTCAGTGGTAAACAAAGCCAATACGGACCCATAATGGAGTAATTGAATTTTTCAAAATACCAATAATATTTAATTCTGTTTTAATGTTTATATATTTCACTTCAGTTCACTTCACTTCCACTTTATTTCTTAATTAGTCGCTCTCCACCAGAGTGCTCCGAGCGACTTACAATTTAAAATATCATTCCACAATATAAAAAACATTCAACATAAAAACATTCAACCTAAAAACATTCAACCTAAAAACATTCAACAGTGACTATTTGGCAAATTAGATCTGATTTACTTAAATGCACAACCAAACAGCCAAGTCTTGAGCGCTTTTACACAAGGTCGCAGTAGGTAAAGGTAAAGGTTTTCCCCTTGACCTTAAGTCCAGTCGTGTCCGACTCTGGGGGTTGTTCCTCATCTCCATTTCTAAGACGGAGAGCCATAATAATAATATGTCTTTGTATCAGTGATGATAATAATAATAATAATAATAATAATAATAATAATAATACATTATAATACATTATAATACTAATAATAGATGCATAGCTACTTTGAGTCTCTGTGTGGAGAAAACTTTTTCAAACTGGTGCTACAGCAGCAGAACAGAAACAGTATCAAATCAAATTTCAGCAGCAGTAGAACAGAAACAGTATCAAATCAAACTGGTTCTACAACAGCAGAACAGAAACAGTATCAAATCAAACTTCTGCAGCAGCAGAACAGAAACAGTATCACATCAAACTGGTTCTGCAGCAGCAGAACAGAAACAGTGTCAAATCAAACTTCCTCACTGTGAAAGCTGTTCGACAGTGGAACTCTCTCCCCCGGGCTGTGGTGGAGGCTCCTTCTCTGGAGGCTTTTAAGCAGAGGCTGGATGGCCATCTGTTGGGGGTGCTTTGAATGCGATTTCCTGCTTCTTAGCGGGGGTTGGACTAGATGGCCCATGAGGTCTCTTCCAACTCTACTATTCTATGATTCTATGATTCAAACGGGTTCTGCAGCAGCAGAACAGAAACAGTATCAAATCAAACTGGTTCTATGGCAGCAGAACAGAAACAGTATCGAATCAATTCCCAGGTCTTTGTAGGCTCAGCCAATCGGCTTCATGCACTTCATTTTCCAGTTAACACACAGAACACAACCATGACAATCATCATATCATTGCACCAGCACTATTTGATAGCAAGCCGTTCTCAACGGGGGCTCAACTGTCCTCTTCTTCCCTTCTCTTTTTGCTGAATCTCCACTTTTTGCTGAGGCTCTCTCTCTCTGTTTAGAAACTCGCCTCGCACCCGAACGGGGGAAGAAGATGAGATTCTGCGTGATCCCTCCGTTGTTGGCTCTCTCTCCCGGCTCTAATAGGAACCATACGCACCGAAACCGTTTTGCGAAGGGAAGATTATCTATGGTATTTGTCACTTTTCTCTCCCTCCGCCTCTCCGCACCGCTTGCGCAGGGATTTTTCGCCTTTGCGTCGTTGGGCCTCCTCCGTCTCGTTGGCAGAAAACCTCCGACTATAAAATCCTTCCCCCAGAACATCTGCGAGGAGAGAAATGTCATCTCCTCCCTGCTCCCCAGGCCACTAATCGGCCCTTTCGCTGACCCCAAGGAGAGCAATTAGGCATCCTGGTTATTGTACGCGGACCACAAAACCTTCCAGTGATGTCATGTCTAGACGTATCACTCAGGTATAAATTATATCGGGGAAAACGTAGCCTGTGTAACGGTAGGAACTATATAATAATTGTCCACATTGAGAAATGTTGGATCTACTACCATGATAGACAGAGATGCCATTGAAATATATATTAACTAGCTTTGCCCGGCCACGCGTTGCTGTGGCTTATGCTTTCAGAGCGTTGTTCTTTATTTACTGTCCTGATTTTAGAGATTATATTGTTCTGTATTATTATATCACAGTAATTATTACATATTATATTTATAATCTTATATTATCTGCTTAGAACTGGGTTATATGAGGCTGTATAAAATGCACACTGAAGTGGATTATATGGCAGTGTGGAATCCAGATAATCCAGTTCAAAACAGATAATATAAGATTATAAATGGGTTATATAGCTGTGTGGAAGGGCCTTGAGTCTATACTGCCATATACTGTAATCCAGTTAAAATCGGATAATCTGTATTTTATAGGCAGTGTGGAAGAGGCCTTAGTGAGGCCTGTCTCCTGGGCTGAGTGGGTTGCTAAGAGACCAAGTGGGCGGAGCTTAGCCTTCTAACTGGCAGCAATTGGATACAAACAATTATTCCCCTCCCTCTAATTAGGACTTGATTTTTCTTTTCTTTTTGTTGTATCAACCTAGAGCCGTGGATGATGGGTTGTGTTGTCAAATTTCGAGGTTGGAGGGCCTGTAGTTTTGCTGTTTTGTCCGCTGCCCTCATGCCATCACTCTTTTATATATATACTAGCTGTGCCCGGCCACGCGTTGCTGTGGCGTTGTCTGGTGGTGTTGATGAGAAATTGTTGAGGTAGTGGTGGTATTGAATGTCTGTTGTGTGGTTGTCTTTATGTTTAGTATGCACACTGAAGTGGATTATATGGCAGTGTGGAGTCAAGATAATCCAGTTCAAAGCAGATAATATAAGATTCTAAATAGGTTATATAGCTGTGTGGAAGGGCCTTGAGTCTACACTGCCATATAATCCAGTTAAAATCTGATAATCTGTGGAAGAGGCCTAAGTGAGGCCTAACTGTGCCTGTCCCCTGGGCTGAGTAGGTTGCTAGGAGACCAAGTGGGCGGAGCTTAGCCTTCAATCTGGCAGCAATTGGATAAAAACTATTATTCCTCTCCCTCTAATTAGGACTTTATTTTTCTTTTCTTTTTGTGGTATCAACCTAGAGCCGTGGATGATGGGTTGTGTTGCCTGTAGTTTTGTTGTTTTGTCCGCTGCCCTCATGCCATCACTCTTTATATATATATATATACATATATATAGATAGATAGATAGATAGATAGATAGATAGATAGATAGATAGATATAGATGACTGCATTCAGACACTAGACTCCAATGGATGCAGCCTTGGATCGCATTGGCCTCTTCTGCTGCTGCATCACACTTTTGGCTCGTGTTCCGCTTGGGGTCTATTCAGACTCAGAGATCCTTTTCCCATCCTTGCTCTGCCTCGACCGGCATTACGATTCCAGTTGCTTTCTGAGAACGAGACAAAGGGGCCGCGAGGGAGGAAGGAAGGAAGGAAGGAAGGACATTATAAGATCGACGGCTCTAATAAATGATGTGTTGGCATCTCTCTCTCTCCCCCTTCTCCCAGTCGTGGATTAACAACAGATGTATTACACTAATGTCTATTTATACGTTAATCTAAAACAACTGCATGGCTGCGAGGGACAGGAATCCCCCCTCGCTCGGCTTTCTTTGCTGCCAAGGCTGGGAAAAAACAAAGGAAGGGAATGTGGGGGGCAGAGAGGAAGACATGCGAGAACAATGGTCCTCAACCTTCCTAATGCCGCGACCCCTTGATCCAGACCCCCAACCATAACATTATTTTCATTGCTATCTCATCACTGTTAATTTTGCTGCTGTTATGAATCGTAATGTAAAGATCCGATATGCAGGATGGACCAAATGGATTATTCTCTCGTCCTTTGTGACATTATAAGTTTTTCTCAGGAGGAGGCAATGATTTACAGTGTCCTAGACTGCTGACAGGTCTATGAAGACAGCGTTGGTAATCTGCTGCCTTTCAAACCCATCTTGTTAAGCAGTTAGCAAATATCACAGAATTAGCAAATATTGTAAAGCGAATATCGCAGGTTTCCATTATTCCAAGCTATTTCTCTTCAGTACTTTGCAGCCATCAAAATATGCTGGGGACAGAGGGAGAAAGCGGGGAAAGCAGACAGAAGCTGGGACAATTCTAAAGGGGGGCAACAGAGGAATAATAATTTGGGATTTTTTCATTCAGATCAGGAGAGTGGGAGAACATGGTCAGGGGCGGCTCAACCGGTAAGCAAAGTACGCAAATGCAGAAGGCGCCAATTACCCTGGGGGCGCTATTGAGGCACCCAGTTCAGTGCCCAGAGAGAGGTGGGCAAACAAAAGTTCTAGGAAACAGCAACGTGCCAAAATAGGGTTTGCTTACACTTGAAAATTGCCTAGGTCCGGCCCTGGGTATGGTGTCATTGTCACCGTGATGTTGACCAGGCTGCACAACCACGCTCTTCATCCGGTGGTCTCCTACACCTCTGTCTTTCTGCCATTCTGATATCCAACCTTCTTTGGCTCAGGGCAGCTCCTGCTTCGGTATCAGATGTGCTTGGAAAACATCCCACGGCTTCTTCTCCTCCGTTGCGACTTCTCACATTTTGAGCCAGGCTTTTCCTTCCACTCCCTCCCTTCTTGGGTTTTGCTCTCTCCTCCTTTCTTTCTTTCTTTCTTCCTCCTCTTGACAGGCTTCCAAGATTGCCGGGCCCGGGATCCCAGGTGTTTGAAATGAATGCCGACTTTGTGCAAAGTTTCTCTTCTCTTAATGCTTTCAAGACGAGGAGATCCCAAGGAGCCGTCTGGACAGTATATCACCCCCGGGTTCCCGGGAGATGTTGACTCAGGAGCTGCTGGAGAGGGGCTTCCTTGACCTTGGTCTGCTTCAGAAGGAAGAAGCAATAACTTTGCAATCAACGTTGCTTTGGGGCTGGTATTGGGGGGCGGGGGTAGAGAGACATCTGCAACAACGGTGCCCCTCCGTTCCCTCTCTCTTCCTTCATTGACGTTGTCTTAGTACAAAACGTAGCATCTACAGAAGGTTCAGAGACATCCATTTGCTGAGTTTTGTTTCTGTTGGAGTTGTCTCAGGGTCCGTCCAGACCGTCCCTTTATCCCAGAACCTGGAAACAATCGCTACAAAAGGCCAAAAAACGCAAGATTTCTAGGTGCGGGAATATCCCACTTTTGAGCCGGGTACAGTTTAGTAAATGGCCAAGACTTACTACTGGCTGTTGAGACATGGATAATAATAATAATAATAATAATAATAATAATAATAATAATAATAATAATAATGTGTCCTAGACACTTGGGAAGTGTTCGACTTGTAATTTTGTGATACGAAATCCAGCGTATCTATCTTGTTTGCTGTGTCATAATAAAATAATAATAATAATAATAATAATAATAATAACAACTTTATTTTTGTATGCCGCCACCATCTCCCCTTGCACAGTAGGAAATTGGACTTGATGGTCTCTCCAATCACTTCCCAATCTATGACATATTTCTCTTCCTTTTTCACCTCTCGCAAAACTTATAATAATAATAATAATAATAATAATAATAATAATAATAATAATAATAATAATATAATAAAACTTTATTTATATACCGCCCTATCTCCCGGATGGGACTCAGGGCGGTTTCCAATCATAAAAACAACACAACATTACATAACAACATAATAACACGTTATTAAGCAAAGTAAAATAATACAATTATAGCAATAAATAACACTTACATGACCTGATCAAGGGGACGGGAACCATAAACCCAATACAGTAGAGTCTCACTTATCCAACATAAACAGGCCAACAGAATGTTGGATAAGCGAATATGTTGGATAATAAGGAGGGATTAAGGAAAAGCCTATTACACATCAAATTAGGTTATGATTTTACAAATTAAGCACTAAATCATCATATTATACAATAAATTTGACAGAAAAAGTAGTTCAATACGCAGTAATGCTATGTAGTAATTACTGTATTTATGAATTTAGCACCAAAATATCACAATGTATTGAAAACATTGACTACAAAAATGCGTTGGATAATCCAGAATGTTGGATAAGTGAGACTCTACTGTATATTAAAATGTATCATTTTAGGCTAGAGAAATCTTGTGCAATATATTCAGGCCCAGAACTTTGCCATCTGTGATAGGTTTGCCTTAGAATTGTTGTAAGATGGAAACTACTTGAAGGCAGACAACAACAAGAACAAGAACAACAACCGACTTGAAGCTGGTGGGGCGGGCCTTGTTGAGACATGTCTTCTGAGGTCCTTGGTGGGACCCGAATCCTGTCCCGCGTTCCTCCCTTTTCCCCGCCTTTGCCAGTTGTGTTCTCCTTCTGTTTCGCATTTGTATGGGATACAAGGAGGCAGAACAGACCCACAAGGTCTCGCCGCTCGTTCGGGATGCGAGACGTAAACATCTGCTTAACATAAAGCTCTGCTGTAGAGGAAATAAAGAGGGGATTAGGATTTCGCCTTCCTCTTTCATGGCAGCTGGAAATGCGATACGTTGGTCACAAACGCAGCCTGGAATGTGTGCAGCGTTGTCTGTTGTGGGGCCTGGGGTCTGGGGCTGAAGAACAACAGCCCTCCTTTTGCTTCCCAGCTCTTGACAGGAGTTTGGGTTTTGTTTGCAACAGAGGCCACGATCCGCCGGTTTCCTTTAAATCTTCCCATTGAATATCAGGGTGTTGGCCTTGTGCTGACTTCCTTCTTAACGGTTGTAAACATTTCCTTAACTTGATGTAAATATTTATCTTATCACTGTCGCAGTTCTTATCACAGTTTACCAGGCAGGTCAACTATTTCAGGTCTTAAATACAGTTCAGCAAGCAGGCAGTTAGTCATTGCAGGCCTTAATATTTTTGAATAGTAGTGGTGTGCATTGGTATGGAATCGCTGTCCGTTTTGTTTAGTTTCATTTGTTTTGTTTAGTATCCGTTTTGTATTTGTCCCCATTTTCAAAAACGTGGTGCCTATACGAATAGAATTTTCATCTCGCTTACGAAAAATGAAAAATTTCGGACCATTGGTGGCAATGGGAGGGCTTCCGGCTTGGTTTTGGGGCTAGAGGGGTAAAAATCACCACACACGGGATTACCAGTCTTCCAGGGGATCCGAGGGAGCTTGGACACTTGAAGGCTTGAGGGCGAAGGAAGATTAGCTTTACATTTATTGTTGAAGAAACGCAACTCTCCACCAGGCAGGAGGACACAATCCGATCCCTCCCGACAGAAAAAACTCCAAAGAAGGAGCCATCGCCAGACTCCACGCCTCATGGTCCTTGTCGTGAGAGGACGTTGCATTGGAGAAGGGTCCTCCATTCATCCCTCCGTCCCCAAAACTACGAGGGTTGAATGAGAAGTAATGCCTCCACCTTCGTTACTTGGGTTTGGATGGGAATATTTTAATAAATCAAATGCAGAAATAATCCTCTTCGACTACCACTATTCACTTTTCCACACCATCACCAGACAATCGGATACACTTCTGCCAACAATGAAGAAGTTTTCTGAAACCGTCGCGGATGAAGTCGACACTCTGTTTCCGCAACCAGCATCTCACAGGAGCCAGCCTGGGGAGGGAGGGAGGATGTCAGGGCGTTGGATAATACGGTGTGTCGGATTAGCGTAAGTCGGATAAGCGGGACTCTACTGTATCTCGATCAATGCAAGATAGTTTGTGGCAGCCACAAAAACTTCCAAAGTAAGGACCATACAATGAAACCCTATAACAAAACTTTGTGAATGCTGCCATCTAGTGGTGTGTTTGATATTGATCCATTTGTGTGCCTTCTCTAGGAATCTCTCGGTCTTCCGCGAGGAGAGTGACTTCCTCTGGATGTTGGCCACAGGGTGATGGCTGGAGGACTTAGAGATTCCTAGACAGATGTTCTCTCAGGTACATGTTGTGGAATGTAACAATCTCATCCGTGGCTTTCTTTCTCTCTTTTAGAATGTATGAATTGCACAAAACTCACAGATATGACGGAGAGGCTGAACACCCTCGAAGCAAAGGTAAGATAGCTTTCCATGGGCCTCAGAACATGCCTGGAAGGATCTTTATGGGGATAATAAATCAGAGGTCTTTGACACGATGTCTCCAGAGCAGCAGAAAACAAGATTCCTCTAGCAGCCCTCTCTCAGACCCAGCTCAGGGTCCCAGAATAGCTATTGTTATTAATATTAATATTATTCTTATCACCCATTGGTACACTTCCGTCTTGTCCATCTCTTTCTTGAAGGGCTTTGCCCACAATTGGACACGGGGCTATTATTGCAAATGAGGTCTGAGCAAAGCAAAAGTGAGTAGGACTATGACCTCCCTCGATCTGGACACTATGCTTCCATGGAGGCACCCTAGAACCTTCTCCGTCTCCTTCTTCTCATTCTCCATCATTTCCATCTCCTTCCCCTTCTCCATCTCCATCTTCTCTTTCTCCTCCTCCAGCTCCATTTGCTTCTCTTCCAACTCCATCTCCATCTCCTTCTCCTCCATCTCCTCCTCTGTCTCCGTTCTGTCTCCATCTCCTTCTCTTTCTCCATCATCTCCATCCTTATCCCCTTTCCTCCTCCATCTCCATCTCCTCCTCTGCCTCTGTTCTGTCTCCATCTCCTTCTCCATCATCTCCATCCCCATCCCCTGCCCTCCTCCATCTCCTCCATCTCCATCTCCATCTACTCCTCTGTCTCCATTCTGTCTCCATCTCCTTCTCTTTCTCCATCATCCCCATCCCCTCTCTTCCTTGTTACCAGGTGAGTGTACAACGGAATCAGCAGCGTCCCGTTAACACCATGTGCAAAAGACTCAGACCAGGCAGAGGAATTAAAAGAACAAAAGGAAACTTTACTTGTTGGGTTGAAGTCAAATAAACAGTTCAGCAATCGTACAATGTCCATGTAGTTGCATAAGATCAATAACTAATCAACCAGCATTCAAAATATATCCAGCATAGCATATCTAATCAGCTACTTGACCGTAGCTATTAGAGAGCCTGTCTTTTTCTGTGCTCTCCCAGCAAGCTCAACTTCCAACTGACAAAACCAGCCATCTGCCATCAAACCGATACATTGTTTGAGGCGTGGCTTGCCTCTGCAAAAGATCAGCTCCCTTTTTGCAGAGCTCTTTCTTTGCAAGAATTTTTCAAGGGATTTCTTTTACACACACACATACACATTAGCATTTTGGCGCAATACTCCTCCTCCTCCATCTCCATTGGCTCATCCTCTTCCTCCTTCTTCCTTTCTCCATCCCTATTCCCATCTCCTTCCCCATCTCTTCCTTCTTCATTTGTCTTGCATCCAGATCCTCCTGCTTGAGACTGCGGAGAGAGCTCCACCGTCGGGGAACGACCTTCCCATGGCAAGGACGACAGCCACATGGTACGGCGATTTGGTGCCGGACGCCATTCCTCTGGTCAACCCGGGGACCGTGCTGAGGAAACCCGTGGGACCTGTTGGTGAGCGCACTGCACGGTGTAGCAATGCACATGGAGAATTTGGTCTCTCTTTCACCTGCGTCCCTTCTGCATGTGTTTACTCACAAATCTATTCTCGTCGCTGCATGAAATGGAAATGGACATTTAACCATGTATTGGGGATTTGGCCTTCAGTATGTTTTGAGAATGCTCTCTGTCAGGGGCGGCTCAAGCGGTAAGCGAACTACAAAAGAGTAACTCGAACAAACAGTACAGCAGTATGTCGTCTCGTTGCAGAATTAAATTTGTCCGTTTCAGCCATTTATTTTGTAATCTGGTGTTGCCACGTCTGAACGTTTTGCGTGGATATTTGCAGGGATCCCAGGACTGGTGGGGAAGCCCGGGCCTCGAGGCCCCAAAGGCGAGAAAGGAGAGAATGGCGAGAGAGGGCCGTCCGGAGCGCCAGGTGAGACTTGCGCCGAATGCAAAATCTTCCCTTTCCCAATGGGCTCAGGAATAAGCACGAGGGCGGTGCGATCGGTGGGGAAAAATATGTTTCAAAACTCATTACAAAACTAGGGGGCGCCAGCGTTTCATTTATAAAGTATTTCTAAAGTATCCTGTATGAAAATACAGATTCTATGCAACTACAAGGGTTGAATGAAAAGTAATGCCTCCACCTTCGTAACTCCTCAAGAGATGGCAGTCCTGGTCTGCGGCAGGTCCTGGCTTGTTCAGGAGACTCTCCTCTAGAGCTAGTTCCATTTGGCGGGAAGCCTTAGCACTGAACGGTTGTGTTGTTAAAGTGCAAAGTATGGAACCCTGCGCAGACGGGGAAGCCTTAGCATTTTGCACGTCCCTGTGAAAAATCTGTGTCATATTGGTGTCCTTCCAGTAAGTAAAACAAACTAACAAACAAACCCTAATGACCCTTATGTTCTGGATTCCAGGTTTGCTGGGACCTCCAGGACCAAGGGGATATCCGGGCGAGACGGGGCTGCCAGGACCCCCGGGGCCTCCGGGTCCACCGGGCCAAGCCGCGTCTCCCAGCCTGCCTTTGACCTTCCAGCAGGGAGTCCTGTACTCGCTCCAGCCCAACGCGGAGAAAGAAAGTAAGTCCTTCTCTTATGGGATTGTGAGCCAAGGGTCTTGAGTCCCCACAGGGAGAAAGGTGGAGTATAATTAAAGATAATAATAACAACAACAATAATAATAATAATAATAATAGTAATAACAACAACAACTTGGGAAGTGTTCGACTTGTGATTTTGTGATACGAAATCCAGCATATCTATCTTGTTTGCTGTGTCATAATTATAATTATAATTATAATTATAATAATGTCATCTGCCATGGACGTGTGTTGGAGGATCTAGAGCGGTGGTTCCCAACCTTTGGTCCTCCAGGTGTTTTGGACTTCAACTCCCAGAAATCCCAGCCAGCTTACCAGCACATATACATGGAAAACATTCAATGCCATTAGACATACGACATAATATAAAATTATTATTATTATTATTATTATTATTATTATTATTATTATTATTATTATTATTATAGACAGGCACAGAGGCAGTTTAACATTTTCCAGCTTCCGGCTTCATGACGTTATGTTCGATTCCGGCCACTGGGGGAGCTGCCGCTTCACCCTTCACTTGTGACCCCGAGTCCTTGATGGTAGGACTTCCTCATTCCTTCCACATACTGCTGGCAATTTAATGCTGTTGTTGTAGGGAACCCTGTTCGGGGTCTTAACGGTTTGACCGTACCTCTGCTGTATCCCAGATGAGCCCCCAGAAATGTAGGGAAATGTAAATTAGTTAAATTAGCCTCCACGCATAAAGCGTACTTAAATTTCCTACTCGACATATGTAAATGTCTTTCAGGCTGCTTAGGTCAACAGCGAGCTAGGCTATTAATGGTTGGGAGCTCAATCCGACCCAGATTTCGATCTCACAACCTCTCGGTCAGACGTGATTTATTGCAGCTGGCTACTAACCAGCTGCGCCACAGCCTGGCCCTATCAAGTTGATAATAGAGATCAAGATATATTCTGTGCCCAGGTTGGTTTATCATATGTTCTGGCTGGATTGCCCCACAGCCTGGAAACCACACAACGGACACCCCAGTGATTCTGGCCGCAAAAGCCTTTGACAATCGATTTCGGGCCTGTGTTCAGGTCCATTGACTTCCTTCCCTGTTTTTCTTTCCCCTTCGGATACAGATGGCGAGCCTCAGCTGGCGTCCACCGTCATCGACACCATCCTGGCTGGTCTGCCAGGGCCTCGGGGCGCCCCGGGCCCCATTGGACTGCCAGGTAAGAGGGCGAGAGGGACACTTCAACATTGTTCAGCTTCTGGCTTCCTGAGGGTGTGCTCGATTCCGGCCACAGGGGGAGCTGCTGCTTCATTTTCCACTGTGACGCCGAGTCCTTCTTCATGGTAGTACTTCCTCGTATTCTTCGCACACTGCCGGCAGTTTTATGCTGTCTTAAATTAAGTTAAATTAGCCTCCCTGCCTTAAGCGGTACCTAGAATTCTCTACTCACAGAAACAGCTGTTTTCAGGCTGCTTAGGTCAGCAGCAAGCTAGGCTATTAACGGTCGGGATCTTAACTCCAACCCGAGCTTTGAACCAATAATAATAATAATAATAATAATAATAATAATTTTATTTTTGTACCCCGCCACCATCTCCCCAGAGGGATTCGGCTCACAGATATAAAACCAGCATACAGTAATATCCAATACAAAAACACACAAATAAATTTAAAAGGCATTAAAAAATCACAATCATTGTAAAACACATGAAAAACACAACAATAACCTCTCAATCAGTGGTGATTTATTGCTGCTGGCCGCTAACCGGCTGCTCCACAGCCCACCCTCTCATCTTGATGAAGGCTCACTTTGGGATCCAAACGTTTCCCATCTTTATTTTCTTCCTCTGAAAGAGAAGGGGAGGAAATAGCAGTGTCCTCTTTTGTCCTTCAAGAACAGCCTTAAAACAATGTGGTAAGTAAATGAAAACGGCTTTACTTTGGCAAAACATAGAAAACGGCACATTCAGTGGTATAATGCAAACAAAAGCAAATATCCGACAAGCCCCAACTCTTCTGGGTTTCAGAAAGGCCGTGAAAACATGGCTGTGTGCACAAGCTTTTAACGAGTAATACGATCACGTCAACGTGGTCCGATTGAAGGCTGAAGTATGAGGTTCTTAGACAAATGGATCTAATTCACATATGTTTTAATTTTTATAATGTATTTTAAGTACAAGAAAACCGCACTACAAACTAGAGCTGACAGTTGGCACAACAAAGCAAAAGTTTTTCAGTGCTGACGGGCTACTGAAACATATGTTTTAAATGTTATAATGTATTTTTTATTATTATTATTATTATTATTATTTTTAATGATGTATTTTTATAGTTTTAATTGATGATATGTACTGTTTTTGTTTTATTATGTTCTTGGCGTTAAATGTTGCCAACTGTTGTGAGCCGCCCTGAGTCCCCCCCCCCCCCCCCCGGGTGAGAAGGGCGGGGTATAAATGCTAGAAATAAATAAATAAATAAGTCTTAGGGCAAACACAGTTCTTAAGCCTCTGATCAATTCCCAAATCAAGTTGCAGTCTTACTTCAGGCAAAGAAACAGCAATAAATCCTTAGGAGCAGTTTCCCAGATGCAGACTCGGAGCAGGCACAAGGGGAGCGAAGGCTTAGGCTTTAGAGTCAGTTTGTTACCAGCAAGAGCTGTCTGCACCTGATTCTGATTTATAGCCTTGAGTTCCCTCACAGCTGCTAGGTGGTTCCCAATTACTCAGCTGCATTTCTGGCAGCTATTCTAGCTGAATGACATCTCTGTTGGTTTCCTTTCTCTTCTCCTGAAATGTGGGTACTTGCAAAATCTCCTCCTCAGATTCCAACTCCCTCTCAGATCCGTGAACACTGAAGAAGAGGAATCCCTAACAGGCAGGCCCATACCTGCTCTAGTTTCCAATGTGTACTTTCCAATGTTAATTTCTCTCCCACCCCGTTGTTTTTTGGGAAATGCCTTAAGTGTTTTGCCTGCGTGAGCCGCACTCTGCAGTGACCTCCCGCCAGGAGAGAGAGAAGGCCTCCCTGCGGCTCTGACGACATCCCTCCATTTAGCCTTCCGCTCGCTTCATCCCCGGCTTTGATATGCAAGGGCTCCATGAATTATTGAGGCCGGTGGCGGATCGGAAACGAGCGCAGCTTCGTTTGGAAGGAGCAAAAAGCGACACGGGCTTCTTAAGAAGCAGATACATTCCCCAAGAGCCTCCCGTCCTGAACTGCCAATTTCCAATTCTAGGAATGAATAGAATATCATAATTTTGTTGTCACTGTACGTCGTACGAAATGCCATCCCAAATACGCATTATGTATCAGGATGTGTCCTTACCAGCTACAACAAGCTGCTTCGTCCACCCCGTGCCAATTCGGTTGGGAAAGGGAGGAAAGCTCTGGCCTCTGATAAGATGATAGACAACCCGTATGGTGGGAACTAGTCAGAACTCTCTTTCTATAACCTACGGAAGAAAGGAAAATAAAGCTATTTCCAAGGTGATGCAGAACTAGTCAGAACTCTCTTTCTATAACCTACGGAAGGAAGGAAAATAAAGCTATTTCCAAGGTGATGCAGAACTAGTCAGAACTCTCTTTCTATAACCTACGGAAAGAAGGAAAATAAAGCTGTTTCCAAGGATTTCCTACTTGACAGATGCAACTGTATTTCGGGTTGCTTAGGTCAACAACAAGCTGGACTATTTAATGGCTATTTAGTGGTCAGGCACTCAATCCGACCCAGGCTTCGAACTCATGATCTCTCGGGCAGTAGTGATTTATTGCAGCTGGCTACTAACCAGCAGCACCACAGCCCAGCCCCTTCATATTGATACATAGCCCTCATCATGCCTCCCCTTTCTCAGCCTTCTCTTCTGCAGGCTAAACATGCCCAGCTCTTTTAGCCGCTCCTCGTAGGGCTTGTTCTCCAGACCTTGTTGAAGGCCTTCCTGAAAGCCAGATACGCGCCACTCACGGGCGTTTCCTGCATCGACCCAGCTCGTAACTCTATCAAAAAAAGAGTTCAGATGAGTCTGGCATGACTTGTTTCTGAGAAACCCATGTTGACCGTTAGCGATGACCACATTCCTTTCTAAGTGTTTGCAGGCCACTTCCTTCACGATCTTGTAAACGACTGACCGGTTGTTTTTCCATCGAAAACATGCTGACTCTGTCAGTTCCGGACAGATGTTAGTTTTCCTTCTTAAGCCAGGCACATTGTGTTTGCTTCCTTGACTTCAATCATGATCATCTTTGACTATGTGAACTATGTTTCCCGCCAGGCCCACCGGGATCTTCGGGACCCAAAGGGGCGCCAGGACCCGTCGGACCCCCTGGGCTCCAGGTAGGATTTGAGAAGTGGATATTTATTTATTTACATTCTGCCCTTCTTTGATGCTGATGTTGATGATGATGATGATGATGTTGATGCTGATGTTGATGATGATGTTGATGTTGGTGCTGCTGATGTTGTTAATGATGTTGATACTGCTGCTGATGTTGCTGCTGATGTTGATGATGATATTGATGATGCTGATGATGCTGTTCATGATGATGCTGATGTTGATGATGATGATGTTGAGGATGATGATGATGATGTTGTTGCTGCTGCTGCTGCTGCCGATGTTGATGCTGATGTTGATGATGATGTTGATGCTGCTGATGTTGATAATGATGTTGATACTGCTGCTGATGTTGCTGCTGATGTTGATGATAATATTGATGATGATGATGATGATGTTAATGATGATGCTGATGATGATATTGTTGATGATGTTGAGGATGACGACGATGATGTTGATGCTGCTGCTGCTGGTGTTGATGATGTTGATGGTGATGTTGATGTTGCTGCTGCTGATGTTTATGATGATGTTGATACTGCTGCTGATGTTGATGATGATGCTGATGATGATGTTAATGATGCTGCTGATGTTGATGATGATGGTGATGATGTTGATGTTGCTGCTGCTGATGTTGATACTGCTGCTGATGTTGATATTGATGATGCTGTTGCTGATGATGTTAATGATGCTGCTGCTGCTGATGTTGATGATGATATTGTTGCTGATGCTGATGTCAATGCTGAGGATGATGATGATGTTGATGTTGCTGCTGCTGATGTTGATGATGTTGATGTCGCTGCTGCTTCTGATGTTGATACTGCTGCTGATGTTGCTGCTGATGTTGATATTGATGCTGCTGCTTATGATGATGTTAATGATGATGCTGCTGCTGATGTTGATGATGATATTGTTGCTGATGCTGATGTCAATGCTGAGGATGATGATGATGTTGATGTTGCTGCTGCTGCTAGTGTTGTTGATAATGTTGATGACGATGATGTTGCTGCTGATGTTGATGATGATGTTGATGTTGCTGCTGCTGCTAGTGTTGTTGATGATGTTGATGACGATGATGTTGCTTCTGAAGATCCGTGTTTCATTGGAAGTTCCTTCCTGACCGGGCTTGCTCCCTTCCCCTTCTGTGTAGGGCATCCCTGGTTCTGCTGGACAACCTGGCTCCAAAGGATCCAAAGGAGACCGAGGCGAAAGGGTAGGTTTATATGTGATGATAGGTGAGACAGGGCTTGCAACAAAGGCAGACTCGCTTTGCCCAGAGACTTAGAGATAAGGAGCGGAAAAGCAGGTGCAGGAGAAATGATGTTATGGGAGGATAGACAATATAGCAATACGGAACATAGGAACCTTACTGTGGGGCCAGCCCAGCCTTCAGGATTCTCATCAAATTTATTCTAATTAATTTTACTTTTTTTCTTGACAGGGGCAAGTGGGTCCGATTGGCGAAAGAGGACTTAAGGGACTCCCTGTAAGTGGTCCATTTTCGTTTTTGTGAATATGTGTGTGTGCTCTTCCTAGAAGGGAAAATCCTAAAAACATGGGGAAATTGATTAAGCTGCACAAACTTTGTCTTTGCGGGAAGGACATTGTCCTGCAGTGCATTTTGCTCCGGTTTTTCAGTAAATATCCCATCATGGAGTCTCAACCAAACTGGGCTAACGTTCACACCATTTTCCTTTTATAGGGCGAACCTGGCAAGAAAGGCGAAGAAGGAGAGAAAGGCACCGACGTAAGGACCCGGCAGGACCTTCTTTGCATTTACTACGTTCTCTGTATGCCTCCGTCCCATATTATTTATTTTATTTATTTACAATATTTATATTCCACCCTTCTTTCTCACCCCAAAGAGGACTCAGAGTGGATTACAATGCACATATACATGTCAAACATTCAATGCCATTATTAGATATACGACATATATAGACAGACACAGAGGCAATTTAACATTTTTCCAGCTTCCGGCTTCATGTGGGTATGCTCAATTCCTGCCAGAGGCTGGACAACGTTGTGACAACGAGTCCTTTATGGTAGTACTTCCTCATTCCTTTCCGCACACTGCTGAAAGTTTTTATGGTGTCGTAAATTATTTAAATTAGTCTCCCCGCATTAAGCGGTACCAAAATTTCCTACTCAACAGATGCAACTGTCTTTCGAGCTGCATAGGTCAACAGCGAGCTAGGCTAGTTAAATTAGCCTCCCCGCATAAAGCAGTACCTACATTTCCTACTCAACAGTCATAACTGTCTTTCAAGCTGCATAGGTCAACAGCGAGCTAGGCTAGTTAAATTAGCCTCCCCGCATAAAGCGGTACCTACATTTCCTACTCAACAGTCACAACTGTATTTCAAGCTGCATAGGTCAACAGTGAGCTAGGCTATTAAGTGGTCGGGAGCTCAATCCGACCCAGGCTGGCTTCGAACTCATGAACTCAGTCAATAGTGGTTTATTTCGGCTGGCTACTAACCCGCTGCTCCAGAGCCCACCCCTTTCCATAGTCCTGATCAAAGCTTACGTACAGGACAGCGCATTTTCATCACAGGCCACATCCGCTTTATCGTGGCTGTTGAATCTACGGACGGAGAATCCATTGATACACAGAGTCAATAAAATAGGGCCAATAAAATTATTTTGGGCCAGATTTGGCACATGTGAAATAGGGGCTTACGTATAGCATTTGAGAGGCCAGCACTACGTTCCTCGATCTGGACACCATAATAATATAATAGTAATAATTAGTATAATTATTACGATTCTTGCTTCCTTCCATTGTAGGGAGAAGGCGTCCAGCAACTTCGGGAGGCCCTGAAGATTTTAGCCGAGCGAGTGTTGATTTTAGAGCACATGATCGGCATCCATGGTGAGTTCTAGACGGAATTCCGATTGACGTTTCCGGGTGGGACGTCACCAACAAGTCCCTGAACACTCCCGCCCCCGGTGTCCCTTTGCTTCCAGATGCTTTGTCTCCCATTGAACCAGGCTCCGGGCAAGAGGGGCTCCTGGGGTCCCCGCTGCGAGCGAACGCCAAGATCAAGCGGCGCCAGCTGAGCCAGCTCCTCTCTTCCCTGGCGGAGGACGGCGGGGGCCACGGGAAGAACCGCGGGAGGAAGTGAGTCCCCGAGAAGCACACGGAGAGGCTTATTTATTTATTAGTTATATATTTACAGTATGAATATCTGTTCAAATTGTCGGGTTCTCTTCTCCCAGTTGTGCTGTGGGTCAGTCTTCCGCCAGAAAAAGCACCAAGACACACGCTGGTAGATTCCAACAGGTTTTATTGTACAGAATACCAGAACCTTCTCTTTGGCCCATTTATATAGGGGCTCTTCACATACCAGAGGGTCATTGAGGTTTTATGGCTGGCATCTGTTCTTTGTCAGTCGACCGGAGATGTAAAAGATTGGAGATCATGACATAACACGTTTTATTGTACAGAATACCAGAACCTTCTCTTTGTCCCATTTATATAGGGGCTCTTCACATACCAGAGGGTAATTGAGATTTTATGGCTGGCATCTGTTCTTTCTCAGCCGACCAGAGATGTCAAAGGTTGGAGATCATGACATAACAGGTTTTATTGTACAGAATACCAGAACCTTCTCTTTGGCCCATTTATATAGGGGCTCTCACATACCAAAGGGTCATTGAGGTTTTGTGGCTGGCCCGCTTTATGGCTGGCATCTGTTCTTTGTCAGCCGACTGACCGGAGATGTCAAAGATTGGAGATCATGGCATCATCCTGCCCTTCTTTCTCACCCCGAAGGGGACTCAGGGCGGATCACAGTACACATATACATGGCAAATCTTCCGGAAGTGGATTTCCTGCACCTTCAGGACATTTGTGTGTGTGTGTCTTTCTATGTATCTACCTACGTATCTGTTAGGGATTCCTCTTCTTCAGAAGAGGAAGGGGAGCAGGAAAGTGTTCATGAATTTGAGGAGGAGATTTTGCAAGTACCCACTTTTCAGGAGAGGTGAAATGAAACAAAGCAGAGACGTTGTTCAGCTAGAATAGCTGCCAGAAATGCAGCTGAGTAATTAGGAACCACCCTAGCAGTTGTGAGGGGACTCAGGGCTATAAATCAGAAGTAGGTGCAGCCAGCTCTTGCTGGCAACAAACTGACTCTAAAGCCTAAGCCTTCGTTTCCCTTGTGCCTGCTTCGAGTCTGCATCTGGGAAACTGCTCCTAAGGATTTATTGCTGTTTCTTTGTCTGAAGTAAGACTGCTACATGATTTGGGAATTTATCTGAGATTTAAAAACTGTGTTTGCCCTAAGACTTCCTTAATAATAATAATAATAATAATAATAATAATAATAATAATAATAATAATAATAACAACAACAACTTTATTTATACCTTGCCACCATCTCCCCGCGGGGACTCGGGGCGGCTTACAACGAGAATATGACAACAACATAGCATACAATACACACAATCCAGTAAAACAATGAGATTTAAAAACAATGCAATACAAGATAAAAACAACATAATAGTTACTTTAAAAACCAGAACATCAATTGAGGGTGACTAATACATCACTCCTTGCTTTCTTTTGCATTATACCACTGAGTGTGCTGTTCTTTATCTTTTGCTGAAGTAAAGCAGTTTTCATTTACTTTCCACGTTGTTTTAAGGCAGACAAAACAGGACAATATCTACCTACCCACCTATTTATCTCTCTCTCACACAGCCCTCCTTTTGCTCGCAGGCCCAACAGTGAAGGCTGGAGAGACTGAAAACTCTGCTTCATCCTGGCCGAGATCCCTGCAGTCAGAAGGATGGAACGCATGCCGGATTGCCCTCTTTCAAAAAGACATATTTACACGTAATATGCCTCCTGTCTCTCTCTCTCTGTTTCGTCCTTCTCAGGCAGCCATCATCCAGGTCCAGTAACACAGAGATTTTTTTTAGTATAATTATTAAGGTACCAGTATGGTGTCTCGGAAAGCTGTTAAAGCTACCGGCGTGTCCGTCCTTTCTTCCAGAACATTTCCGCTTGTCGGATGGGGAGCTCTGTCCCCGCAGTGTGTCTGATGTTGGATCTGTTTTTATATTCCTGAGATGGTGTAAGATTCAGCCACAAGGGGGTGCTGTTGCTCCATTCTCTATGACGAAGAGCCATCAGGACTTCCTCCTTCCTCCTTCCTTTTTGGTCGCCGGCATTTCTGGTCTTGTTCTTTATGGTGTGGTAAAATGCCTCCTCCACAATGTGTGGTACCTAATTTCTCTACTTACAGCTTATAAGCTGTTTTCGAACTGTTTAGGTACATAGTGAGCTGAGCTTGAGGTCGAGTGCTCACCCTGACCAGGCTTTGAACTGGTCACCTTTCAATTGGTAGGCCAACTGCTTAGGTAAACAGTGTGCTGGGCTTGACAGTCAGGTGCTCACCCCAACCAGGCTTCGAACTCTTAAGTAAACAGTGTGCTGGGCTTGACAGTCAGGTGCTCACCCCAACCAGGCTTCGAACTCTTAAGTAAACAGTGTGCTGGGCTTGACAGTCAGGTGCTCACCCCAACCAGGCTTCGAATTGCTTAGGTAAACATGAGCTGGGCTTGACGGTCAGGTGCTCACCCCAACCAGGCTTCGAAATGCTTAGGTAAACATGAGCTGGGCTTGACGGTCAGGTGCTCACCCCAACCAGGCTTCAAACTGCTTAGGTAAACATGAGCTGGGCTTGACGGTCAGGTGCTCACCCCAACCAGGCTTCGAAATGCTTAGGTAAACATGAGCTGGGCTTGACGGTCAGGTGCTCACCCCAACCAGGCTTCAAACTGCTTAGGTAAACATGAGCTGGGCTTGACGGTCAGGTGCTCACCCCAACCAGGCTTCGAACTCTTAAGTAAACAGTGTGCTGGGCTTGACAGTCAGGTGCTCACCCCAACCAGGCTTCGAAATGCTTAGGTAAACATGAGCTGGGCTTGACGGTCAGGTGCTCACCCCAACCAGGCTTCGAAATGCTTAGGTAAACATGAGCTGGGCTTGACGGTCGGGTGTTCACCCTGACCAGGCTTCGAACTGCTTAGGTAAACATGAGCTGGGCTTGACGGTCGGGTGTTCACCCCGACCGGGCGTTGAACTAGCCACTTTTCAGTTGGTCGATCTTATTACTGCTGGCAATTTTCGAGCTGTGCTACAGCCCAGCTGAAGTCCAAAACTACACCCAGACAGTAAAGCAAGGATTTCTGGATGCCCCAAAAAACAAGCTACATATGAATACATCCTTCACTGCCTTTCTAAGGTTATATATAGGTTTGGTTGGCAAAGGAGAAACTGGCTAGGAATAATGTGCAATCTTTAGGCGAATTGTCTGCTCAGTTCTTCTCCAGCCCATCCCTCTTGTCTTCTGTTATCCTTTCTCACCCAGCCCTCCACTATAGCCGGGATTTCCCTTCATGGACGTGCCATATTGGGAGGGACAGGGTCTAATGAAGAGGGAGCAGACGTCAGGTCACGTTATAGGGATTTTCTCCCACCTCTTCCTCCTTGCAGCTTACGGGTCTCTTTCTCCTCCTTTCCGACTGTGTAAAAGAGAAGCCATCCCGTCCCTGGAGTCCCCAGACCGCTTCTTGCTGATGAAATTGCAGAACGCTCTTCTCTTTGCTTCGATCCGGCGTGCGCCATTCCCCACTCGACTCTTCTCTTTTCAGGGTGACTCCAATACCAGCAGCTTGTATCAAAAAACTGCAAAGCACATTGTGGGAAGACATTTGAGTCAAATAACATTAGTTAGTCAAAACAGTATAGATATATAAATATTATATATATATATATATATAATTTATACCCACCTCTTCTTTTCTTATTTTGGAACATTTACTTGCGTCCCAAGCTTCTCTGGGGTGTTACAGGCTTTTTGCCCTTACATCTGCAAGGGCAATGGCTTCCAAATCAGCATCACCCTGATTCAGTTTCAATTGCCACTAGTCAGAATCCTGTATGGGAAATAAACATAAGTGAATCTCAGCCCAAACTGTTTGGGTAGCAGCTGCTTCAAAATAAAGGAATCTGTTTTCCGGTCATTCGGGAAGCAGCTGCTTCAAAATACAGGAATCTATTTTCCTGTTGTTCAGGAAGAAGCCTGAATTCAGGACCGGTTCCCCTGTAATTCAGGAAGCAGCTGTCTCAAAATACCGAAATCTATTTTCCTGTCATTTGGGAAGCAACTGCTTCAAAATACAGGAATTTGTTTTCCTGTTGTTCAGGAAGCAGCTGCTTCAAAATACAGGGATCTGTTTCCCGTTGTTCAGGAAGAAGCCTCTTCAAAATACAGGGATCTGTTCCCCTGTAATTCTGGAAGCAGTTGCTTCAGAATACAGAAATGTATTTTCCTGTCCTTTGGGAAGCATCTGCTTCAAAATACAGGAATTTGTTTTCCTGTTGTTCAGGAAGCAGCTGCTTCAAAATACAGGGATCTGTTTCCTGTTGTTCAGGAAGAAGCCTCTTCAAAATACAAGGATCTGTTCCCCTGTAATTCTGGAAGCAGTTGCTTCAGAATACAGAAATGTATTTTCCTGTCCTTTGGGAAGCAGCTGCTTCAAAATACAGGAATCTGTTTTCCTGTTGTTCAGGAAGCAGCTGCTTCAAAGTACAGGGATCTGTTTCCTGTTGTTCAGGAAGAAGCCTCTTCAAAATACAAGGATCTGTTCCCCTGTAATTCTGGAAGCAGTTGCTTCAGAATACAGAAATGTATTTTCCTGTCCTTTGGGAAGCAGCTGCTTCAAAATACAGGAATCTGTTCCCCTGTCGTTTGGGAAGCAGCTGCTTCAAAATACAGGAATCTGGGCTACACAGGGATCCTGGATACGCAACGGTCACGGGTGCATGACTCCAGGTCACACATTCATAAGTGCCTTTAAGAGGATTCTAGCCATTGTGAATAAAGTCTAAACGGATGAGATGTGTTGATTTAATCCAGGTCAAGAAAGGTGAATCCTGAACGGACTTCACGCAGGCTTCTTGGCAAACAGATGATGGGCCCAGGAGTCCGATTCAGCCTCCGAAGTACCAGGCTGGATGAGGGTAAAGGAATCCAGATTTCTTCTGCTTCCAGGTTGTGTGTTGTGAGTTTTCCGGCTCACAAGAGCCAGCCGTTCGCTTACTGTATATGGAACGTTTTGTCCTCCCGACGGACGGGTGGTTGTTGCTGTTGTTGTTGTTTTCCTTCAGAGCGGGGACAGATATTAACGGCCCCGCTGATCCCAAAGTCCTGCCTATTTAATGCACTGAGAAATAAAAACATATTGTATGTGAAAACAGAGTCTGGTGCCTTCCTTCTGTATTTATTGATCTGTGGCATTCCTCGCCCACTCCTGAGCCAAGTTTGGCTCCCGAAATATAAATAGGAACGTGTGTTGGCGGCTTCTTCTGCCCCTCGCCGGCTCTCATCGTTCGTGTCTCCAAGCTGTTCTTTCTTTTCAAGCAAACGGGAACGAAGGAGCCGTGAAGAAAACTCAATCTGGTGCATGGCAGGCAAACACGCCGGCCCACGCGGGCAGAGGCTCGAACCTTCCGCCGTGACGTCGGAAACTATTGTGATCAAATGATTTTTTAAATAAGCCATTCCGTGACATCCTGCTATTGATACAGAACGGATCTAGAACCCAGATTGTGTTCGCGGAACCCCGGGATTCCGCAAAAGCATTTCCCGTCTGGGGTGGGAAAGCTTAGAAATAGATTTTTAATTTTTAGAAATAGATTTTTAATTTTTTCCCCAAATAATTTTTAGTAAACATTGACTAGGAGAATGAAGGACAAGGGAAGGAAAAGGAAAAATTGGGGATAATGGATTACTGTATATTAGGCATGTCCGATCGATGAAAAAAATGTTTCAATTCTCGTTTCTAAAGTAGGGGGCGCTGGCACTTTGATATAGAAAGTATTTCCGATTTTTTCACCCCAAAATTTCGGATATTTCCGAAAATCCGTAATGATTCTAAATGTTTCTAAAATGGCGGACGCGCATGCGCAATCGCTACACACTGGGCTTGTATGGCAATCTTCCATGTGGACGCAGAGGACGTTAGCCCCCACCTTTGCGTCCATCGTGGAAACTTCTGATTGGCCGGGGAGCGGCAGCCATGTTAGGCTGCGCTAAGCTCCCATTCAAGGTAGGTTGCAGAAACAATTTTTAAAAAAATATTTTTAAAAATATATTTTAAAAAATGTTATGGGGGAAAAAAATTAACGAAACATTAAGAGACAATTAGAGAATGGGCCAACAATTGTTCGAATTACATTGCTGGTTGCGCTGTGAGACAATGTCTTGGAATGCGTATCAAAAAGCGAGAACAAACCGAAATAATTCCGATATACAATTCAAAACGATTTTTTGGACATGGGTACTGTATATACTCGAGTATAAGCCTAGATTTCCAGCCCTTTTTTTAAGACTAAAAAAGCCCCCCTCGCTCGAAACAAACCATAGCACAAGTAAGGAAGGGAGTTAAGAAAATCAAGTTGAAGAAGTATAAAGAGTTAGAAAGGACATTTATTTGGAAGCCCAACAATCAAAGACGGGAATGGGAATCAGCTCAACAGGCTTGTGGAGCAAAGGAGGGGTGGAACTACGCCAATGTGCGGTGGGAATGCCTACATATAATAACTTTTTGGGAAATGATAATGAAGAATGTGTTGTCGAAGGCTTTCATGGCCAGGATCTCAGGGTTGTTGTGTGTTTTCCGGGCTGTATGGCCATGTTCCAGAAGCAATCGTTCAAAATGTTCAGAACGGTTCTCCAGCAGCAGAACAGAAACAGTTGCAAAACCAATTCCGAGGTCTTTGCAGGCTCAGCCAATCAGCTTGATACATTTCTTTGTCCACTTAACACACTCAGGACAGTGCCTTTGCAAACCACAACAAGCTCATTCGGTATGGGGAGATGTTCAAAATGGTTCTCCAGGAGCAGAACAGAAACAGTTTCAAAACCAGTTCCCAGGTCTTTACAGGCTCAGCCAATCGGCTTGATGCATTTCTTTTTCCAGTTAACACACTCAGGACAGTGCCTTTGCAAACCACGACAAGCTCATTCGGTCAGGGGAGATGTTCAAAATGGTTCTCCAGGAGCAGAACAGAAACAGTTTCAAAACCAATTCCCAGGTCTTTGCAGGCTCAGCATTCGTGCATTTCTTTTTCCAGTTAATACACTCAGCACAATGCTTTTGCAAACCATGACGAGCTCACTTGGTCAGGAGGTTGTCAATGCGGTTCACCCGCACGTGATCCCACGGGATGTAATCGGACGTGATTCCGTTTTCAGAAGAACTTACACTCCACGGGCGGCTAATGAGATCCGAGTGGTGTTGTCAGATGGCATCTCAACCCAAACAATCTCTCCGAGAGTGAGGCCGACGGAGAGGTTTCCTATGATCACTGAGTGTCGAGATTGCAGGGTTTCTCCTTCCGTCCGATGAAGGCTTCGCCGGATGTATCTCTGCCGTCGGCTGACTGGGAAGGCTGCACCCGGTGAACGTGGAGCTCCAACTCTTGGAAACTTCGCAACCGGCAGATCTACCTGCCAACACAGGATCTCCAGGAAGGTCTATGTGTCTTCTCTATCGAAGCTCACTAGGTGGCAGAAGGAGCCCAGCGTCTGAACCAGGCCCTCCTGCATTTCAACAAACGAGGGCAAGGATATTCTGGTGGTTACGGATTGATGATGACAAATGGAAGCTCTTACGTGTGCCCGCAACCCAGAGTCACCCAACATGCCACTCAGGTTTGCAGAACAAAAATACAGGAACTTTACTGATTCCAAGAGATCAAAAAACAGTAGAATCTCTTAGGGAGTGAATATAGCGGAAGCAGCAGTGTCCAGTTAAAACCATGTGCAAAGAAACTCACACCAGGCAGAGGAATGGAAAGAACAAAGGAACTTTACTCTTGCTTGTTGAGTTGAAATATAAAACAGTTCTGCAATCGTACAATGTCCTTGTAGTTGCATAGGATCAATAACTAATCAATCAGCATTCAATATATCCAGCATAGCATATTCAAACTGCTACTTGACCGTAGCTAGAGAGCCTGTCTCTTTTCTGTGCTCTCCCTGGAAGCCCAGATTCCCAACTGACAAACCCAGCCATCTGCCAGCAAACTGATACGTTGTTTGAGGCGTGGCTTGCCTCTGCAAAAAGCTCAGCTCCCTTTTTGCAGAGATCTTTTGCAAACAACTTTGCAAGGATTTCTTTACACACACACACACATAGCAATTTGGCGCAATAGAATCCAGTGGAAATAATAAACTTTATTTGGATAGCGCCCTATCTTCCCAAAGGGACTCAAGGCAAGTTTCCAACATATTCAATTGCCGGAAGGACAACCATACAGATCATACATCAAAAACACGTTCAACAATACAACAAAACCTAATTTAACTTAAACAAGCAAAATAACAAAAACTGAAAGCACCATAAAAAGCAAAAAAAAAACAAACCACATTCTTCTCCCTCTTTTCTCAGCAGCAAACAGGCCTCTGAAAAAGCAAGGCCTCTCTGAGGACACTGCTCCCTTCACCTGCAGTATTTATTATTATTATTATTAATAATAATAATAATAATAATAATAATAATAATAATAATATAATAAACTTTATTTTTATATCCCACCCCATCTCCCCGAAGGGACTCGGGGCGGCTCACAACAGGGACAAGCCCGAACAACAACAACATATTTAACATAAACTTAAAACATTCCAACAATACACAAAATAAAATAATGGACAAATACATTAAAATTATACATAAAAAAATATTTATTTATTTCCAGCATTTATACCCCGCCCTTCTCACCCGGGGGGACTCAGGGCGGCTTACAACAGTTGGCAACATTCAATGCCAAGAATAATAATAAAATAATAATAAAACAAAAACAGTACAATTAAAACTATAAAAATACATCATTAAAATAATAATAATAATAATAATAATAATAATAATAATAATAATAATAATAATAATAATAATAATAAAATACATTATATCATTTAAAACATATGTTTCAGTAGCCAGTCAGCACTGAAAAACTTTTGCTTTGTTGTGCCAGCTGTCAGCTCTAGTTTGTAGTGCGGTTTTCTTGTACTGATTCTGCTCTAGTTTGTAGTGCGGTTTTCTTGTACTGGTTTTTTGTCTGCTGTGCTTTGAGGAGTTTCTGATTTTTGACTTCAATCAAAGCAGGTTCTTCACTTTGCTTTACATATTCTGCCAGGGCATGTTCTTCTTCTTTGACTGCTTGTTGTTGTTGTTGTTGTTGTTGTTGTTATTATTATTATTATTATTATTATTATTATTATTATTATGTGCACAGCCCACCGGCTTGTCAGATCTTGCCTTCCTTCGCCCTCCTTCTGGTTCCGCAACGGAATTCGTAAAAACGACCGCCTTTGTGCTTTCGGTGTTTCGAAATCCCCTGCTCGATATTGGATTTCTCTCTGATTAATGCCAACGTTACCTTTGGCGACGCATTAATTCCCTCGCCGGGCCGGGCCGTCACTCCGCTCTCCTCCCAGGGTCCCAACCCAGTTACATAACCTGCGAAAAGGAGCGAAGGGAGACGGGGCTTTGTGTGTAATTATTTGACTGAAAATATTCCACAGGTATAACAGCTTCGCTCCCCTCACCCCACCTCACCCCTCGCGGGGCTCTGTTGTATAATTAGATTTCACCCCATCAAATTAAATCCAAGCTCTACCCCTTAGTTAAATGGAGCAGTAAGTATTTAATGTTAATATCCCTGACAACAACGGCAGGTAAGAAGCGAGAAAAAGACATCCCGAGGAACAAGACAGAACTGTTTTCGTGCAACAATCATAAATGGAAATTAGGAGACGTTATGCGTTGTTGCGACGTGCCTTCACGTTGTCTCAGAATGGTTTTCTGGGGCTGAGAGGGTGTGACTTGCCTCAAGTGGGTTTTCTATGCCCAACGGGGATTTCAGCATTCGTCTCCAGAGTCGTCTTCCAACTACAAACTGCTGAGCATAAATGACTAGATGAGGTGCCAGTCAAAACAACATTAGTGGCAGGAATCCTGTTGGTGATTTGTCTGTCTGTCTGTTTATCTCCCAGAGTCAAAATATGTATGTATTTATGTATGTGCCACAAAGATTTCTTCATGGCTGGATGGATCTGGATCAAACTTGGTTCATCAGCAGTAATAAGATCTACCAAATGAAAGGTGGCCAGTTCGAAACTCGGTTGGGGTGAGCACCCGACCGTCAAGCCCAGCTTACTGTTGTTGTTGTTGTTGTTCTTGTTGTTGTTATTATTTATCCAACTTAAAAGAATGGCAGGCTTTTAAATCCAAAAAGGTGCCCCAAAAGTTTAAAAAATGGCAATACAGTAGAGTCTCACTTATCCAACACTCGCTTATCCAACGTTCTGGTTTATCCAACACATTTTTGTAGTCCATGTTTTCAATACATCATGATATTTTGGTGCTAAATTCGTAAATACAGTAATTACAACGTAGCATTCCTGCATATTGAACTACTTTTTCTGTCTAATTTGTTGTATAACATGATATTTTGGTGCTAAATTCGTAAATACAGTAATTACTACTGCGTATTGAACTACTTTTTCTGTCAAATTTGTTGTATTTGGACTTTATTTCTCTGGGTTTTTTGATTGAGAGACATAGATTGTATGACTATGTTTTTTGTGGCCAAATTTGGTGCGATTTTGTTCTGTGGTTTTGTTGTTTACTCCATGGGAAAAAATGCACATATACATTACTGTGTATCAAGGTAAGTCCCAAAAGCCCATCTCTACTGAATATATACTTATTTATTTTTGTCAAATAACCTGTAATTTTATCAACAACATAAAACGGCCGGCATCCATCGACGACATGGACACCGGCCATTGGTAAGCCATCAGACCGAGCCAGTCTTCCTTTTTTAAAGCATTCGTCCGCACAAAACAAGTACGGCTTGTTAAAAGGCTTGATAGACCGTGCCTTTTAACACCTTCCATAATTAAGGGCCATTTTAATTTGAAAAAATTAATTAATGGCTTTTAAAAGGCCAATCGGAGGCTTTCAAGATGTTGCGAGAAGCCCTTGATGGCTTTACACCTCCTCGGATCCTCTCTCCGAGAGGCGATACATTTGCGCCGTTATTAATAAACACCCCGGGGACCCAGGGAAGCCGGTCTCGGAGTTTTAATGCTTTGTCTCGTTCCTAATGCACGACTTAATTGAAGACTCAACGGGCTAAACGACACCCCGCTCGGCGAGACTACAGCTAACCTACTTAGAAAGGCAGGTTGGCCTCACTGAGACAAAGGGAAGATCTCCGTTTTCTTTTCCACGGGTGATCGGAATACGGGGACGTACGAGGGCTGAATGAAAAGTAACGCCTCCGCCTTCGTGACTTGAGTTTGGATGGGAATATTGTAATAAATCAAACGCAGAAATAATCCTCTTGAACGACCACTATTCACTTTTCCACACTATCGCCAGACAATTAGATACATTTCTGCCAACGATGAATGAATTTTCTGAATCTGTCACAGAAGAAGTCGACACTCGGTTTCCGCAACCGGCGTCTCACAATCTCCATCGATAGCCAAGCAAAGCAATCATGTGACCCACACGTTCTTGTGAAATGCCAATTATGCTTGAAATTCCTCTCTGAATGATACGACGATCGTCCTGAATCAATCCGTCCACCTTTTGCTTGTGAAACTCAGAGGTTGCTGTCACAGGACGTCTAATAATAATAATAATAATAATAATAATAATAATAATAATAATAATAATAAGTTATTATTAAAATGCAGACTGTGCAAGGAAACCGACGAAACCATTGATCATATCCTCAGCTTCACTTTTGCTTCAAGATTATCAAGTGGATCTAAACCCATTTTAATGACTCTGAACTTTAATTTGCTATTGCTTGCCTATAATCTTCAATGCAGAGCTTGCTTGTTTATATTCCGGGGCTCCAGTATGGTTTCAAGGTGCCTTCGCATCTTAGGGTGCAACAACGGCCTGGAAACTACAAAACACCTCTATGGAAATAGGCTTTGTGGATGCGAGAGTGTCTGGGAAGAAAAACTATTTGTCTCAGCAATTGGGATCGTAGTGAACTGGAACTCCTTTCGCAGCTCATCTCACTCCAAGAGGTCTGCTCTCCCCGTAGGTTTCGTGCTTCGCCTGACTCTAAAAGTCCATTTATCCAATACATGTCAGAACACGGGTGGCTAATAGATGGTGTGATCCCCGCACCCACTCGTCCTCCGCGAGTGGATCCATTAACCGATTTACAAGTTGTAGTAGCACTTTGGGCATCTCCGGGGTGAGGAGACAGGTAACAATCCCGGCCGGTCCTCGTTGCGCCCGGCCCGTCATTGCAGATGAATAATTTGTGGCCTGTCTCTCTCGCTCGTCCCGAGCAACTCCCTGATCCGCCAGGACTCCTTCCCGGACTCTTCCGTGAAGGCTTTTCAAAAGCATGTCACACCTGTTTAAGGTGGCAATTATATGGGACAAAAAGCTCTCCTTTCCTTCTTCCCCCCTTGGACCCACGCGTTACCATTCTAGTTATGGAAACTAGAGCAGAAGAGATGGCGGTATGTATGTACGGGTGGGTCTACATGCACATATGGTTGAAGGTTGTAGAAATGAATAAATGGAAGTTTTACCACAGTTTCTGAATCAAGATGAATCCTTGTGTAACAAGTAGCAATATCTTTACTTCAGTTCAAAAGTTCGAACAGGGCAACAACATATATAACAGTCTTTCTGAATCCACATAGAGAATAAACAGCCTCTTTAAAAAGTCTTTAAATAGGCCTTATTTGCCTTATAAATAACCAGGCTTCGGAGAGTATGGCAGCCATTTCCTTCCTGACCAATTTCTAGTCCGGAAAACACACAACAACCCAATTTCCAGTCGGCTGCTCTCCTCCCTCTTTGAGATGAAAGTGGCAGTTAAAACCGTTTGCCTCAGCACCATTCTAGAGACAGCAGCCAATCAGAATTCTGGCTCCTGGCTGGCTCAGCCAATCAGCTGTAGACACATGTCGATTCATGACACCATTCAACCATTTTGTCATGAACCAGAAGAGGCAGGAAATGGCACCTGGCAGCCATTTTGTGTCATAGATGAGAAAAGGCGGGAAGCGGCACCTGGCAGCCATTTTGTGTCATAGATGAGAAAAGGCGGGAAGCGGCACCTGGCAGCCATTTTGTGACCCCACGTGGACACAATAAGTGCCATGAATGTATATTTATATGTATAATTATGTATGTTTTAAATGCAAGTCCCTAATTTTAATGAAATTTTTAATTTAATGGTTTTAAATGTGATGTAAACTGTTTTTTTGATGCATATGCTTATATTGTAAGCCGCCCTGAGTCCCCTGATGGGTGAGAAGGGCGGGGTAGAAATGATGTAATAAATAAAATTAATAAATAAATTGCACCATTCAACCATTTTGTGTCAAGAAGCACAAAAGTCTGGAAACGACACCTGGCGGCCATTTTGTGTCATCAAGGTGGAAATTGCATCTTTCAGCCATTTTGTGTCATGGAGCATAAAAAACGGGAAACGGCACCAGGCGGCCATTTCACGTTATAGAAGAGAAAAGGAAGGAAACTTCACCTGGCGGACATTTTGTGTCATCAAGGTGGAAATTGCACCATTGAACCATTTTGTGTCATGGATCAGAAAAGGCAGCAAACGGCACCTGGCAGTCATTTCTCTCACGAAAAGGCAAGAAACTCCGCCGGGCGGCCATTTTGTGTCATGGATCAGAAAAGGCAGCAAACTGCACCTGGCGGCCATTTTGTGCCATGAATGTGGAAACTGCACCCGGCAGCCATTTTGTGTCATGAATGTAGAAACTGCACCCGGCAGCCATTTTGTGTCATGAATGTGGAAACTGCACCTGGCGGCCATTTCGTGTTATAGAAGAGAAAAGGAAGGAAACTTCACCTGGCGGCCATTTTGTGTCATTACAGTGGACATTGCCCCATTCAACCATTTTATATCTAGAAGCAGAAAAGGCGGGAATTAGCACCTGGTGGCCATTTTGTATTATGGAAGACAAAAGGCAGCAAACTGCATCTGGCAGTCATTTCTTTTGCGGAGCAGAAAAAGTGGGAAACGGCAGCAGGTGGCCATTTTGTGCCATGAATGTGGAAACTGCACCTGGCAGCCATTTTGTGCCATGAATAATAATAATAATAATAATAATAATAACTTTATTTTTCTACCCCACCTCTATCTCCCCAAAGGGGACTCAGGGCGGCTTGCATGGGGCCATGCCCGAATAAAAACAATAGCAATAGACAAAAACATGCACAATTAAAAAATTTAAACATTAGCCAATAAAAAACAAGAACTAATAAAAACATGGATTAAAACGGAGAGATTGTAAAAGTAGACTGGGTAAGGTGCACCATATAAATATTGTAAACACGAGGTGACTGATAAATGATGAAGGTGGAAACTGCACTTGGCAGCCATTTTGTGCCATGAATGTAGAAACTGCACTTGGCAGCCATTTTGTGCCATGAATGTAGAAACTGCACTTGGCAGCCATTTTGTGCCATGAATGTAGAAACTGCACTTGGCAGCCATTTTGTGCCATGAATGTAGAAACTGCACTTGGCAGCCATTTTGTGCCATGAATGTAGAAACTGCACTTGGCAGCCATTTTGTGCCATGAATGTAGAAACTGCACTTGGCAGCCATTTTGTGCCATGGAGCTGAGAGGATGGGGAGCTCCCCCGGTGGCTCTCTTTGCCTCAGCATGTGGCCTATTTTAAGGCAATATTAGGAGGGGAAAGCCTTCCAAAACCCACTCAGAGACACCCCCAGACCCCACAGTGGCATCTCTGAAGGACGTTGCCTTTGGACTCAAGTTTCTGAGGAGAATCTTCCCTCAAAGAAGGAGGAGCAACATGGCCGACAGCGAGGCCTTCTTCTGGAGAAAGGTAGGCCCAAAACCCTGCCCTTCCTCCTACAACTCCGGTTATTTTATCTATTTTTAACTCTGTCAGAAAGTGTTGTGTGCTCATTATTTTAATAGTCTTTCATGGTTTCATTAAGATTTGTTGTAACAATTCCATTTCAATGCTTATGAATGGTAGGCTTAGGCTGGCAACTGTATCGGTTTTTAGTAATATAAACAGCACAGAGTCCCCTTTAAGAGAGGAATATGCGATATTTTTATTATTATTATTATTTTAGTGATATAAAGTTTCAAGTCCCCTTTAAGAGAGGAAACTGGGATATTATTATTATTTTAGTGATATAAAGTTTCAAGTCCCCTTTAAGAGAGGAATATGCTATATTTTTATTATTATTATTATTATTATTTTAGTGATAGAAACAGTTTCGAGTTCCCTTTAACAGAGGAATATGCTATATTTTTTATTATTATTTTAGTGATAGAAACAGTTTCGACTTCCCTTTAAGAGAGGAAACTGGGATATTATTATTATTATTTTAGTGATATAAACTGTTTCGAGTTCTCTTTAAGAGAGGAAAGAGGGATATTATTATTATTATTATTTTAGTGATATAAACAGTTTCGAGTCGCCTTTAAGAGAGGAAAGAGGGATATTATTATTATTATTATTATTATTATTATTATTATTATTATTATTATTATTTTAGTGATATTAACAGTTTCAAGTCCCCTTTAAGAGAGGAAAGAGGGATATTATTATTATTTTAGTGATATAAACTGTTTCAAGTTCCCTTTAAGAGAGGAAAGAAGGATATTATTATTTTATTTTGTTTTGGGTTTGTTTTTAGTGTTATAAGCACCTTTGAGTTGCATTTAAGAGAGGAACATGGGACATATTATTATTATTATTATTATTACTAGTACTAATAGTATTATTGTTATCCATCGTTTGTCATTGAAGATGGCATGATTTTTAAGTTTGTTTTTAATGTTACAAGCAGCTTTGAGTCGCCTTTAAGAGAGGAATATGGGATCTATATTTTAAATTATTATTATTATTATTATTATCCATCTTTTGTCATTGAAGATGGCTTGGTTTTTTAAGATAGTTTTTAATGTTATAAGCAGCTTTGAGTCCTTTAAGAGAAAAACATGGGATTTATTATTATTATTATTATTATTATTATTATTATTATTATACATTGACATTGAAGATGGCTTGTTTTGTTTTTGGGTTTGTTTTTAGTATTATTAGCAGCTTCGAGTCGCCTTTAAGAGAGGAACATGGGATATATATTTTATATTGTTATTATTATTATGCATTGACATTGAAGATGGCTTGTTTTGTTTTGGGATTGTTTTTAGGGTTATAAGCAACTTTGTGTCGCCTTTAAGAGAGAAACATGGGGTATGTTACTATTATTAATAATAATAATTATAATTATACATTGACATTGAAGAGGGCTTATTTTGTTTTTGGGATTGTTTTTAGTATTATTAGCAGCTTTGGGTCTCCTTTAAGAGAGGAAAAAGGGATATATTATTGTTGTTGTTATTATTATTATTATTATTATAATACATTGACATTGAAGATGGCTTGTTTTGTTTTTGGGATTGTTTTTAGTGTTATAAGCAGCTTTGAATCTCCTTTAAGAGAAGAATGTGGGATACATTATTATTATTATTATTATTATTATTATTATACATTGATATTTAAAATGGCTTGTTTTGTTTTTGGGATTGTTTTTAGTATTAGTAGCAGCTTTGTGTCGCCTTTAAGAGAGGAATATGGGATATATATTTAATATTATTATTCAGATTTAGAAACTGGATTATATGGCAGTGTAGATGGGGCCTGAATGATGTCATGGAAGCCACACTCTTAGAGGAAAGTAAAGGCAAATCCTGGAACAAATGCTGCCCATAAAAGCCTGTGTTAAGGTAGCCATAAGTCAGAAATGACTGGAAGACAAACAACAATAACAGAAATTCATTTTCCAGGGACACCTGAGCTGTATCAGGACTCCATGTAAAACTGTCTGTCAGCCTGTGATTGCTCGTAAAAAGAAACCAGCCTGCTGTGAGCCATGTAAGTAGGTAAGTGTATTCAAAACCTTCCTCTTTGGACAATATTTAAATATAAATATTTCATCACCACATCAAGGTTTAAACAAATACAAACACACAAGGAGGGAAAAGTTTCTTAGACTGAATAAGAGTTATCTCCTCTGCTTAGACTACAATATTGTTGAGGAAACCAACAACAAAACATACCAGTAAGTGGATACTTGTTGTCCAATAATGTCAACCAAAGTAACATATGCAATTTTGTCTGTTGATTTCTTGCCTCCTTGTGTCAGCATGAATAATTAGTGAACTGATATTCTTCTTATTATTATTATTATTATTATTATTATTATTATGCATTGACATTGAAGATGGCTTGTTTTGTTTTTGGGATTGTTTTTAGTGTTATAAGCAATTTTGAGTTTGCTTTAAGAAAGGAACATGGGATATATATTTTATATTGTTATTATTATTATTATGCATTGACATTGAAGGTGGCTTGCTTTGTTTTTGGGATTGTTTTTAATGTTATAAGCAGCTTTGAGTCTCCTTTAAGAGAGAAACATGGGATATATTATTATTGTTATTATTATTATTATACATTGACATTGAAGATTGCTTGCTTTGTTTTTGGGATTGTTTTTAGTATTATTAGCAGCTTTGAATCTCCTTTAAGAGAAGAACGTGGTATACATTATTATTATTATTATTATTATTATTATTATTATTATTATTATTATACATAGACATTGAAGATGGCTTGTTTTGATTTGGGATTGTTTTTAATGTTATAAGCAGCTTTGAGTCTCCTTTAAGAGAGAAACATGGGATATAGTATTATTATTATTATTATTATTATTATACATTGATATTTAAAATGGCTTGTTTTGTTTTTGGGATTGTTTTTAGTGTTATAAGCAACTTTGAGTCTCCTTTAAGAGAAGAACATGGGATTTTTTATTATATTATTATTCATCCTTTGACATAGCTCTGTATGAATGTATTTGAAGGTATTTTGCTGTCAAATTCTTTTAAAAAAGGACTGAAGACTTCCAGCGCATTTCATGTGATTTTTATTTTTTTTAAAAAACACAATATGAAACCTATTAATGGTCGGGACTGGGCTGTGGCGCAGCTGGTTAGTAGCCAGCTACAATAAATCACTACATGAGTTTGAGCCAGCCCGGGTCGGCGTAAGTTCCTGACTATTAGTAGTCTAGCCTGCTGTTGACCTATGCAATTGCATCTGTTAAGTAGAAAATGTAGGTACCGCTTTATGCGGGGAGGCTAATTTAACTAATTTACGACAACATTAAAAATTTCACCAGCGTGCAGGAAGGAATGAGGAAGTATTCCATCAAGGACTCAGTGTCACAAATGGACGGAATCAAGCATATCCTCATGAAGCCATAAGCTGGAAAATGTTAAATTGCCTCTGTGTTTGTCTATATGTCGTATGTCTAATAATGGCATTGAGTGTTTGCCATGTATAGGAGAAGGGAGGAATATAAATACTGTAAATAAGTAAGTAAGTAAATAAATTTATTTACGAGGTCAGAAACAGACTATCGTTTAATGTGATCAGGTCCTTGGTCTTACTGCTCTTCTGATGTTTGTAGTGGAGTAACCATTGGGGAGATAGGGCAGAATACAAATAAAGTTATTATTATTATTATATAATTTGTGAGCCTCCAATGGTGCAGCATGTTAAAGTGCTGAGCTGCTGAACTTGCGGACCGGATGGTCACGGGTTCGAATCCTGGGAGCCGGGTGAGCTCCCGCTGTTAGCCTGAGCTTCTGCCAACTGAGCAGTTCGAAAAAATGCCAATGTGAGTAGATCAATAGGTACTGCTCTGGTGGGAAGGTAACGGCGCTACAGTGGCCACATGACCTTGGAGGTGTCTACGGACAATGGAGCCGGGTGAGTTCCCGCTGTTAGCCCCAGCTTCTGCCAACCGAGCAGTTCGAAAAAATGCCAATGTGAGTAGATCAATAGGTACTGGTCCAGTGGGAAGGTAACGGCGCTCCATGCAGTCATGACCTTGGAGGTGTCTATGGACAATGGAGCCGGGTGAGCTCCCGCTGTTAGTCCCAGCTTCTGCCAAACTAGCAGTTTGAAAAAATGCTAATGTGAGTAGATCAATAGGTACTGCTCCGGCGGGAAAGTAACAGCGCTCCAGTGGCCACATGACCTTGGAGGTGTCTACGGACAACGCCGGCTCTTGGGCTTAGAAATGGAGATGAGCTCCAGCGTGTTCGGATCCCGTCAAAGCCAGGCGTTGCCAATCCTGGGGGAGGCTTTGTGCTCATAAATGTCGGCTCCTTGGCTTACATCAGGAAACAACGCATGTAGCCTAATTGCGCCGCGATAACATCAAAACAGGCATCGCAGCTCCAGTAGCTGGCGGGCGGCCAGCCGTATCTCAGAACAGATCTTGACAGGCCTCATGATTGATCAGATCATTAGCCGGTAATATAGGTGTGTGCAGTCCGGGGCGGTGTGCCAAAAACGGCTGGAAGCCACTTCTCTCCCCTGGAACCGGAGCCAAGGGTTTCAAGGAATGGCGTCTATGGTCCCATAGGTCACAACAGTTTAAAAGTGTTCCTGGTTTGAAAGTGTTGTCCCTCTTGAATGGTGTGGTCTTGACTTTGAAAGTAGTTGTTCTCCAGAAACGGAGATATTTATGGACAAACTAGAGCAGAAAGCACCAATTTCTGCCAACGTTGAACAACGATTACCTGGGTTTGTTCCTGGGTTTTAGACGCTTGTTCCCGATGGGTTGGTTCCTAAAAAGAAGGTGAGACTTGAGGAGATGGCACAAACTTTTTTCCCAGGGAGAGAAACTTTATCCTTTGCCTGTTTAATGAAATTTGTGGCAGAAAAATGTTCCTAGGGTGCAGCAAGGACTTTCACATTAAGTGGTACACAATGAAACAGGAACAGATTCTTGCAAACCAGGAACAGAATGTCGTCATTACTGTATTTAGTCAGACCTTGTTGTATGGCCATCTGTGCAGACAGGTTTCGTGGTGTAGTTGTGCCAGGGAACAACAGGATGATGATGCTGGGTTATACATGTCGGTTCCTCATTAGGTGTGTGCTGACAACACGGGTAGAGTTTAGTCAATGGCAAAGACTTACTACTGGCTGTTGGGACATGGATAATTATTATTATTATTATTATTATTATTATTATTATTGTATAAAATACACCATCTCCCCTTGCACAGTAGGAAATTGGACTTGATGGTCTCTCCGATCTACTGGTTGTTGGGACATGGATGTCCCGGGGAGGAATTAATAATAATAATAATAATAATAATAACTGCAAAAGGCCACCCTACTGGGATCTGCGCGCATCATCCAAAAATACATCACACAGTCTTAGACACTTGGGAAGTGTACGATTTGTGGTTTTGTGATACAAAATCCAGCATATCTATCTTGTTTGCTGGGTCATACAATAAAATAATAATAATAATAATAATAATAATAATAATAATAATAATAATAATATATTTATTCTTATCTATTGTAAATACTGAGAGCCAAGGTGATGCAGGTGGCTAATAGGAACAGCCAATGTATAACCCAGGAACAGCACCCTGTTGTTCCGTGCCACAAGTACACAACCAAATCTGTCTGCACAGATGGCCAGGCAGCCAGGCTCTGAAAAGTGCCAATATATCCGCATCCTGGGGCTTTAAAAAAAAAGCTGTCAAGGTTTCTGATGTGCCACAATTTCAATCTTTATGCTCTAGAGCAATGATGGGCAAGCTTTTGCGCTTGGTGTGTCAAAATTCACCAAAAAAACCTAGCATGACATGGGTGGTGTGTCACTTTGAGAGAAAAACCATAATTTCGCAATATGTATAAAAAAAATCCATAATTGTAATATATAACTGTATTTAATATATCAAAAACTATTTACTACCCTTATTTCCATGTACAACCATCTATGGTCCCTCTTGCAGTTTCCACGCTGATTTCTCTCTATTCTAGTTTCAATGTAGTCATGAATAATGAATAATATAATAGTAATAATATAATAGTAATAATATAATAATATACTACAGTAATAATAGAATAATACCGTAGCTTCTTAATGCCCTTCTCCTACGGTTCCGACTCCTATCAGCAGGGGGAGGTAGTGGTTCACACTTGGGAGCCCAAAAGGCCATGAACGTGGTATCTTCTCATCTGCCTGGGAGACTAGCCTTGCCCTCGGAGGTCATGGCCTCGTCCAGGGGTCACTTGGCACAGCTCAAGCTTGCAACTGGACCTCGAGAAGCCTGACTTGGCCACGGTGGTCCGTGCTTTGGTGACATCCAGACTGGATTATTGCAATGCACTCTACGTGGTACAGGCTTCTTATAGGGAACATATGATGCCCCTATTATTATTATTATTATTATTATTATTATTATTATTATTATTATCACATTATTATTATCGTATCACAAAATCCCAAGTCGAACACTTCCCAAGTGTCTAGGACTGTATTATTATTATTATTATTATTATTATTATTATTTTATTATGATACAGCAAACAAGATAGACATGCTGGACTTCATATCACAAAATCACAAGTCGAACACTTCCCAAGTGTCTAGGACTGTATTATTATTATTATTATTATTATTATTATTATTATTATTATTATTATTTTATTATGACACAGCAAACAAGATAGACATGCTGGACTTCATATCACAAAATCACAAGTCGAACACTTCCCAAGTGTCTAGGACTGTATTATTATTATTATTATTATTATTATTATTTTATTATGACACAGCAAACAAGATAGATATGCTGGATTTCGTATCACAAAATCCCAAGTCGAACACTTCCCAAGTGTCTAGGACTGTATTATTATTATTATTATTATTATTATTATTATTATTATTATTATTATTAAGGAGACCATACAACAACTTGAAACCATAATGCTATAATGAACGCTAACCATACAAATCAATCAATTAACCACAGATTTAAGAACTAATAACATAATACTCCATCACCCTTTAGGCCAGTGATTCGTGACTTAGGGCCTTTTACTCTAGCACTTAAGACCTGGCTTTTTACTAGAGCTTTTGATCTATGTTAATTTTATCAATATTTGTATGTATGTATTTTTATCCTTTACAATTTAGCTTGTAAATCGCCTAGAGCATCTTGGATGGAGGGCGATTAATAAGTAATTAGATGATGATGATGATGATGATGATTCTCTACCTGTGGGTCCCTCAAAACATATTCCTGAATATGCCACTTGGAGAAAGCCTGGCAGGCAGATCATCCCCGTGGGCTTCCATGATGCATCACATGTATATATATTTTTTACAGTTCCTGTTGTACATATTTTACAAGCCTTGCTGCTTTTAACTTACCATGACGTCTCTCCGGAGGCTTGGGAGAACAAGGGTGCCTATTCAGGGATTGGGTCATTCCTGGAGAAATCTTTTCCAAGCATTACCCACTCGGAAGAAAAACACAGAGCGGCTGCCAAGACCAGAGCCTGTAAAAACCCTTTGATGCCGAGATGTTTGGATAAGCGCAAATCAAGCCCCGCGACGCTTTCACCCAACATCAATCGAGTGGATAGGGCAAGAACACCCATCTCCTACCTCACTGTATGTATGTGACACAATTTGGAAAATGTTCTGTTCCTGGTTCGAAAGTGTTATTTCCTGTTTCATTATGTGGCCCTTACTCCGAAAGCAATGGTTATGCTCCAGAAACTTCGTTTTTGTGGCTGCCACAAACTAGGTTGAATGGGTTGAGACTCTATGATGAGATATTCATTGAAAAACATTGAAGGCTGCAGAAGAGAAGGCTGAGACATGAGAGCCATGTACAAATATGTGAGGGGAAGCCATAGGGAGGAGGGAGCAAGCTTGTTTTCTGCTGCCCTGCAGACTAGGACACGGAACAATGGCTTCAAACTACAGGAAAGGAGATTCCACCTGAACATCAGGAAGAACTTCCTCACTGTGAGAAGGGCTGTTTGACAGTGGAACTCTCTGCCGCGGACTGTGGTGGAGGCTCCTTCTTTGGAGGCTTTGAAGCAGAGGCTGGATGGCCATCTGCCGGGGGTGCTTTGAATGCGATTTCCCTGTTTCTTGACAGAATGGGGTTGGATTGGATGGCCCATGAGGTCTCTTCCAACTCTACGATTCTATGATTCTAGGGGTGTGCAAACCAGCAGGAATCTGTTCTGTTTTTGTCCTGTTTTTGGGAAGGTTCTTCCCAAAATGGAAACGAAACTCTGGATTCCCAATCTCCTGGAATCTTCCCGAAAACAGAACGAAAACAGAATGGATTTCTGCCGTTTCACACACTAGTTTCCAACCCATCTAGTGCATGTTTAGGGATGCAATTCTTCACTCGGAATGGATGCAGTTTGATACCGCTTGAACTTCTTCCATAGCTTCTGAGTTTGTCTGAAGAGGATCACCGCGAGAGGGGGTACGGGGGGAATGGGACACGAGGGGTGAACCGGTTCCTCCCAGAGGTGGTTTGGGAAGTTGGGAGCCTCCCCGCCCGCCCGCCCGGTGCTTAGAAGTGATTAAGTGTCCCTTCCCTCTCCGCCCATTCGCTGGCAGGCAGGTAATGTCAGCGTTTCCCGTCTCCCGAGAGAAGAGCCAGACAGGTTTTTTCAGGCTCCCTGGCGTCACTGGAGACGGTGCCATGAGATAAGGCGGCATTCATGTCTGCAGGCTTCTTCGCGGGTGGAAGGAATGGTGGGTGGGTGGGTGAACCGGCAAGCAAGCGGGGAGATGTGAGATGTGATGGATAGGACAGGATTCCTCCGAGGTGGATTCTCAAAGGCACCCAGCACTGGAGTTCATTATGTAAGGAAACGCAGGAGGATGGAGAGAGGAAGAGAGTTAGGGACTATCCTTGTTCGTCCATAGCTATGACAAGGCAAACAGCCATAGGCACCCACTTTAAGGGGTCCGTACTATGCAAACAAAGAATATATACCTTTGGCTTATCTAACTTTGACCAGTGGCTGAGGGTATTCCTCTCCTTCCCCACCTACTTTTGGCACAAGTGATACCAGTGACCTAGCTTTCTTCTCTCCTTGGAACTTTCTGGAGAAAGGCACCAGCTCGTAGGAAGGGAGTGACATATGCAGAGGCAAACCCCACATAGGCAAAAGTTTGCTATTTTCTGGCGTATGGCCCCTTCTCTTTCTGTACAAACATACGATAGTCTATGTACAAAGAAAATGTGTCCAAATGACATATATTGTTACAGTTCCCCGTACAAAGCTCAATTTGGCCGTACCCGACAAAATGAAAAGGAGCAACAGCTCTAACACAAAAGTTATTCAAGTCTGGTATTGGTTCCAATGTATATAGGCTTCAGGGATACATAGTCAATGAAAATATCTTCCAAACAAAGTAAACAGATGGTTGGTCGTGTTGCTGTATACGGGAATGAAGAAAATAATGATGGAGCACCGCTCTCAAAAAAAGTCTTCGAAAGTAAAGTCCAAATAAAGTCCCAAGTCTACAGGGGTCTCGGATATTTTTTACCCTGTTTCAGGGAGAAAATCCCCTTCTTCAGGAGTTGTTAAACTCCGCAACAATGAATTTCTATCTAAAACAAAACATAGAGTAACAAGTATTTTACCAGCAGTATTAACAGAAGTCAGTTCTGACCACGAAAGCCTTCGACAACACAGCCTTTCTCTACTTGGTGTCCTCTCATTATATTGACCAAAGGATCGTGGAATCCAACTGATGTGGTAGTTAGGCACCTGGATGAATAAACCTGGTTCATGGGTATTGCCATTAGTGATATCAGCCAGTTCCAGAAGTAGCGTATGTATTATTTGACAGGAAACCTATATGAGTGTCTGCACTTATTGCCTATTTGCGTCAACTCCTTTGTGTACTACAAACATCAGTTTTGCCCTTTTCCCCAGCCCACATGGGTTCTGAAATCAGGATGAATCTCTAGCATCAATCTTAATTAAAAATCCAAAGCAAGCGCGGTCCTGCAAACAGAACTGGTTATTGCTTCTGAGAAGAGATAATTGGAGGGGGAGATCTCATCTTTGGGTATTCACACCTTACTGTGTCCTCTTAATTGCCTGCGCATAATTATGGCAATGTTGTTTGGCATTTACCGGGTGGAAATATAAAAAATATGTGATCGAGGGAGTTTGGAAGAACTGGATTTGGCCACATGCCTGGGCTGCAGATTTGATTTGCTCGGCTCTCTGTTGTAACTGTATCCTAATTTCTAGGGGAAGTGTACCATAGAGTCACACTGGAGGACTTAGCAAATTCCTAGAGAGACCATCTTTCCCTGGGGCAGGGGTAAGAGAAATAGTGGATACGGGTTCCAGGTACAGGAGTTTTATTAGGGGTATGCGAAACAGCCGCTGCCGCTTTGATATACCAGCAGCGTTTTGAGTTAGGAGTAATTGCTCAGCCAGGTTTCGCTTTGATATACGAGCAACATTTTGAGTTAGGGATAATCGTTCGTCCTCTTCCATTTTGATATACAAGTAGCATTTTTAGTAAATAATAGTCATCGCTCAGCCTGGTTTCGCTTTGATATATGAGCAGCATTTTGAGTTAGGAGTAATTACTCAGCCTGGTTCCGCTTTGATATACAAGTAGCATTTTGAGTAAAGAATAGTCATCGCTCAGCCTGGTTTCGCTTTGATATACAAGCAGCATTTTGAGTTAGGGATAATTGCTCAGCCTGCTTCCGCTTTGATATACGAGTAGCATTTTGAGTAAAGAATAGTCATCGCTCAGCCTGGTTTCGCTTTGATATACAAGCAGCATTTTGAGTTAGGGATAATCACTCAGCCTGCTTCCGCTTTGATATAAGTAGCATTTTGAGTAAAGAAGAGTCATCGCTCAGCCTGGTTTCGCTTTGATATACGAGCAGCATTTTGAGTTGGGTGTCCAGTCATCGCTCAGCCCAGGTTTTGCTTTACATATGAGCAGCATTTTGATTTGAGGGTTGTCACTCTGCCTGGTTTCACTTTGACATACGAACAGCGTTTTGAGTTAGGAGTTGTCGCTCCGCCCAGATTTTGCTTGTACATATAAGCAGCATTTCGAATTACAAGCGAGCGCCAGAGGGAGTGCTAGCCTGAGAGTCTAAGTCATTAGGGCTTCAAGGGAGCAGCCTCTGAGCCTCGTGCCTTCTGCTCTTGTCTGCTTTGGGAAGTTAAAATCCTAACTTAAGATATCACTGTACTTGTGTCTTCCTGCGTGGCATCGTGGGCTTGGATTCAGTGGCTCTTCCAGCAGCTCTAAGATGTTGAGAAAATGGTTGAAACTCAAATCCAGCACCACACAAAATGGTTGAAGGCACAGCAGTGTGTATCCAGTATTTTTTTAAGAGTGAGGGGCACTCAAGACTTTAAATTTGTCCGTTTCAGTTTCTCACGCATCCCTGGACAGGCAAGCATTTGCACCGTTGGGTAAAGCCTTATCAAAAAGTTGTGCTGGAACGCAATTCTCACCCATCCCAATTTGCTGATGCCAGAGATACACGCTTCCTGAAGCAACCCTTCCCCTAGATCTTCTGCAATCAGTTTCTTGACTAATGGTATAGCCGTGGAGTCAGATTTTATTAATTTTTTTTTATAAATGTGTCTGTTGAATCTTGCCCAGCAAAGACTTCCCTGGTCCTTTGAGTCCTACTTTTCCGGTCCAAATATCCCACGGTGTTCACACTACGGATTGTTGATGAAAAACTAAAAACCATGTAAAGATGAAGAGGACAGAGTGGTCTGTGCAGTATGATCCCCTTATCCACGGATTTGATATTTGCAGTTTCATGTATCCACGCCCTCCAAAGTACACACTTAGACTATCAGAATATGTTCCTTTTTCATAAAACATATGGAAATGTACGGATCATGTAGAGCATCAGCTCAACTATATTGGCAGACTGACTGACCTGTTTACTCAAACACTGAAGCAATAGAAGGTTGTGGTTGAAAGTTACTCTTGAAATTTTCATTGAAGGGGACATGTTTATAGGTAATGCATATTTCCCCTTACTAGGCCTGTATATGTGTGTGTGCATGAATATGTATGTTTGTGTGTATATACATATACATACACATAATAAAAGTGAAATTCTGTGTATATGTGGCACGGGTGTCCGTTCACACAGGCAGCCTCTGGCCTCCACAAACGGGATAGTTCCCAGTGCTGAAGAGCCACCAAGTCTCTCCCTCCCAGGACATTGCAGGTTACAGCGAGCACATCCCAGTGTTCCTTTCTCTCGCTATTTGCATGACCCCGCCCACTGCCTCTCCCTTAACCCTTTCCCAGTGCTGAGGAGCCACCAAGTCTCTCCCTCCCAGGACATTGCAGGTTACAGCGAGCACATCCCAGTGTTCCTTTCTCTCACTATTTGCATAACTCCGCCCACTGCTCTTCCCTTAACCCTTTCCTAGTGCTGAGGAGCCACCAAGTCTCTCCCTCCCAGGACATTGCAGGTTACAGCGAGCACATCCCAGTGTTCCTTTCTCTCACTATTTGCATAACCCCGCCCACTGCCTCTCCCTTAACCCTTTCCTATCCTTTCCTATGGAATTGTAGTTCACCCACATCCTTATGCATTTTCTAATGCAAAGACTGAGTCCTTTTCTAAGACACAGCATTACATATGACCAAATTGATATTACATAAGACCCAAAAACAAACAAGGCCCTTTTCAAATAACCCAGTCTAGAATATATATATATATATATTGAATGGCATCAGAATCAAGTCCCCACAAGCCCCAGCCGTTCCCCCAGTTGATTTTTAAGCAAGCTTATGCACGCCTGCCCTCAAACGCACAAGTTGGGTTTTTCTTTCTTTTTTTTCTGGAAGCCGTTCCAAAGAGACAACCCATTAATTAAAAGTGGCAGCGGCAGTACAAAATGTCTCTTCTGGAGAGGTGATTTCTAAACGTTCCCAAAAAAAATTCAGAGCAAACCCGGGGAGCAGCCGTGGAGATTGGGAAGGGTCTTGCTACGCAGGAAGGTGCAAAAAGAGTTGCGTTGTGACAACCACTTTGCACCCTTCACTCCTGCAAACCCAGATCATTTAATAAATAAATACACGTTTGCAAAGACAAACGGTTCCTTCCCGCGCCGAGCTCTGTGGGCCCCGGGGCTACGAGATGGACCTTGGCAGCACCTGGATGAATTAATCAGGAGCCTTGGCGGAGGAACACGGCACTGCCATTTTGCCCAATCAATAATGCACGCCACGCTAAAAGCCCCAGGCCTGTCCTCGCGGCAGGACACGTGCCTCCCGGTGTGTCGAGGTGCCTCGCTCCACGCAGACACAAAGCGCGAGGCTAATGCACATCTTACCCACGTTATACCTCCGAGGATGCCTGCCATAGATGGGGGCGAAATGTCAGGAGAGGATGCTTCCGGAACATGGCCAGACAGCCTGGGAAATGCACAACAACCCAGTGATTCTGGCCATGAAAGCCTTCGACAGCACAATAAGAGTAGTAGTAGTAGTAGTAGTAGTAATAATAATAATAATAATAATAATAATAATAATAATAATAATAATACAGACTACAAACAGAGGCACAACTGTGTGCCCCAAATGATTCATTGGAACTTATGCCTCAAGTACCACCTGCCAGCAGCAAAGAACTGGTGGGATCACAAACCTGCAAAAGTATTGGAAAATGAGCACGCAAAGATACTGTGGGACTTCCGAATCCAAACTGACAAAGTTCTGGAACACAACACACCAGACATCACAGTTGTGGAAAAGAAAAAGGTTTGGATCATTGATGTTGCCATCCCAGGTGACAGTTGCATTGACGAAAAACAACAGGAAAAACTCAGCCGCTCTCAGGACCTCAAGATTGAACTTCAAAGACTCTGGCAGAAACCAGTGCAGGTGGTCCCGGTGGTGATGGGCACACTGGGTGCCGTGCCAAAAGATCTCAGCCGGCATTTGGAAACAATAGACATTGACAAAGTACAATCTGCCAGCTGCAAAAGGCCACCCGACTGGGATCTGCGCGCATCATCCGAAAATACATCACACAGTCCTAGACACTTGGGAAGTGCTTGACTTGTGATTTTGTGATATGAAATCCAGCATATCTATCTTGTTTGCTGTGTAATAATAATAATAATAATAATAATAATAATAATAATAATAATAATAAGAGCCCTGGTGGCGAAGTGTGTTAAAGCGCTGAGCTGCTGAACTTGCAGGTTCAAATCCCGGGAGCGGAGTGAGCACCCGCTGTTAGCTCCAGCTCCTGCCAACCTAGCAGTTCGAAAACATGCCAATGTGAGTAGATCAATAGGTACCGCTCCAGTGGGAAGGTAACAGCGCTCCATGCAGTCATGCCGGCTGTCACATGACCTTGGAGGTGTCTATGGACAACGCCGGCTCTTTGGCTTAAAAATGGAGATGAGCACCAACCCCCAGAGTGTGAGTAGACCAATAGGTACTGCTCCGGTGGGAAGGTAATGGCACTCCATGCAGTCATGCCGGCGGCCACATGACCTTGGAGGTGTCTACAGACAACGCCGGCTCTTCGGCTTAGAAATGGAGATGAGCACCAACCCCCAGAGTGTGAGTAGATCAATAGGTACTGCTCTGGGGAAAGGTAACGGTGCTCCATGCAGTCATGACAATGGCCACATGACTTTGGAGGTGTCTACGGACAACGCCGGCTCTTTGGCTTAGAAATGGAGATGAGCACCAACCCCCAGAGTCAGACATGACTGGACTTAACGTCAGGGGAAAACCTTTACCTTTACCTTAACAATAAGAAAAAGAGGAAGAAGAGGAAGAGGAAGAAAAAGAAGAGGAAAAAGAAAAGGAAAGTGAGGAGGAAGAGGAAGAAGAATCAGAGGATGTCCATCCATCGGGAGGGCTTGGATTGTGTCTCCTTCCATGGCAGAAAAGGGGTTGGACTGGATGGCCTTTGGAATCCCTTCCAAGACAACGATTCTGATTCTTGGGGCGGAGGGCACTTAAATGCATGGGAGGAGGATCCGTCTGGAAGTGTGTCTGTTTGTACCCAAAATGCAAACATTTTTGCAAGGAAACCCAAAGAACGGGGCCACAAAGTGATGGGAAGGAATGAAGAGACACCCGAGACATTGCCTGCTTAATGTCTCCCTTGCATTTATTAATACCATTCGCTTTGATTGTTTTCAAACACTTGGCAACCGGTTCCAGATGTAGCCAATGCTTTGATTAACCCCCCCACCCTTAAAAAAACACCCTGTTTTCATTTTTAATTGGAGCGCTTGGACATTTGGGGGGACTTGTTTCCTCTCCCTCTCTCAGCAGGAGACACAGACACAGACACTTTATTCTTTACTTTGTATAAACTTGCACTTGTTGGATTCAGCATTTCCTGTAAACCCGGAAGCAATCGTTACAAAAGGCCAAAAAACACGAGATTTCTAGGTGCGGGAATATCCCGGTTTTGAAACGAATATCCCGATAATCACTGGATTTTTTATCTTGGGTTTGTGCCTGGGTTTTCGATTCTTGTTCCTGATTGGTTGGTTTCTTTTTAAAAAAATAATATTTATTAAGGGTTAAGGAGTGCTTGTAAACATAGTGATAAAAACAACGGAAACGGGATGGTGTGGGGAAAAGACAAATCGTAATCACTCCATTTGTATAGTCCAAATTTAGTCTTGTTTCCCATCATCCCTATCTCAGCATCATCTTCTATAGGATCCCATAGAGGTTAAGACAAAATTCGTATATTTTCTTTGTTTGAAGTAGTTTTTAATTGGTGACCAGTTCGTCCTCTCTTGTGAGTTCCTCTGGTGACTTCTAAGCTGTTGGGTTAAGTTGCCCAAGTTCATAATACAGTAGAGTCTCACTTATCCAATGTTCTGGATAATCCAAGCCATTTTTGTAGTCAATGTTTTCAATACATCGTGATATTTTGGTGCTAAATTCGTAAATACAGTAATTACTACATAGCATTACTGCCTATTGAACTACAGTAGAGTCTCACTTATCCAACACTTGCTTATCCAATGTTCTGGATTATCCAACGCATTTTTGTAGTCAATGTTTTAATATATCATGATATTTTGGTAGTAAATTCGTAAATACAGTAATTACTACATAGCATTACTGCGTATTGAACTACTTTTTCTGTCAAATTTATTGTTAAACATGATGTTTTGGTGCTTCATTTGTAAAATCATAGCCTATTTTGATGTTTAATAGGCTTTTTCTTAGTCTCTCCTTATTATCCAACACATTTGCTTATCCAACGTTCTGCCAGCCCGTTTATGTTGGATAAGTGAGACTCTACTGTATCAAGTATTTTGAGTAGCCAGTCTTCTAGTGTTGGTATTTCCGCTTTCTTGCTTTTTTTGTATATAAGATTCTCGCAGCCGTGATCAGATAATTCAATAGGGTGACTTCTAAATCAAAATCAAAATTTTTATTCCCAGCATCTTCTGAATTGCTTCAGAAGCTTATACTCGGATATATACGGTAATGTAATCTAATTGGTATCTCGGCTTATACGAGAGTCAGTATTTTCCCTGGTTTTTTGTGGTAAAATTAGGTGCCTCGGCTTGTATTCGTATTAGTGTTGGTATTTCCGCTATCTTCCTTTTTTTTGTATATAAGATTCTCGCAGCCATGACCAGATAATTCAATAGGGTGACTTCTAAATCAAAATCAAAATTTTTATTCCCAGCATCTTCTGAATTGCTTCAGAAGCTTATACTCGAGTATATACGGTAATGTAATTTTATTGGTATCTCGGCTTATACTGGAGTCAATGTTTTCCCAGGTTTTTTGTGGTAAAATTAGGTGCCTCGGCTTGTATTTGGGTCGGCTTATACTCGAGTATATACAGTATGTATATAGACATACATACAGTAGAGTCTCACTTATCTAACATAAACGGGCCAGCAGAACGTTGGATAAGCTAATATGTTGGATAATCAGGAGAGATTAAGGAAAAGCCTATTAAACATCAAATTAGGTTATGATTTCACAAATTAAGCACCAAAACATCATGTTAGACAACAAATTTGGCAGAAAAAGTAGTTCAATAAGCAGTAATGCTATGTAGTAATTACTGTATTTATGAATTTAGCACCAAAATATCACGATATATTGAAAACATTGACTATAAAAATGCATTGGATAATCCAGAACGTTGGATAAGCGAGTGTTGGATAAGTGAGACTCTACTGTACTTGCATGCAGATGGCTCTTGGGTGCCTCTTGCAAGTCTATAATCCTACGGTTCTGTGTCCCAGCCTGGGGAGAGTCACATAAAGCCCTGATAGAGAGGTATAAATAGAGGTCCTGTCTGTTTCGCGATGACGGTCCTTCCCCAGGAAGAGAAAATAAATGGGAAAGAAAAAGGAGCCGAAGGATCGGCAGAGGAGCATCTGTTGAACGTTAGGAGTGTCAGCAGATCCTGAAAGGGCCTGTTCAGCCCATGTATATATCACTGACAAGAACAACAACGGGGAGGTCGGAGCACGGAAAGTGCACGAGAGAACGGACCCAAAAATTCCACAAAAGCAAGAAGGTTGTCTAACAGCTTTAATCTCAGGCGGACTGTTTTCCAGGGAAGCCGTCGGATGGAGAGTCTCCGCCCGGCTTAGTCCTTCTCCTCGCCATGGGTGATCACGTAAACAAGGTTCTTGTAGTCAAGGTTCCCGGAAGGATCCGGAGGGAAAGCGCTGAACGTCTGCTTGATCTGGTCAAGACAAGTCGGACGGAAAGGTTAGAAAACATGGGAGAGGTGTCAATACTACATCCATCGTGTTTGGTCATAGCCATTCTTCCAGGTATTGGCAGTCTGGCCAGGAACTATCTCCCACGGATATAGGGGATCTCACTCCACTGTGTAAAAGGATTTTTGTTCCTGAGTTATCCATATCATTTCCTAATTGGTCCTATCATAAAAACATGGGCCGGGCTGTGGCACAGCTGGTTAGTAGCCAGTTACAATGAATCACTACTGACCGAGAGGTCATGAGATCGAAGCCCTGGTCGGGTTAAGCCCCCGACCATTAGTAGCCTAGCTCGCTGTTTATCTAAGCAGCCCGAAAGACAGTTGCATCTGTCAAGTAGGAAATTTAGGTACCGCATAAAATTGCCAGCAGCGCATGTAAGGAATGAGGAAGTACTCTATCAAGGACTCGGTGTCACAAGTGGGTGGCGAAGCGGCAGCTCCCCCTGTGACCGGAATCGAGCACACCCTCATGAAGCCGGAAGCAAGAAAATGTTAAATTGCCTCTGTGTCTGTCTATATATGTCGTATGTCTAATGGCATTGAATGTTTGCCATACATTATCATAACAATACATTATCATCATCATCATCATCATTTAATTACTTATTAATCGCCCTCCATCCACGATGCTCTAGGCGATTTACAAGATAAAATTGTAAAGGATAAAAATACATACATACAAATATTGATAAAATTAACATAGATGAAAAGCTCTAGTAAAGAGCCAGGTCTTATTGTTTTATTATTGTTTCATTATTGTTTTAAATTATGTTTATTCTGTTTAAACCTTTGTTGATGATGCTTGCTTTGTTTGTATGTGTTTTATTATGTTTTATTGTGGATTTTTGGGCCTGGCCCCATGTTAGCCACCCCGGTATAAAAATAAAGTTATTATTATTATTTATTACTAGCTGTGCCCGGTCAAGTGTTGCTGTGGCGTATGGGAATCCTTTGTTGGCCAGGTGCAATAGCAGTGAATAGCCTTGCAGCCTCAAAGCCTGGCTGCTTTCTTCTTATGGGAATCCTTGTTTGGTGAGCTGGAATGCTGCTTGGAAGTCTAGGTACTTGCGTTCTAGGGGAATGGTTTTTTGGGCTGCTAGAATTGCAGTGAATAGCCTCGCTGCTTCAAAGCCTGGCTGCTTGCTACCTAGGGGAATCTTTAGTCGGTCAGCTTCAATAGTAATTAATAAAAGTAATTAATAATAATAGTAATTAATAAGAGAGCTATGGCACAAAGAGGAATCCTACCTCCTCATTGGTGAACCGGTCCGCCTGCGTCATGAGCATTTCTTTCATGCTGGAAAGAAGAAAATATCAGAAAATATCATATCAGACAAAATATGCCTTCTCTAGGAAATGATCTCAGTCCTCCAGGCGATTCTATGGTATGTTTCAACCATAGAGTCACCCTCAAGGACCGGGGGCATGCCTAGAGAGGACCCAGGATGCATACAGTGCCTCAATGGGTTTTTATCCTCAAGCCAAAACGGCCAAGAAGATTCTGTGAGGCGTTGTTTGCAGAATTCCTTGCAATGCTTCATTTTCTGGCGTCGTGTGGCATCTCCCATCCATATTTTTGGAAAGACTTTGAAGCAAGGTTTGGAAATGGAGGGTTTCGGGTGGTGAATTTGGGGAGGATCAAGTGCAATTAAAAGCTTCACGTCAGCCTGGCCTGGCATCCTCCGGCACGAAGAGGACCAGGGAACAGTTTCCATTATTTATTTTATAGAGAAACAGAGATTCAGATTTTCCAAGCAGAGACGTCCGGCGCTCTCGGCAGTTGTGTTGTGTTCCATGTTATTTGTTTGTTTGGGTTTTCTTGACGGGTGGGCAGGCAGGACAAAAACAAAAACTGGGGGCGGATGGGGAAGCAATCCTAGATTTTCTAAGCAGGATTTAGAATATCATTGTAAATATTTTCTACAGTCCAAGGACCTGCCCATCCAGCTTTATGTGGAACATGGGATTGTATCTGTTGGCATCAGTTTCAATTGATTCCACCCCCTCTCCCCCCTATATCTATACACATAATAAAAGTGAAAATCTGCATGTGTGTATGTGGCACGGATGTCCATTCACAAGCAGGCTCTAGTTCCCAGTGCTGAGGAGCCACCAAGTCACTCCTTCCCGGGACATTGCAGGTTACAGTGAGCACATCCCAGCATTCCTTTCTCTCTCATTTGCATGATCCCACCCACTGCCTCTCCCTTAACCCTTTCCCAGTGCTGAGGAGCCACCAACCACACAGACCCAATACGGCCAACTTTGTATACTAGTGGGGTGATTGAATTTGGCATCTGGAAGTTACAGTTTACCCATATTCAGAAAACACTGAACCCAGTCAGTGTCAGATCTTTACCTAGTGTATTATTACAACTTCGCTGTTTTTAATTTCATGTTTTATTAAGTCTGTTCTTATTTTTATAGGTTGATTTTTAAATTTTATAATTGTGTATGTTTTTGTCTTTTGATGTATTGTATATTGTTATTGTTTTTATCCGGGCTTGGCCCATGTAAGCTGCCCCGAGTCCCCGTCAGGGGAGATGGAGGCAGGGTATAAATAAATATTATTATTATTATTATTATTATTATTATTATTATTATTATTTTATTGTATGACACAGCAAACAAGATAGATATGCTGGATTTCATTTCACAACAACAACAACAACAACAACAACAACTATTATTATTATTATTATTATTATTATTATCTGGAGCAAACTTGGCACACAGGCCCAACATGGCCGACTGTGAATACTGGCACAGTTTCGGGTGAATAATAATAATAATAATAATAATAATAATAATAATTGTATTTTTGTATGCCACCTTCATCTCCCCAATATGTCATGATTTAAAATAGACATATTAAAAATATTAAACAATCATCCAGCTTGCATGTCAGCCCTGGGAATCTGGGAGTTGTAGCACACCCTTATCCAGAACCCAGCAGATCACGGATCTCGACCAAATTTGGCACACAGACCCAACATGGCCAACTGAGAATGTGTGGGCAAAAGGTCAGGAGAGAATGCTTCTGAAACATGGCCATACAGCGCAGAAAATGCACCACAACCCTGTGATTCCGGCCGTGAAAGCTTTCGACAACACTATGATTCTATGAAATCCAGAGAGAGAGAGAAATTATAATAATGCCATACCTGGGATTGACATGCAAGCTGGAAATTTACAGTTTAAATGAATTCACGGTGGCGACAGCCTGCTGTGCCCTTGGGCGCATGAGAACGCACATTGCGCACTGCGCCCGGAGCCACAGAAATGCACACCACGATCATAACGTAATCACGGATATGAATACCAAACCGTTACAAACAAAGCACACATCTCGCTTGCGTAACTGCGCAACACAACACGATCCGTTGTCGGTATCTCCCGATCACAGATGTGTGGGGTTGCGTGCGGACATACAATTTTAAAAATAAAAAAACCCTTTGCTGCCCTGCTCAAGATCAGCTCCGAGACACCCACATGAGTCACAACTTTCCATGCGAGAAGTGAAAACACACACAGTGGAAAAAACGCAATGCCCCCAAAGGATGTTAACGAGATGAAGTTTCTTATTAAAAGGTCAGGCATGGCCAGTTAACGGATTCTCTCCCAATGTGAAAAAGCCGTATTAATTAAGACCAACCATCATCTTGAAAGGGACACGATTTTCAAAGGGAAGGGCGAGCCCCCCCCTATTTTTGAAATATAGGCAAACGTCTAAACGTTGGAAGTGTATAAAAGGAAAACAAACTTCAAACTATGGTCAGGGAATTGATTTAATGGTCGGTTTCATAACGATCAACGTTACCCAGTAAGCAAACATTGCACGATGGAACCAGATTTGAAAAATGTTCTGTTCCTGGTTTGAAAGTGCTATTTCCTGTTTAATTGTGCGGTCCTTACTTTGAAAGTAGCTGTTCTAGTCCCGAAACTTTGTTTTTATGGCTAGATTGAATGGGTTGAGACTCGATTAAGAGATAACTATATTCATTGGAAAACTACAGAAATGCGCTCCATGTGTTAATGATAGGACCCATTAGGAAATGGCATTGAGAACCCAGGAACAAAAATTGTGTTGCATAGTGTAATATTTTAAAATTATATAATAATACTAACTGTGCCCGGCCACGCGTTGCTGTAGCGTCGTTAGTGGAGGCAAGTACGAATGTTGTAATTAGTCAGCTTGATTAGCATTGAATGGACTTGCAGCTTCCAAGCGTGGTTGTTTCCTCCCTGGGGGAATCCTTTGTTGGGAGGTGTTAGCTGGCTCTGGTTGTTTCTTGTCTGGAATAGGGTCTGGGTTCGGGTTAGGGTTAGGGGGAATCCTTTGTTGCTCATGTGCGGTTAGTAATTTTTGGTTTTGGGTTTTTTTCTGTAATTTGGACCTAATTTTATAGGGTTTTTTTGATGGAAAGACATACATTGGATGACTATGTCTTTTGTGGGCAAATTTGGTGTGATTTGGTCCAGTGGTTTTGTCGTTTACTCTATGGGAATTACGCACATTACATTATATATATATATATACACACACACACACACACACAAACACATACACTAGCTGTGCCCGGCCACGCGTTGCTGTGGCTGGGACTTAATTTTTCTTTTCTTTTTGTTGTATGAACGTAGAGGCATGGATGAGAGGTTGTGCTGTCAATTTTCAAGGTTGTGGGGCGTTTAGTTTAGTTGTTTTGTCCGGTGCCGTGATTCCATTACCCTTTTATATATTATAATAATACAATTATAATACTAATATAATATAATATAATATAATACTGATTATTATTATAATATAATATAATCTACTGCAGGATAATGTCCCTCCTGTAAAAACAATGTTTTTGCCGTTTAATACACTTTTCCCATGCGATAGGTTTGCTGTAGGTCTGTAACCACTGGAACAGTAAGCTTTGCGTATACATGACTAGGGAGCCGAGACACTGAGACCTAGTTACACAATTGTGAAGATGCATTGGTGACCAGCTAATGAAGTGTCTGTTGGGGTTGATACAATGTGCATTGTTCACCAATGAGCATCAGTTCCTTTGTGCATTGTGCCACTGATGTGCCCAATACATATTGGCCTCTTTGCCAGTTGTGTTACATTGCAATTCCAATTTCCGCAGATGTAAAAACCCACTCGCAGTGGTGCAATGCCCAAACGTCTATCGATGACAAAATGGAAAGTTGGTAACCACAGAAAGAATAGAGATATGGTTCTTGCTTTTTCAAACAAAACAACAACTTACTAGTCTGCTTTCACGTAACCTTTTCCTTCTCGGTCGAACGCCCGGAAAGCATTCAAAATGATTTCTTCGGGATCAGTGCCTAAAAAAAGGAACAAGCAGATGTATTAGTATTTCTGAATGCAATATAGCCACAATTCTGATATCCCCAGTTTCGCTGAGCCATGCTTCGAAAAATATCTCCCCTGGGAGTATTTGTGCACTTCTCTTAGTCAACCAGTGCGATTCTGTGGTATCTTAGGTATAAAAATAAAGCATTATTATTATTATTATTATTATTTTATTATGGCACAGCAAACAAGATAGACATGCTGGATTTCGTATCACAAAATCACAAGTTGAACACTTCCCAAGTGTCTAGGACTTATTATTATTATTATTATTATTATTATTATTATTATTATTATTATTATTATTACTAGCTGTGCCCGGCCACGCATTGCTGTGGCGAAGTCTGGTGGTATGGGAAATAAAGTATTGAGGAATTGGTGGTAGTTAAGGTAAAGGGTAAAGGTTTTCCCCAGACATTAAGTCCAGTCGTGTCTGACTCTGGGGGTTGGTGCTCATCTCCATTTCTAAGCCGAAGAGCCGGCGTTGTCCGTAGACTCCTCCAAGGTCATGTGGGATGACTACATGGAGCGGCGTTACCTTCCCGCCGGAGCAGTACCTATTGATGCACTCACATTTGCATGTTTTCGAACTTCTGGGTTGGCAGAAGCTGGGGCTAACAGTGGGGGCTCTCTCCGCTCCTCCAATTCAAACCTGTGGCCTTTCGGTCCAGAAGTTCAGCAGCTCAGCGCTTTAACACGCTGCGCCATCAGGGGATATTATTTCCTAAAGGTTGTGAATATACAATATTTCTGATTGGTTTTTTTTTGTTTGTTGGAGGCAAGTATGAATGCTGCAATTAGGAAAAATGATTAGGATGTAATGGCCTTGCAGCTTTAAAGCCTGGCTGTTTCCTCCCTGAGTGAATTTTTTGTTGGGAGGTGTTAGCTGGCCATGATTGTTTCCTGTCTGGAATTCCCTTGTTTTCAGAGTGGTGTTGTTTGCGATATTTTATGTGCTTCTACTGTCTGTGGCCCTGAGAAAACAGAGGATTTGCCAGACTTTGATGATGGGAATACTTTGTTGGGAGGTGTTAGCTGGCCCTGATTGTTTCCTGTGTGGAATTTCCCTGTTTATTTACTGTCCTGGTTTTAGAGATTATATTGTTCTGCATTATTCTATCCCAGTAATTATTTCATATTAAAGAAGAATCTCGCTTATCCAACATTCGCTTATACAATGTTCTGGATTATCCAACGCAGTCTGCCTTTTCATAATCAATGTTTTTGTAGTCAGTGTTTTAAATTCATTGTGATATTTTAGTGGTAAATTTGTAAATACAGTACAGTAGAGTCTCACTTATCCAACATAAACGGGCCGGCAGAACGTTGGATAAGCGAATATGTTGGATAATGAGGAATTAAGGATAACCCTATTAAACATCAAATTAAGTTATGATTTTACAAATTAAGCACCAAAATATCATATTATACAACAAATTTGACAGAAAAAGTAGTTCCATGCACAGTAATGCTATGTAGTATTTACAGTAGAGTCTCACTTATCCAACACTCGCTTATCCAACGTTCTGGATTATCCAACACATTTTTGTAGTCAATGCTTTCAATATATCGTGATATTTTGGTGCTAAATTCATAAATACAGTAATTACTATATAGCATTACTGTGTACGATTACCTAATTTGATGTTTAATTGGCTTTTCCTGAATCCCTTCTTATTATCCAACATATTCACTTATCCTGCCTGCCTGTTTACGTTGGATAAGTGAGACTCTACTGTATATTGATAATCTTAAATTATCTTCTTAGAACTGGATTATATGAGGCCCCTTCTTCACAGCTGTATAAAATGCACACTGAAGTGGATTATATGGCAGTGTGGAGTCAAGATAATCCAGTGTAAAGCAGATAATATAAGATTATAAATGGGTTATATAGCTGTGTGGAAGGGCCTTGAGTCTACACTGCCATATAATCCAGTGCAAATTAGGTAATCTGTGGAAGAAGTCTAAGTGAGGCCTAAATCTGCCTGTCCCCTAACTGAATCCTGGCTGTCCCTTGGTTGCTAGGCAACCAAGTGGGCAGAGATTAGCCCTCTAAACTGGCAGCAATTGGATAAAAAAAATATTGCTCTCCCTCTAATTAGGACTTTATTTTTCTTTTCTTTTTGTTGTATCAACCTTGAGGCGTGGATGATGGGTTGTGTTGTCAAATTTTGAGGTTGGGGGGCCTGTACTTTTGTTGTTTTGTGAATTGCCGTGATGCCATCACTCTTTTATATATATAGATTATTATTATTATTATTATTATTTTATGGCACAGCAAACAAGATAGACATGCTGGATTTCATATCACAAAACCACAAGTCGAACACTTCCCAAGTGTCTAGGACTGTGTGATGTATTTTCGGATGATGCACACAGATCCCAGCAGGGTGGCCTTTTGCAGTTGGCAGATCGTGATTTTGTCAATGTCTATTATTATTATTATTATTATTATTATTATTATTATTATTATTATTATTTTATTATTATGACACAGCAAACAAGATAGACATGCTGGATTTCATATCACAAAATCACAAGTCGAACACTTCCCAACTGTCTAGGACTGTGTGATGTATTATTATTATTATTATTATTATTATTATTATTATTATTATTACAGTATTATTTTATTATTATGACACAGCAAACAAGATAGACATGCTGGATTTCATATCACAAAATCACAAGTCGAACACTTCCCAAGTGTCTAGGACTGTGTGATGTATTTTCGGATGATGCGTGCAGATCCCAGTCGGGTGGCCTTTTGCAGTCAATGTCTATTGTTTCCAAATGCCGGCTGAGATCTTTTGGCACGGCACCCAATGTGCTGATCACTATTATTATTATCTTTCTCGGCCGAGCATATTTATTTTTATTAATTTATTTATTTACAGTATTTATATTTTTATAAGAGAGAGAATCAACCTCAGTCACTGTCCCATTAAGGGATCAATTGAAAGGCAAAGTGAAGGGAGAATGAATTTGGGATTCAAGGAGCAAGCTGGCCGCACTGAACAGCAAGCTGGATCCCAATGCCAGATGAGGAGCTGGACAGAAGAAAAAAAGAACGCAAGGAAAAACAGAACACAAAAGGCATTCTGCGTTAATGCCAACCACATGGGCCGCCCGGCTTCAACCAAGGGAGGGAAGAAATGCAATTTGTATCCCACACAGAGATGCCGCCCATTTTCAAAGGGATTAAAAACGACCGGTTGCCACTTCAAAGCCAGAGGTCCCGGAGGAAAGGAGACAGACAACTTTGTGCTTCTACCATTTTAAAGTTGATTTTTCTTTTTCTTTTTGTGCCATGTGAATGCGCATTTATGCATTATTTGTTATTTATAAGTGGAGTGGTTTCAGGAGGCTGGAATGGATTAATAGCATTTCAACTGCCAATTTGCTTTGAGATAAGAGTGATTTGAGTTAAGAGCCCAGTCATGGAATGAATGAAACTCTTAAGGTACAACTGTACTATGGGTTTTGGGGCACCCAACTTCAACAGCAAATAAAGCTGATTAGAAGGAAACCAACTTACTGTATATACTTGAGTATAAGCCTAGTTTTTCAGCCCTTTTTTAAGACTGAAAAAGCCCCCCTTTGTCTATATTTGGGTCAGCTTATACTCGAGAATATATGGTACATTTATTATTTTTCTCTATTATTATTGGTATTATTACATTTATTGTTTTTCTCTATTATTATTGGTATTATTACATTTATTGTTTATTATTGTTGCTACTATTACATTTATTTTACTCTATTATTTTTATTATTATTATTAATATATTTAATATTTCACTCTGATCTTATTATTATTGCATTTGTTATTTTACTCTATTTATTATTACTTGTATTATTTTCCTGTATTTATTATTATTATTATTGTTATTATTACATGTATTATTTTACTCTATTATTATTAAAAGGATACATAAGCACATTTACATTGAAGATGAGAATAATGATTTGATCCGAGTTGGACACTCCTATCTTAAATTTGAGCTTGATGTAAATATTCAAAAACATTGAATCTACCGATGCCTCAATTAATGTAATTTTATTGGTACATTAGAGTCTCACTTATCCAACACTCGCTTATCCAACGTTCTGGATTATCCAACGCATTTCTGTAGTCAATGTTTTCAATACATCGTGATATTTTAGTGCTAAATTCGTAAATACAGTAATTACTACATAGCATTACTGCGTATTGAACTACATTTTCTGTCAAATTTTTTGTATAACCTGATGTTTTGGTGCTTAATTTGTAAAACCATAACCTAATTTGATGTTTAATAGGCTTTTCCTTAATGCCTCCTTATTATCCAACATATTCGCTTATCCAACATTCTGTCGGCCCGTTTATGTTGGATAAGTGAGACTCTACTGTATCTATTTTTATTTCTGAAATTTACCACCCTCGGCTTATACTGGAGTCAATGTTTTCCCAGGTTTTTTGTGGTGAAATTAGGTGCCTCGGCTTATATTTGGGTCGGCTTATTCTCGAGTATATACGGTATCCGAAATGCGGTGCCGTAGTTCTACAGATGCTGCGGACTGATGCAGAGGCAAACAAATGGGTCCCGGAGAACATGAATCCTGAACTCTCCCTAGAAGCCAAGATGACTCAACTGAGTTTGGCCCTATTGCAAGAAAATATTTGGGAAAAGAAAGAGGAAGGTCACTTCAGAGATGGACGGACTCCACTTTGGAAGATGTGAGCAGGATGGTTTAGGATAAGGCAACACCGAAGTCATGGATTTGAAGGCAGTTAAGAAATAGCATTCCAGGCATGAAGAAGCCTCCTTGCAAAGGATGGATCGGCATGCACATGTATGCTCTCTTCCATGGTTAAATCATCGCACTCCGAATGGAGATGTTATCCGATCTAATTGTCCCTGCTCTTTGGTCTCCGATGCTACCCCCCAGCGAGCGAGCCAAGGAGAAGAAAGCCAAGTTTAAATATTTTCCAGTCTCCAACAGAAAACAGCTGCCTCCCAAAGCAACGTTGCAAGCACCAAAGTCATGCTCACAACATGGGCCTGAACCATGCTCTTTTTCTACCTTTGAGCTTCTCCCCAAACATGGTGAGGAAGACGGTGAAGTTGATGGCGCCCGGGGCTTCCTTGATCATCTCTTCCAGTTCTTCGTTCTTGACATTCAGGCGACCTGGGATAGAACGAGCACCGTTGGTTTCCCATCATGTCAAAACATCCCATCAAATGTTCTTCCTTATCAGCCAGGATTAGAGCGAGAACCTTGTTTTCAACGCTCTGGAATAAATACAGTTCAACGCCACCTGAACCGCCATGGCTCAACTACAAGTCACCTTTGAGTTTTTATTCACTATCCCCTCCCAAGCAGAGAAGTACACACACAAGTACTTTTCTGTGCACTAAATATAGCCAGAGGATGAGAAATACTCATGTATTCTCCTGCTTCGGTCAGAGAAAACACATGTGAAAACAGAAGTGCAATAATAATAATAATAATAATAATAACAATAACCCTATTATTATTATTATTATTATTATTATTATTAATTCTTACCTTACTGGCCTGACTTTCTTCCCTATTTGGGCATTGAAGCCATAGCATTAGACATTTATAATATTGGGCTGTAATAATAATAATAATAATAATAATAATAATAATAATAATAATAATAATGCTAACCCTATTATTATTATTATTATTATTATTAATTCTTATTCTTATTATTATTATTTTATTATGACACAGCAAACAAGATAGATATGAAATCCAGCATATCTATCTTGTTTGCTGTGTCATAATAAAATAATAATAATAATAATAATAATAACCCTAACCCTATTATTATTATTATTAATATTATTATTATTATTAATTCTTACCTTACTGGCCTGACTTTCTTCCCTATTTGGGCATCGAAGCCATAGCATTAGACATGTATAGTATTGGGCTGTAATAATAATAATAATAATAATAATAATAATAATAATAATAATACATCACACTTGGGAAGTGTCCGACGTGTGATCCAATACAACAGCCAGTAGAATGTCTGCTGTGGACTCATCTTGTTGTGTTTCTAATAATAATAATAATAACACCACCACCACCAACAACAACAATAATAATCCTAGACACTTGGGAAGTGTGTCTGCTGTGGACTCATCTTGTTGTGTTTCTAATAATAATAATAATAATAATAATAATAATAATAATAATAATAATAGTCCTAGACACTTGGGAAGTGTCCAACATGTGATCCAATACAACAGCCAGTAGAATGTCTGCTGTGAACTCATCTTGTTGTGTTTCAAATAATAATAATAATGATAATAATAATAATGAAAAAAAGTCGGACGGGAAGAGCAAAAAGAGCGGGAAGAGCAGGAAGAGCGGGAAGAGTGAGAAGAATGGGAGGAGCGGGAAGAGTGGGAAGAGCGAGAAGAGTGGGAAGAGCAAGCAGAGCAAGCAGAGCAGGAAGAGCGAGAAGAGTGGGAAGAATGGGAAGAACGGGAAGAGCAAGAAGAGCGAGAAGAGCAAGAAGAGCAGGAAGAGCGGGAAGAATGTGAAGAGCGGGAATAATGGGAAGAATGGGAAGAGCGAGAAGAGCGGGAAGAACGGGAAGAGTGGGAAGAGTGAGAAGAGCGGGAAGAGTGGGAAGAGCAGGAGTCACTTCCCTGAAGGGACTTGGGGTGGCTTACATGGGGCCAAGCCCGAATGACACAGTTTACAATGTAATTCCACAATGTGAGATAGAATAAAACAACATTATAACAATATATAAAAAGGCATCAACCAGCAACCAAAATAATTTTCTCTTATCGTGGGTGGCCTAGTGCAACAATGACTTAAAGGATAGGCTGATGAGTAAAGTGCATAGTTCATATAGCAGCAATGAGGATAAGAGCAGTAATAAAATGTGAATACAAGATTTTGGTACTTCTAAAACCAGTGGCACCAGTCTAGGATGCAATTTACCCAGTGCAGCAAACGTGTCTCTGAGGTCAGCCTTGTCTATGAAGCCGTCTCGGTTCTGGTCCATAATGGTGAATGCCTTTGGAGAAATAAAACAGGGAGAGCATTGCGTGAAACCACAGGGACAGTGGACCTTGTGTTGAACTTAATCTCTTGCTCAACGCAGAAAAACCATTGCAATTGTAAACAGAAAGCACCTCTTTGAACTCCTGAATCTGGCTCTGATCGAACATGGAGAAGACGTTGGAGCTGCCGCCTTCCTTCTTGTGCCGTGCCATTTTTTTGGGTGCCTGTGTATCCAAAAAAAACAAAAACCATCTTATTTCAAGTAATGGAAATATGGAAAGCCATTGAAAAGCTGAAGGTGGGGAAATCCCCAGGCCCAATGGGCTGACTGCAAGTTTTTAATCAACAGGATTAAAAAGAGGATTTGACCCCTGAACTATATTGGCAACTTTTTCCTATATATATATATATATATATATATATATATATATATACACACACACACAACACAAATGGTGTAGGGTCGGGAAGTTTTCTTTCAAATAGGATACACATAAGTTACTGTAATTTGAAGGTGGAAATTACTACAGTTCATTGATGGCTTTATATACCAATAGTTATGTTATAAGGTGTACATTCTAGAAATAATAATTTAAAAATGTATTTAAAGAAGAAAGGAGAATTTATTGATTGATTGATTGATGCATTGAAGATGGGCTGCCTCCTGGGCCCATAACCTCTTGGAATGTATATGCTAAAATGTGAAACACACTCCAATACTTCTTGTTTTATCCTGTTTGCATCCTACTTTTGTATAGATGCTTGTTTGATGTTGTTTCTGTGAATGCATATGACCATTGGTCAGAGCATTAATAAATTGATTGATTGATTGCATGGTGCGTGGAGCATGGGCTGCCTCCTGGGCCCATAACCTGTTGGAATGTAAATGCTAAAACGTGAAACACACTCCAATACTTCTTGTTTTATCCTACTTGCATCCTACTTTTAGCTGTTGGGTTTTACAGTGTTTTGTTCAGATGTTTGTTTGATGTTGTCTCTGTGAATACACATGACTATTGGTCAGAGCATTAATAAATTGATTGATTGATTGCATGGAGCATGGGGTGCCTCCTGGGACCATAACCTCTTGGAATGTATACGCTAAAACGTGAAACACACTCCAATACTTCTTGTTTTATCCTGCTTGCATCCTACTTTTGTATAGATGTTTGTTTGATGTTGTTTCAGTGAATGCATATGACCATTGGTCGGAGCATTAATAAATTGATTGACTGATTCTGCCTCCTGGGCCCATAACCTCTTGGAATGTGTATGCTAAAACGTGAAACACACTCCAATACTTCTTAATTGAAATTGGTTTTAAAAAACGAGTGTGGTCCAAGAAATTTCAATACCAGGGAATTGGATGATGACTCCGGACTAGACTAGAGCTTGAATCCCCACCGAGTGAGTCTCTCGGAGCCTCAGAGGGAGAAAAATCCAAAGCCAAGACAGTTCCAGTTTGCTTTAGGGCCTCCGCAAGTCTGAAAGAAGGACTTGAAGGCACGCAACGTGAGCCTGGATAAGAAGCCAGGCTCTCTCTGGTCTCCTACCCATTGGTCTCGTCTCTCCCCCGGGATTCTTCTCCAAGCCACAACCGTTCGATCCTTTCCTTGTATGGACAGCATTCCATCCCTCTGATCACAATTTTTTCATTCTCCCTTTCTCAGCCTCGCTATAATTAGATGATCACTCTCATCCAAGTGTCTCGGTTTATGATATTACGACAGATGCCAATGGAGTGACGTTGGGGGGTATCCAGGAATGGGAATGGGGGGGGGGGTTGCGGGGGTTTGTTTTCAGATTCTTTTGTGGCACGAAGGAGTCGGATTCCTCAAAGCCAGGCCTGGGCAGGGGAAGTCTTTTCCCACATGTGCAAAATAGGCTATTTTCTCAGGAGACCAAGCAAGCAAACGCAATATATTCACCCTCCAAAGTGGGAAAAGAGGGCCGGTCCTTTAAGACCAGTACAAACAATAAGAAATCCTTAAAATCTAGCACTCTCTTTCCAGAGCTTGGGACCTTTTGCACGACACTTCTCAGAATCCCCATGAGAGGAGAAGGCATTGCATTCCTCAAGTTTTCTGAGGAGAGAACTGTATCCTAAAACTCAATTGCAGTAATAATAATAATAATAATAATAATAATAATAATAATAATAATAATAATAATACAGTCCACCTCATGGTCAAGTTAGTGACTTCCCATTTAAATGACAAATCAGTTTTGAACCCCCGGAAGACTACACAAACCAGACTGACGTGGACAAAGCAAAATCAGATAGCGAGGGGGAAGGAGATGAAGACGACGACACAATGAACTAAGTTATATTCAGATAACATTAATGGGCTAAATTCTCCAAATAAAAGAAAAGGGTTAGGCATTAAATTAAAGGACAAATCAGTTTTGATCCCGTTCTTCTCTTTCTTTCCTGATGCCGTTCTCTTTCTCCATCAGCTCAGAGCACTTTATCTCCAGCCACATCTACACTGCCATATAAAACCCAGTTTATCTGCTTTGAACTGGGCTATACAATAGTGTGGACCAAGATAATCCAGTTAAAAGCAAATCATCTGGATTTTATATGGCAGGAATAACACTTTCAAACCAGGAACAGGATTTATCTAAATTTTGTTGGGTAGTGTGATCAGCACTTTTGGCTGTGTCTTGATGAGTAGCTTCCGTGCCCATGAATACTCTCCAGGTTTAAAGATAGACACGTTAAATGCTCTCCAGGTTTAAAGCTAGACGAAGGAGTTCTCCAAAGCCCGGAGCCCTGTTCCTTCCTCAAAGGCATGTAGCACCTTCGGGGAGATCCCAAACCTGGGTGGATTCAGAGCTCTGCTGACCTGGGACCAGCCATCACCAGCCTGGAAGGGCATTTGAACCCATTGAAGCCATAACAACAAAGGCATTCCATGTTCCTGGCGGTGTGCGACGACTCCTTTTCTGAATGGGATTCTCACATTTGCTCAGCTCTGTCCAGCAACAGAATCTGAGAATAGTAGAGGAGAAAGGAACCCCAAGGGCTCCCCAGTTCAACCCCCTTCTGTCATTATATGGGAAGATGTCATCCGATCCCTCCCGACAGATGGCCAACTAGCCTCCGCTCATTCCTTGGCCCGTCTTTTGCAGATACAGTAGAGTTCCAGTTATCCGACATAAACGAGTGGGTGGAATATTGGATAACCGGAATTTTCGGATAATAGGGAGGCCTTATTATCTCCTCTGGGCAAGTGCGGGCGGTTGCCGGAGGGACGAGCCTTGGACAAGCCGCCTTCTGGCAAGCACATCGGATAATACGGAAGGTCGGATAACCTTAAGTCGGATAACCGGAACTCTACTGTACTGGTGTTTTTGTTTTTTTCTGACATGAGACGAAAATCTCATTTGGATAGGTGAAAATGATCCGAAACAAATGAAACGAAACGAAACGAACAGCGATTCCATACAAATGCACACCACTAATGCGCACCCAAATTTTGGCAAGGTAATTTAGCCCCAAAAAAGTGAGTAAATATTGTATGATTCGGCCCTGGAAACACAGCCACAATCAACACCGACTTGATGGCAACTTCTAGAAATGTCACGAAAGCAGATGGAAGGCGAAAGAGAGAGAGAGAGAGAGAGAGAGAGAGAGAGAACCTTACCATCCTGAAGCCACGACGCACCTTCTCTGCCCACCGACCCAGACAATGAGCATTGTCCCTCTATATATAGGCTCTTTGGCTTGCTCCAAGTTTAGACAATGGATGTCAAAGAGTGCAGCAACTGGACCTCCAAGCCATGCCAAGCATTTCGCTTTGCTCCCGCAGTCGTGAACTCCGCAAGAGAAGCCGCAAAGCCAAGCCGAATCCCCATTTCGACGAGGCTGAGATGCCTTTCTGGGGCACGGATACTTTGCAGAGCGATTGTAAAGAGGCCTTGTATTGTTCAGAACAAAAAAAGCACACCTAGCTTTGGAAAGAGAAGCAAGGAAATTAGACAATGATCTGGTTTGATACCACTTTGAATTGCCGAAATGACACCCTGGGATTTGTAGTTCAGGGAGTCGAGTGCAGTGAGGCTGATACCGAAAAATAAGACAGTGTCTTATATTAATTTTTGTTCCCAAAGATGCCGCACAATTAAATAGGAATCATGCTGGTGGAATGGCTGGGATGGTTGTTGGTCTCCCATCCAGCCCCTGACCGAAGCAGGCCCTGCTTAGCGCCCGAGATCAGACGGGATCTTCAACTACAAAGGAAAAGAAGGTGGGCGGGAAAAACACGGAGAGGAAGGAGGCGGGTTTATTTAATTGCCCTTTTAAGAATTCCTTTGCTCCGTTGGCTAAATGAGAGACTTCTAATATTGATGTCTTTGGGGAAGGCGAGGGGGTTGGGTGGGGACACCGATAATGGATGCTGAGTGTTTCCCTTGAAATATTAAATACCAGAATTTATGTCTGGCTCCAGGGTTCTGTCTGCTACCTTTCTCCAGCCGGTGCGCTTCTTCTCGTCTCATTTGCCTTTGGAACAGAAAGAAAGAAAGAGAGAAAACAGGTCTGGAAGCATTAATTGATAAATGATGAAAGGAGAAGCTTCAGTTCCCTGAAAGAAGGGGGAATTCACCACTTACTGCTTTTTTCTTATTTTAATGGATGGCAAGTTGTAGTGTTCCTTCTCTGGACGGGAAAACTGGAGAAAGGCATGATCCTTACAATTATTATTATTATTATTATTATTATCTATATATATAAAAGAGTGATGGCATCACGGCGACCCACAAAACAACAAAACTACAGGCCCCTCAACCTCAAAATTTGACGACACAACCCATCATCCACGCCTCTAGGTTGATACAACAAAAAGAAAAGAAAAATAAAGTCCTAATTAGAGAGAGAGGAATAATTGCTTTTATCCAATTGCTGCCAGTTAGAAGGCTAAGCTCCTCCAACTTGGTCTCCTAGCAACCCAATAAAAAAGAATAAAAAACACTAAAAATTAATACAATAAAATACTATAATAACAGAAAATAACTAAAAATAATACAAGAAAATAATAAAATATAATAAATAAAAATATAACTTACAATAAAATTAATAAAAAATTGCAAATAACGTCAAATAAAAATTACGCAACAATTACGTAACAATTTTTAACCAATACCACCACCACCTTGCCACAGCAATGCGTGGCCGGGCACAGCTAGTTACTTATAAAATTATTATGATTATTGACTAGCTTGGGGACCCGGCAATGCCCAGGATATTTGAAACAGAACAGAAATCGAAACGAGAACAGAACCAATTTCTGCCATTTCACACACCCCTACTACATGACCGGCTGGGCTGTGGCGCAGCTGGTTAGTAGCCTGCTGCAATAAATCACCACTGACCGAGTGGTGACCGGATTGGATTGAGCTCCTGACCATTTCATAGCCTAGTTCGCTGTTGACCTAAGCAGCTCGAAAGACAGTTGAATCTGTTGAGTAGAAAATTTAGGTACCACTTTATGCAGGGAGGCTAATTTAACGAATAAAAAAAACTTCCAGCAGTGTGTGGAAAGGAATGCGGAAGTACTCCATCAAGGACTCGGTGTCACAAGTGGACAATGTCTCCTGTGGCCGGAACTGAGCATACCGGAAGCTGGAAAATGTTAAATTGCCTCTGTGTCTGTGTTTGAATGTCGTATGTCTAATGACATTATTTATTTATTATTTATCATTTATTTATTACATTTATATCCTGCTCTTCTCAACCCGAAGGGGACTCAGAGCGGCTTACAAATCAAATGAACATACAATGTATTATTAGCATAGCACAATATAAGCATTAAATTACTATATTGTACTATATCCTATATCATTGAATGTTTGCCATGTAGATGTGCATTGTGATCCGTCCTGCGTCCCCTTCGAGGTGAGAAACAAAGAAGGGCGGAATGTAGATACTGTACATCGAGAAATAATAACTAATGGTGTTATTTGAAGCTAGCAATCATGTCCTCAGTCTCCTCTTCCTTAAGCTAAACATGCTCCACTCCCTACGTCATTTCTCATCAAGTTTGACCTTTTTTGGTGGCCCGTCTCTGGAAACCTTTCAGCTTCTCAATATCCTTCTCAAACATCTTCATGTGTTGTTATTCCAGGTGAGACTTGGAGTAGAGACTAGGCTCCTCTTGATAGGCAGGACTCAGAAAACGATGCGCTGTCCTGGCTCACAACAACAACAACAACAACAACAAGAGCAGCACAAAAGCGGGCGCTCCCTTCCCTCCTCCAAGGTCATTTTTGATTATGTACAGCATGTTGCGCTGCGACAAGAGGCATAATCAGTCCTGAGTGAAAAGCAGACTAATCACAACCAACGCGGGAAGGGTTGACATAACCTGATGTGGCTGCGGAAGAGACGGCCGCGCCGTGCAAACATGGCGCATCTCCTTTGGATCTCCGTTTCACACAAGAAGCCCAGAGACTTTGGCGACCATAAGAGCAGCCGTGATGGCCCGCCCGCTGTTGCCATTGGGCAGTGTGTGAACTTAGGCTCAGCCAATAATAATAATAATAATAATAATAATAAAGCACAGCAGACAAAGAATCAGTACAAGAAAACCGCACTACAAACTAGAGCTGACAGCTGGCACAACAAAACATTGCATGGAAAGTTCCTTGACAAAATTGAAGGAAAAGCTGATAAGGAGAAGACCTGGCTCTGGCTCACGAATGGGACCCTGAAGAAGGAGACAGAAGGCCTGATCCATGCAGCCCAGGAGCAAGACATCAGGACAAAGGCAATTAATAATAATAATAATAATAATAATAATAATAATAATAATAGAAGACCTGGCTCTGGCTCACGAATGGGACCCTGAAGAAGGAGACAGAAGGCCTGATCCCTGCAGCCCAGCAGCAAGACATCAGGACAAAGGCAATTAATAATAATAATAATAATAATAATAATAATAATAATAATAATAGAAGACCTGGCTCTGGCTCACGAATGGGACCCTGAAGAAGGAGACACAAGGCCTGATCCTTGCAGCCCAGGAGCAAGACATCAGGACAAAGGCAATTAATAATAATAATAATAATAATGATAATAATAATAGAAGACCTGGCTCTGGCTCACGAATGGGACCCTGAAGAAGGAGACAGAAGGCCTGATCCTTGCAGCCCAGGAGCAAGACATCAGAACAAAGGCAATTCAGGCCAAGATCGAAAAATCAGCTGATGACCCAAAATGCAGACTGTACAAGGAAGCTGACGAAACCATTGACCATATCTTCAGCTGCTGTAAGAAAATCGCACAGACATACTACAAACAGAGGCACAACTACGTGGCCCAAATGATTCATTGGAATGTATGCCTCAAGTACCACCTCCCAGCAGACCCCGAGATGCCCAGATTTGATTTTGTCCTTTGGGAGTTATAGTTGCTGGGATTTATAGTTAACTTACAATCAAAGAGCATTCCGAACTCCACCAATGATGGAATTGAACCAAACTTGGCACACAGAACTCCCATAACCCACAGAAAATACTGGAAGGGTTTGGTGGACATTGACCTTGAATTTGGGAGTTGTCGTTCACCTACATCCAGAGACCACTGCGGACTCAAACAGAGATGGATCAGGACCAAACTTGGCACCAATTCCTCAAGACTTTATTTTCTATATAACCACACTTTGCCATAGCAACGCGTGGCTGGGCACAGCTACAAAAATCAAAACCAACTTCAGATTTTGACTTCAGATTTTGGGATCCTAGATAGGTCCCAAAGGAATCCCTCAGAGTCTGAATATCTCATACCTCCGCTGAGCCCCACAGATGTGGCATTTCAACTTTGATTCCAGGGGGGAAGAAATGTTCCCGGCCGCCGCCAGGAATGAGAGATGCCAGCCTTTAACATGGTGGAAATAGCTGCCACCAGCTTTGAATCCCATGAAACCGGATCCCTTCTCCTCCCCCTCGGGACCACCATCCGAGAGAGGAAACCTTCTGTTTGGCAGCTGGTTGGTCTCTATTGTTTGCCGACATAAAGCCCCTTGGTCTCTGTGACCTTAAAAACAGCTGTGCCTTTTGCAGAGAACCTTCCAAAGATCCCAAACATGGCCGTGCCATGCCGTTCTCCGGCGTTAGATCACCCGTCCGGTAATAACCTGGGGTGACATTTGAGAATCAACGGCCTGTTCACGGCTTCTGCTGGTTGTACAAGGGTTGAATGAAAAGTAATGCCTCCACCTTGGGAACTCCCCAACCGATGGCAGTCTTGGAATGCGGCAGGTCCTGGCTTGTTCAGTAGACTCTCCTCTACATTTCCGTTTGGTGGGAAGCCTTGGCATTGAACGGTTGTGTTGTTAAAGAGTGAAGTATGGAACCCTGCGCAGACGGGAAGCCTTAGCATTGAACGGTTGTCACCAAGACTGTCACCATGTTCTGAGCCAAAATCCATGGGAGATGAGCAGTGTGTAAACCCAGGCTTCCATGTCACACTTTTAAGCCTACAAGCGAAAGATAGAAGGGAGCAGCTGTCACTGCGGAAAACCAAGGAAGATAAATTCACCCAGTGACAAATACGGTGCAAGGAAATAATCCTCGCGCATTCAAATGACTGAGAGCCAAAGGACCGGCCAGCTTGTGGTTCCGTTCAATATCGATCTGACACGGTGCCCTTCTGCAGGGAAATCTCTCCCAGTGTCAAATGGAGGCATGCGATACCTCTGAGTCTTATCGAGGAGGCTATTTGGGAGCCTTGGCAGCAAGGACATGGAAACGGATCAACGAGGATCGTCACTTTGGACCGGCAGGCGCTCCGGATCGAAAACCAGCTCTCTGTTGAACTCCTAGGCTGCAGAGACACCTCAAAACCACACTGGAGCCCCAGGCTATAAGTAAAGCAAGCTATTTATTGAAGATCTATGCAAGCAAAAGCAAATCAAAGTTCAAAGTCAATGAAACAAGGCTTTAGTCCACAAGGTACAAAATACTTGAGAATCTTGACGCAAGGGTCCATGAAAGTCAAACACCAGAATACACTCCAAATAAGGTATCAGGAATTACTCCAAGAACAGGATCAAAACTGGAAACAAGGAAACAAGGTATCACAACTAGTCCAAGGCACACAATCAAAACTGGAAACAAGGAAACAAGGTATCACAACTAATGCAAGAAACAGGATCCAAACTGGAACCAAGGAAACAAGGTATCACAACTAGTCCAAGAAACAGGATCCAAACTGGAAACAAGGAAACAAGGTATCACAACTAGTCCAAGAAACAGGATCAAAACTGGAAACAAGGTATCACAACTAGTCCAAGGCACAGGACCCAAATTGGAACCAAGGAAACAAGGTATCACAACTAGTCCAAGGCACACAATCAAAACTGGAAACAAGGAAACAAAGTATCACAACTAGTCCAAGAAACAGGATCCAAACTGGAACAAAAGTCAGGATCTTTAACTGAACAAGAAACTCAAACTGCAAGGCTTTCAGGAATAAGAACTTGATAATCCAAAATCCCCAGGAGCAAAACAAGAACTGGAACAAGACTCAAGCTGCAAGGCAACAGGAACTTGGCATGAAAGTCCACAGGTAACATGAAACAAGGGGTTCCATGAAACAGGAGTGATTTTCTCGATGAGCAAAGTTACCACCTCTGAAATCTCTCTCAGAAGCAGTTCCTCTTAAAGACAAAATCAAGGCCTCTTTCTGTGGGAAGGTTGCTCAAAACCCTTTCTCATTATTATGTTTACATTTATGCTCCATAAAGAGCAGGATATACTCAAAGCAGCTGAAATGCATCCCTATACAACTCTACTTCCACAACCTTGAACTAAAAGTAATGATTGGGCATCACGCAAAAATCCCCACTTCTGATGCAGGGAACCATATCTTGGCAGACGTCACCAACAGAATTCCAGACCCTGTATCCACGGAACTGATATGCATACACAGTTTCACTTATTCACTGAAAGACTCCTGTACAAGCTACACCTCGTTCTTGATGCCGCCATCGAAAAGAACAAGGTTCACCATTATCTGCGGTTCACGTATCTACACGGAGTCCAAGAATGATCAACTGTGGATACGGGGGTCAAACTGTGCATGGTTAACTATTCTTCGGGAGGACTCTGGACAGCTGATGATCTCCGTCCCTCGCAGGAAAGTCAGTTACTCCAGTGAGTGACTCATAAGTTCAACTGCTAGTTATTTCTACACAGATGATTACACACATAAACTTAACTCCGTCTGAGTGGCACAACAACCGGAGGGAAAGAGCACAGACTTCTCAGCGCTGGGGAGGAGAGCGCGGGGCTAGTCGTTCCTCCCAGAAGGCCACTGACTCTCTGTCACCAGAAGCAGCTTCCTGGCTGGGATCAATACAGAATGACCCTCATATCCGTGGGACCAGAAAAATGTGCCTCTCTAGGCATTTTTAGGTCATCAATGCAACCCTATGGTATAAATGCGCCCTGAGACCTTCATCTCAAAAAGATATCTGCGTATAGCTATAATTTCGGCCTAGGACAAAACAACAAAACCACACACCCCAGAAACACTAAACTTGGCAGCACAACCCCTCATCCATGCCTCTACGTTCATACAACACAAAGCTCCAGCTACTCCAGAAAACGGCCAGACTTTGAGACTGCAAGGCTATTCACTGCTACTCTACCTAGCCAACAAAGGATTCTCATAAGCCACAGCAACGCGTGGCCGGGCAAAGCTAGTCTATATATATATATAAATGAGTGATGGCATCACGACGACCCACAAAACAACAAAACTACAGGCCCTCCAACCTCGACATTTGACAACACAACCCATCATCCATGCCTCTAGGTTGATACAACAAAAAGAAAAGAAAAATAAAGTCCTACTTAGAGGGAGAGCAATAATTGTTTTTATCCAATTGCTGCCACTTAGAAGGCTAAGCTCCGCCCACTTGGTCTCCTAGCAACCCACTCAGCCCAGTGTTAATAAAAGAATAAAAAATAAAATAAATACAAATAATACAATAAAAATAATTAAAAACACTAAAAAAATTAATACAATAAAATACTATAACAAAATAACTAAAAATAATACAACAAAATAATAAAATATAATAAATAAAAAATATATGTTACAATAAAATTAATTTAAAAAATACAAATAACGTCAAATAAAAATTCCACAACAACTTTTAACCAATACCACCACCACTTTGCCAAAGCAACGCATGGCTGGGCACAGCTAGTATTTATTTAAAATAAGAAACTACAAAGCTATACACGGAATCGTTTTTATTAAAGCTATAAATATCTAGAATCTCTGGAATAATAAAATTGGAAGATGGGAGCAATATAAACAGCAGTTAGGTTGAGGCATATATATTTTCCCCTTGGTGAATGGATTCAGTTTTCAACCTGATCTGCCTCGAAGTGAGCATTAGTTCCTTTGATTTATTTCAGCCCACCCTGAGCTATCATTCAATGCCATAAGAGGCATGGCTACAGGCTGGAGGACCAACATCACTCAATATAAATATGGAGATGCACAACGTCAGTGCTGCACATTCCCTCTCCTGAGCCATCACAATGCACAGTATACAAGACACAACGACAATGCACAATCTAGGATGTGTGGGTTGGAAGGGGTCCCACAGGAAATTGAATCCAACCAACAGCTAGAATGTCTCCAGTCGGTGTCCCGTGGTGCATGAATCCCATTTGCCTTAGTCTTCCGATCCAGATTCATCTTTCCATTGAACCATGAAATTCATAGAGTGGCCTTGGACTCCTTCGGCGTAATCTACCAATCCGGATTCACAAAACTCAGAGGATAGACATGGACTAATAATTATCTCTTACAGTAGTCTACCAACCCAGATTCATCCTTCCATTGGGCCATGAAACTCACAAGATGGCCCTGGACTTTCTCATCTTCCTCTACCAATCCAGACTAATCCTTCCATTGGCCCATTAAATTCAGAGTATGGCCATGGACCAACAATTCTTTCTCAGATTCATTGTCTAATCCAGATTCAGCCTTCCATTGGCCCATGAAACCCATAGGATGGCCTTCGACTCTCATGGCTTAGTCTACCAATCCAGATTCAGCCTTCCATTGGCCTATGAAACTCAAAGGATGGCCATGGACTTTCTTGGCTTAGTCTTCCAATCCAGATTCATCCTTCCATTGGCCCGTGAAACCCATATGGTGGCCTTGGACTCTCATGGCTTAGTCTACCAATCCAGATTCATCCTTCCATTGGCCCACAAAACTCATAGGATGGCCTTGGACTCTCATGGCTTAGTCTACCAATCCAGATTCATCCTTCCATTGGCCCGTGAAACCCATATGGTGGCCTTGGACTCTCATGGCTTAGTCTACCAATCCAGATTCATCCTTCCATTGGCCCGTGAAACCCATATGGTGGCCTTGGACTCTCATGGCTTAGTCTACCAATCCAGATTCATCCTTCCATTGGCCCACAAAACTCATAGGATGGCCTTGGACTCTCATGGCTTAGTCTACCAATCCAGATTCATCCTTCCATTGGCCCGTGAAACCCATATGGTGGCCTTGGACTCTCATGGCTTAGTCTACCAATCCAGATTCATCCTTCCATTGGCCCATGAAACTCATAGGATGGCCTTGGACTCTCATGGCTTAGTCTACCAATCCAGATTCATCCTTCCATTGGCCCGTGAAACCCATATGGTGGCCTTGGACTCTCATGGCTTAGTCTACCAATCCAGATTCATCCTTCCATTGGCCCACAAAACTCATAGGATGGCCTTGGACTCTCATGGCTTAGTCTACCAATCCAGATTCATCCTTCCATTGGCCCATGAAACTCATATGGTGGCCTTGGATTCTCTTGGCTTAGTCTTCCAATCCAGATTCATCCTTCCACTGGCCCATGAAACTCATAGGATGGCTATGGACTTTCTTGGCTTAGTCTACCAATCCAGATTTATCCTTCCATTGGCCCATGAAACTCATAGGTGACCATAATCATCATCATCATCACCGTCATCGTCATCATCGTCATCTATATATACAGTATATATATAAAAATGCACTGTTTGTTTGTAGGACCGAGTTAGCAACAAAACCACTGGGCCAAATCACACCAAATTTGGCCACAAAACTATCCAAGGAGTGACGATTGGCCCGTGAGACTCTTCGGTTGCCTTGGACTGAGAATACTCTTTCGATTGAGTCTCCTTCTGAGGTTTATTATAAGTGGAAAGTAGGGAGCGGGAGAGTCATATATGCCACATTGAGTTGCCTGGCTTGCGAAATCCAAAGCGTGCCATTGTGAAAGGGAAGGGGAAATCTGAATGAGGAGGGTGTTGCTCGGCTCTGTGACTGCTATCGGATGAGAGATCTGAGATGCCTGCGGGACACGCTTTCCCCTTGCGAGGAGGAGGAGGAGGCCGACTCTCGCAAGAATACAATGCAGGTCTAACTTGGGATGATTTGATGATTCGATGATTCGATTCGCACAATCTCCCTAGAAATCCCTTGGTCAACTTGGAAGAGACCTTCAAGGGGACCATCCAGTCCAACCCCATTCTGCCAAGTAGCAAGAAAATCGCATTCAAAGCACCCCTGACAGATGGCCACCCAGCCTCTGCTTAAAAGCCTCCAAAGAAAGAGTTTCCATCACACTCCGGGGCAGAGAGTTCCACGTTTATACCTCTCTCAAGCAATAATAATAATAATAATAATAATAATAATAATAATAATAACAACAACAACATCCAGCATATACATCTCCTTTGCTGTGTCATACTCCGTCTTTGTGTCAATAATAACAATAATAATAATAATAATATCCAGCATATATATCTCCTTTGCTGTGTCATACTCCGTCTTTGTGTCAATAATAATAATAATAATAATATCCAGCATATACATCTCCTTTGCTGTGTCATACTCCGTCTTTGTGTCAATAATAATAATAATAATAATAATAATAATAATAATAATAATATCCAGCATATACATCTCCTTTGCTGTGTCATACTCTGTCTTTGTGTCAATAATAATAATAATAATAATAATAATAATAATAATATCCAGCATATACATCTCCTTTGCTGTGTCATACTCTGTCTTTGTGTCAATAATAATAATAATAATAATAATAATATCCAGCATATACATCTCCTTTGCTGTGTCATACTCCGTCTTTGTGTCAATAATAACAATAATAATAATAATAATATCCAGCATATATATCTCCTTTGCTGTGTCATACTCCGTCTTTGTGTCAATAATAATAATAATAATAATATCCAGCATATACATCTCCTTTGCTGTGTCATACTCCGTCTTTGTGTCAATAATAATAATAATAATAATAATAATAATAATAATATCCAGCATATACATCTCCTTTGCTGTGTCATACTCTGTCTTTGTGTCAATAATAATAATAATAATAATAATGTGTTGTCGAAGGTTTTCATGGCCAGAATCACTGGGTTGTTGTGCACCTCCCAGGCTGTCTGGCCATGTTCCAGAAGCATTCTCTCCTGATGTTTTCACCCACATCTACGGCAGGCATCCTCAGAGTTTACCTCACAACCTCTGAGGATGCCCGCCATAGATGTGGGCGAAACGTCAGGAAAGAATGCTTCTGGAACATGGCCAGACAGCCTGGAAGATGCACAACAACCCAATAATAATATTTTTAGTTCTTGATGTGATTATTTTTTGCTATCTATTTTTCAAAGCATCCACTTAGTGTCAATGACAACTGTTTCCCCCCCGGCTTTACCAGTTCCTATTGAAAAAACACATTGAGATATATATATATATATATAATATTAGATAGATAGATAGATAGATAGATAGATAGATAGATAGATAGATAGATAGATAGAGATATAGATATATACACTAGCTGTGCCCGGCCACGCGTTGCTGTGGCGTATGGGAATCATTTGTTGGCTAGGTGGAATAGCAGTGAATAGCCTTGCAGCCTCAAAGCCTGTCCGTTTTCTTCTTATGGGAATCCTTCTTTGGTGAGTTGGACTACAATGGAATAATAGGCTTACTGCTTGGAGGGATGGGTACTTGCGTTCCATGAATTTGAACTTTATTTTTCTAGGTTTTTTTTTGTTGTTTTTTTTTAATTGAAAGACATATTTTGGATGACTCTATCTTTTGTGGCCAAGTTTGGTGTGATTTGGTTCAGTGGTTTTGTTGTTTACTCCATTTTTATATATATAGATTTGTGTGTGTGTGTGTATATATATATATATACATATATATATATATACACACACACATACATACACACACACACACATATACAGTAGAGTCTCACTTATCCAACACTCACTTATCCAAGCTTCTGGATTATCCAACACATTTTTGTAGTCAATGTTTTCAATATATCATGATATTTTGATGCGAAATTCTTAAATACAGTAATTATTATGTAGCATTACTGCATATTGAACTTCTGTCAAATTAGTTGTATAACATGATGTTTTGGTGCTTAATTTGTAAAATCATAACCTAATTTGATGTTTAATAGGCTTCTCCTTAATCTCTCCTTATTATCCAACATATTCGCTTATCCAAGCTTCTGCCGGCCCGTTTAGCTTGGATTAGTGAGACTCTACTGTATATATATAGATGTATGTGTGTGTATGTATGTATGTATGTATATATATACACACACACACATATATTCTTTTGGTTTTTTTAATTTTTAATTTTCTCTTTTCGCTTTACCTCTTCTTTTCCACTTTTCTATACTATATTTTGTTTTCCCCACTTTTGCTGTATAGACTTTTAGAAATTTCAATTAAAGTTATTTTTTTTAATAAGAAAAAACAATTTCTCCCAGTTATGAATCATATTGCATCTCAAAGCAGTACCCCAGTCCAACACTAGGTGGCGCCTCTCAGACAAAAAAAATGCACAATCTGATTTTGGAAGAGGCTTTTTCTATTGGAATCTGGTCTCTCTTGGTCATTGAAAGGCTGACCAATCAAAGCCACTGCCTTTCCAGGGACGGCTCCACAGACTGTCCGCAAGGACATCTCGAACCGAAAATGTGACAGGGAACTGTTCCTGCCTTTCTTATCAGCTGAACTTTACGGGATGTTCCCCTTCGTGGCATTACGAATGTTTCTTTCAATACTCCCTGACTCTCGCTTGGAACAGAAACTGGATTCCAGATTATTCAAAGCAAGAGAAAGGAATCCCTGTCTGTGTAAACCCAACTCAATAGGCAATTGTATCAGCCACAACCAATTGAAAATAATAATAATAATAATAATAATAATAATAATAATAATAATAATAACAACAACTTTATTTTTGTAGTCCTCCTCCACCTCCCCGAAGGGACTCGGAGCGGCTTACATATGGTTCAAGTACACAAGTGTACTTGTGTTTATGGTTCAAGTAAACACAAGTACAATTGGCAAATAACAACAAACTTTTTTTAAAAAAATAGTTTTTATTGAAATTTTCCACAAACAAGACATTATACAAACCATATTTTACATAAAATGGGAAGGGGACAGAATCAGGTCTTAGGTAGGTAATGGTACAGGAAAAAGGGATTAAAAAAAAAACAGAAAGAAAGAAAACAACAACTATGCAGTCATATTGGATCGTATTATCACGTATGGTGGACATGCCCCGAAACAAATAAATATTGGCAAACGATACATTTGGAATCCCAAAAAATATTACAAAAAAGATTTCCCATGAAACCAGAATATTATCTATTGGGACTGACAGATACAGAAACAAACTTTAATTTAAATGAAGATAAACTGTTTACTTATATCAATACGGCAGCAAGGATCATATACGCGAAATATTGGAAGTCACAAGTTATTCCTATGAAAGAAAAATGGCAGGGAAAAATGGAAGAGATTCGAGATAGGGATGAACTAACTTTTTTTAATTAAAAATACATAGAGGTCAGCCAATAAAAAAGACAGACTGGACCTTATATAGAGATTACATGAATAGACAGTAAGGAACAAGCCTTGGAATTGACAATATTAGCGCAACCAGAAATATAAAAATCAAAACAAATAAACCTTAAGGTCCTGCGGAGGAAGGATGGAAGATCAAAAATAACAACAAACTTGATTTCATGTAACAGAATTGGAAATGGATGGCGTAGGGCAGTGATTCCCAAAGTGGGCGCTACCGCCCCCTGGTGGGCGCTGCAGTGATCCAGGGGGGCGGTGATGGCCAATATTTGCCATATGCATTAATACATATATCTTTCTGTTTCATTGCTATTAAAAAAATTTTTAAATGAATTTCCAGGGGGTGCTGAGTAATATTTTTTCTGGAAAGGGGTCGGAAGGCCAAATAAGTTTGGGAACCACTGGTGTCGGGGGTCTCTTCCAGCTTTAGGATTCTGTGACTTTTTGGATTCTACAAAGCAAAGCGGAAGTAGGATAAGGAAACCGGGACATTTCTCAAGAAATGAGACCAAGAGGATTGAATATGGAGGGACTCCCTTTGCCGAATCGGGGAAGTCGGCGCTGATGCCGTTCCCTTCTCGCAACCATCTCCGGACCCGTTTCCTCCGCACCGCCGCGTGCACTTGAGTCTCGCTCGAGGCCGCTTCTGTCAAGAACGGCCTCAAAGTCCAAGCCGATCTTTTCCGCCGCTTTAGAGCTGCCAGCTCTCGTTTCCACCTCCTGGATGGAATCCATCAGATCCGCTTGACTTGCCTGCACCAAAGTTGTTGTCTTTGGACAGAGATTGTCCTCGAACACCCTGACCTGCGACACTCGCAGTATTCTGATACAGACGAAATGTCACATCGAGGAGGGACGGGGCAAACATTTCTTTTCTGTTGCTACAGAGAAATACTAGCTGTGCCCGGCCACGTGTTGCTGTGGCTTATGGGAATCCTTTGTTGGCCAGGTGGAATAGCAGTGAGTCGCCTCGCAGCCTCATGGGAATCTTATGGGAGTCCTTGTTTGGTGAGCTGTCAGTCTGTCCCAGGCCGAGCTCCTCCTCCCAGAAAGGGTTCCAGCCTCTTGTGGATGCGTTTGATGAATAGCCTCGGTGCCTCTGTTTGTGCAACGGGCGGAGCTCGATAGGCGTGGGTCCTCCCGAAGCCCTGGGAGAGATCCCATGCGGCAGCCAGCGGGCCTGGGGAGGAGGGCGAGGGTGGCACGGCTGGGAAATGCCGGCGGGGAAGGGCCGGCCGAGGCAGGGCGGGAGGGTGCGGAGGAGCCACAGCCAGCCACATGCCACCCAGAGCCGTGATGAAACACTCCTTCATGCCGGGGAACCAAGTGGATGGAACCAGAGTGGGTTTGGCTTCTGCCTTTTGGTCAGTCGCTGTGTCACACGATGATGGTTGTTCCTGGCCTATACATGTTATTCCTCGTTGGAGAAAGATTTATTAAACACCAGAATCAATAATAATAATAATAATAATAATAATAACTTTATTTTTATATCCCGCCCCATCTCCCCGAAGGGACTCGGAGCGGCTTACATGGGGCCATGCCCGACAACAATACAATAACAGCAATAAAACAATAAAACAAGGTCAGCAATAAAACAATGTCATATCAATAAAAACATAACATCAATGAACAGTTGTAAATTAACAGTATAACTTATACACAAGAACAGATTTTGTGTTTTTTCAGTTAAATATTATACTCCCTGCTTTACTCGGTTTTCAATATCAAGACACCGCCCAGACAGAGGAGGCCTCCAAGCAACCAAGGGCCAGTGACCGCCACCCGGGCTAAGGATGTCTCCAGGCAGGAAACAATTCAAAGGGAACAAAGGCCAGGCTACTTCCAAGCCTCTGGTGGTGGCACAGGGTGTTAAAGCGCTGAGCTGCTGAACTTGCAGACCAAAAGGTCCCAGGTTCAAATCCCGGGAGCGGACTGAGTGCCCGCTCTTCGCCCCAGCTCCTGCCAACCTAGCAGTTCGAAAACATGCCAATGTGAGTAGATCAATAGGTACCGCTCCGGCGGGAAGGTAACGGCGCTCCATGCAGTCATGCCTATGGCCACATGACCTTGGAGGTGTCTACAGACAATGCTGGCTCTTCAGCTTAGAAATGGAGATGAGCACAAACCCCCAGAGTCGGGCACGACTGGACTTTCCGTCAGGGGAAAGCCTTTACTACCTTACTTCCAAGCAGATGCCCAACTCGCATGCTAATGCGCGGATCCCACTCAACACGTGCAAATCTAGCTTACTCATGGCACTCTTTACACTTGTTAAACAGGCAATGCTTCCTTCTCCCACCCTGGACATTATTCCACAGATAGATAGATAGATAGAAGCTGTGCCTGGCCACGCGTTGCTGTGTTGTAGTCCTAAGTGGGGTCTTCTTTGTGGCATTCAAAGTGGCCTAGAAAGGATTCCCCTAGGGATGAAGCAGCCAGGCTTTGAAGCTGCAAATGTATTCAATGGTATTCAAGTTGGCCAACAATGGAGTCCCCTAGGTATGAAGCAGCCAGGCTTTGAAGCTGCAAGGCTATTTAATGGTATCCAAGTTGGCCAACAATGGAATCCCCTAGGTATGAGAGCAGCCAGGCTTTGAAGCTGCAAGGCTATTTAATGGTATCCAAGTTGGCCAACAATGGAATCCCCTAGGTATGAAAGCAGCCAGGCTTTGAAGCTGCAAGGGTATTCAATGCTATTCAAGTTGGGTAACAATGGAGTCCTCTACGTATGAAGCAGCCAGGCTTTGAAGCTGCAAGGCTATTCAATGGTAATCAAGTTGGCCAACAATGGAGTCTCCTAGGTATGAAAGCAGCCAGGCTTTGAAGCTGCAAGGGTATTCAATGGTATCCAAGTTGGCCAACAATGGAATCCCCTAGGTATGAAAGCAGCCAGGTTTTGAAGCTGCAAGGCTATTGAATGGTATTCAAATTAGGTAACAATGGGATTTTTCTTGCGTCGTTTCTTCTTTCTTTCTTTCTTTCTTTCTTTCTTTTGATGGTCACTCCTCAGAAAGTGATGAGTATTGTGGCCAAATTTGGTGTGATTTGGCCCAGTGGTTTTGTTGTTAACTCGGTCCTAATTGTCCACATAACATTTTTTATTTATAGATAAATAAGTATACACTCCACTTGCTCGACTCCCATCAGATGCTCCACAGATGCCAGTAGGCACAGATGCGGGTGAAACGACAAAAGGAGGATGTGGGATGATGTCCTAAAAACGGAGTTGACGTTAAACTCAGTTTATCGGATGTTAAGCTCAGTTTAGAGGACATTTCACAAGTGGTTCGGCTCTGGTTTTGTCCCCTTAATTTCAGTGGGTGGAAAAAAAACGAGAGCCCTGTGTTAGTCACCCAAAGCATATGTTCTTCTTTGTCTACGTCTCTCATTCCATCCTCGTCCTGCCCTGATGATAAATAAGGGAGATTGGCTCACGATTTGTCAGATCGGTAATATATTGCAGGCCGGGTCCCGACCTCGGGCGTCCCAGAGCTTGCCTGTCTGTTCCCCCAGACAGGTCCCATCATCCTCTTCCACCAAAGGAAGCAAAGGAAGCCAGTTCGCCGTCAATTAGACAATGACAGACGCCCCACAAAACAGGGAAAGGCAAGATGTTGACAACGGGCCAAGGAGACGCTGTCGAAAGAAAACATTCGGGAAGGAGCAGAGACTAGAGCTGCGCAAAGGGGGCAGGAATCCCTTTCGTGATCTGTTTCGCAATTCGGAGGACCCCTGTTTTGATTCTGAAAAATTCGGAATTATCTATATATATATATAAAAATGTAATGTTCGTTTTACTATGGCGTAAGCAACAAAACCACTGAACCAAATCACACCAAATTTGGCCACAAAAGACATCGTCATCCAAAATATGTCTTTCAATCAAAACATCCTAGAAAAATAGTCCAAATTACAGACGATGAGGAAGAGCCGTTCTCCCCCTAACTGCCAGTCAGAAGGGTAGGCCCTGCTCCTTTATGTCATAGCAACCCACTCCACCACAACGGCACCCAGGGGACAGGCAGAGTTCACATAGGCCTCTTCCACACTGCCTATAAAATACAGATTATCTGATTTGAACTGGATTATATAGCAGTGTAGACTCAAGGCTCTTCCACATCTATATAACCCAGAATGCCAAGGCAGATAATCCACAGTATGTGCTTTGAACAGGATTATCGTGAGTGTGGATTTTATACAGCTGTGTAGAAGGGGCCTCATATAATCCAGTTCTAAGCAGATAATATAAGATTATAAATATAATATGTAATAATTATTGTGGTATAATAATACAGAACAATATAATCTCTAAAGGTAAAGGTAAAGGTTTCCCCTGATGTTAAGTCCAGTCGTGACCAACTCTGGGGGTTGGTGTTCATCTCCATTTCTAAGCCAAAGAGCCGGCGTTGTCCAAAGACACCTCCAAGGTCATGTGGCCACTGGCATGACCGCATGGAGCGCTGTTACCTTCCCGCCGGAGCGGTACCTACTCACATTTGCATGTTTTCGAACTGCTAGGTTGGCAGAAGCTGGAGCTAACAGCGGGCGCTCACTCTGCTCCCCAGATTTGAACCTGGGACCTTTTGATCTGCAAGTTCAGCAGCTCAGTGCTTTGACACACTGAGCCACCGGAGGCTCCATGGTATAATAATACAGAACAATATAATTTCTAAAATAGGACAGTAAATAAAGAGCTACACTCTCAAAGCAGGGAAATTGGGAATTCCGAAAGGAAGCATTCAGGGCCAGCTAACACCTCCCAACAAAGGATTTCCCCAGGCAGGAAGCAGCCAAGCTCTGAAGCTGCAAGGGCATTATCCGCTAATCAAGGTGGCTAATTGCAGCATTCATACCAGCCACACCGAGACTATTCATTGCTATTCAAACTGGCCAACCAAGGATTCCGCAATGTAGAAAGCAGCCAGGCTTGCAAGCAGCAAGGCTATTCAGTGCAATTCAACCTGGGCAAAGAATGATTCCCGGGCGGAGCGGAGCGGGGCAGGCCTCCCTTCTGCAGGGACACGCCTGAGAGAGGCCTGACGAAAGACAGGAGGAGAGGAAGGCACACACATACATCCCTAGGCGCTGGGGAGACTGGAGACAGATTGTCTGTCCTCCGCCAATTAAGGTGTCTTCTGAGATCACCTGGGAAAGCGCTGCTGCTGCTGCTGCTGCTGCTGCTGCGATGGGTGATGGTGGTGGGGCTGCCCCAGTGATGCCTCCGCCTTCCTTGCTTGGGTTTAGATCAAAATATTGTAATAAATCAAATGCAGAAATAATCCTCTTGAACAACCACTATTCATTTTTCCACACAATCACCAGACCATTGGATACATTTCTGCCAACGAGGAACATGTTTTCTGAAGCCGTCGCGGAAGAAGTCGACACTCTGTTTCCGCAGCCGGCGTCTCACAGTTCTTTCATATAGTATATCATATCTATGCCTGGATGGCCATCTGTCGGGAGGGATCGGATGGTGTCTTCCTTTATGGCTGAATGGCGTTGGACTGGATGACCTTTTCGGATCTCTTCCAGCTCTAGAATCCTATGATACATATAGTATAGAATATAGTGTATTATAATAATAATAATAATAATAATAATAATAATAATAATAATAATAATAATAACAACTTTATTTTTATACCCCGCCCCATCTCCCCGGAGGGACTCGGAGCGGCTAACATGGGGCCATGCCCAACACAACAATACAATAACAGCAATAAAACAATAAAACAAATGTCGCAACAATAAAACATAAACATCATTAAAACAGTCATAAAAGTCAACATACAGCATAAAATGTTAAAAACGGGAGACTAAAACATCTATCTAATATCTATGCCTGGATGGCCATCTGTTGGGAGGGATCGGATGGTGTCTTCCTTTATGGCTGAATGGGGTTGGACTGGATGGCCCTTTGGGTCTCTTCTGACTCTAGGATCCTGTGATAGATATAATATGGAATATACTATATCATATCTATGCCTGGACGGCCATCTGTCGGGAGGAATCGGATGGTTTCCTTTATGGCTGAATGGGGTTGGACTGTCAGGAGGGATTGGATAGTGTCTTCCTTTATAGCTGAATGGGGTTGGACTGGATGACCTTTTGGGATCTCTTCCAACTCCAGAATCCTATGATACATATAGTATAGAATATAGTGTATCATATCTATGCCTGGATGGCCATCTGTTGGGAGGGTTCTGATGGTGTCTTTACAGCAGGATGCGTGGCCTTTTGGGTGGTTTTCTTCCCACTCTGGGCACACCTATGATCCATCCCTCTCTTGATACAAGGAATCTGAAACTTTCCCAATAGATTTCAATCAATTTTCTGAATGTAATTTCCCGAGCGGCACCGTTGAGAGAGAGAGAGAGAGATCCCATGGAAGGAAGGCTCCAGGGAGCAAGGCGCTGGGAGCGGCCGGGCCTCTCTCTGGCTGCAAACGGGTTTTCCCTTCCTTGCGGGGACGATGGGAGACGCATCCGTGGGTGCCGGGAGAGGGGGAAGCTGGGAGGAGATGAAAGCCAGATCCTGATCCTCCTCAAAGGCAATTAAAGGCAATCATGCCAACCAAGGCGCCCTCCCCGCCCTCTAGGATCGGGTTCTCCAGCAGATGGGAACTTGATGTTCCAAGAAGGAAAAAGAAGAATTCCGGGAAATTCAGAGGCCCGGGTGTTCACGCCATTGGCCCTGACATGTCTCTTCCAACTCTATTCCTATGGTGGTGGTTGTTATCATCATCAGATGGGTGGCCATCTATCGGGAGGGATCGGATTGTGTCTTCTGGCCTAGCAGAATGCATTTTGGGTCATTGGCTGATTTTTTGATCTTGGCCTGAATGGCCTTTGTCCTGATGGCTTGCTCCTGGGCTGCAAGGATCAGGCCTTCTGTCTCCTTCTTCGGGGGATATTATTATTATTATTATTATTATTATTATTATTATTATTATTATTATTTGTCCTGATGGCTTGCTCCTGGGCTGCAAAGATCAGGCCTTCTGTCTCCTTCTTCAGGGTCCCATTTGTGAGCCAGAGCCAGGTCTTCTCCTTATCAGCTTTTCCTTCAATTTTGTCAAGGAACTTTCCATGCAGTGTTTTGTGGTGCCCGCTGTCAGCTCTAGTTTGTAGTGCGGTTTTCTTGTAATGATTCTTTGTCTGCTGTGCTTTGAGGAGTTTCTGATTTTTGACTTCAATGAAAGCAGGTTCTTCACTTTGCTTTACATATTCTTATATATTATTATTATATATTATTATTATTTTATTATGACACAGCAAACAAGATAGATATGCTGGATTTCATATCACAAAATCACAAGTCGAACACTTCCCAAGTGTCTAGGACTGTGTGATGTATTTTCGGATGATGCGTGCAGATCCCAGTAGGGTGGCCTTTTGCAGTTGGCAAATGGTGATTTTGTCAATGTCTATTGTTTCCAAATGCCGGCTGAGATCTTTTGGCACGGCACCCAGTGTGCCAATCACCACCGGGACCACCTGCACTGGTTTCTGCCAGAGTCTTTGCAGTTCAATCTTGAGGTCCTGATAGCGGCTGAGTTTTTCCTGTTGTTTTTCGTCAATGTGACTGTCACCTGGGATGGTGACATCAATGATCCAAACCTTTTTCTTTTCCACAACAGTGATGTCTGGTGTGTTGTGTTCCAGAACTGTGTCAGTCTGGATTCGGAAGTCCCACAGTATCTTTGTGTGCTCATTTTCCAATACTTTGCAGGTTTGTGATCCCACCAGTTCTTTGCTGCTGGCAGGTGGTACTTGAGGCATAAGTTCTAATGGATCATTTGGGCCACATAGTTGTGCCTCTGTTTGTAGTCTGCCTGTGCGGTTTTCTTACAGCAGCTGAGGATATGATCCATGGTTTCGTTGGTTTCCTTGCAGAGTCTGCATTTTGGGTCATCAGCTGATTTTTCAATCTTGGCCTTAATTGCATTATTATTAGTATTATTGACACAACGACGTTGTATGACACAGCAAACAAGATAGATATGCTGGATTTCGTTTCACAAAACCACAAGTCACACTTCCCAAGTGTCTAAGACTGTGTGATGTATTTTCGGATGATGTGTGCAGATCCCAGCAGGGTGGCCTTTTGCAGTTGGCAGATCGTAATTTTGTCAATGTCTATTGTTTCCAAATGCCGGCTGAGATCTTTTGGCACGGCACCCAGTGTGCCCATCACCACCGGGACCACCTGCACTGGTTTCTGCCAGAGTCTTTGAAGTTAGTTATTATTATTATTATTATTATTATTATTATTATTATTATTATTAGAGGCTGGCTGGCCATCTGTTGGGACGGATCGAGAGGTGCCTCCCTGCCTGCCAGACGGGGCCTGGAAGGAGGGAATCCCGGATCAATACCCTTGTCGGAATCAATACGGCCGCCTTCCTCTCTCCTTTCCTCTGAGCCATGGGCCACTTTAGATTTATTAGGAAATCCATTGAAAAAACATTGCCGGGGAAATAAATCTCTGCCCGCCTGACTTCTCTTTATTCTTTACTTATCCCCCGCTATTGATTTTTGTCTCCGAGATTTAAACCTCTCAATTTGTTTTATGAGACGCACGATGACAAGCCGGCGGGGAGGCTGGTATGGAAACCGCTCCGCCTGCTGCGCTTTGCTGTGTATCATTGCAATAATAATAATAATAATAATAATAATAATAATAATAATAATAATAATAATAACAACAACCCTAGCCTTCTTGTCTTTACATGAACACGACAGAAAGACTGAGCATAAGGCTTGGGGATGATTATTATGTGTAGAAATTTATTTTATTTATCGTGTCAAAAGCAAACTGACGATACAAGCTGTAATGTATTTGAAAACACAAAGTTAGAAACAACAACAACAAATTGGTATGATACTAAATGTCCTTTGAGCAGAAGCTGGCCACGATAGTATTAAGAATAGTTTGATGAAATAAATAGCCTTAGTTTCTAGCGTTGGAAAGAAATCTGCCATAGTCTTAGTGTTAAGCCGTAAAAAAACGCACACAGGAAAAAGCTCACATAAACAGAACAAAGACAACATGCACCAAATGGGACAATTAATACTAATAATAGATACGAGGGTTGAATGAAAAGTAATGCCTCCACCTTCGTTACTTGAGTTTGGAGGGGAATATTTTAATAAATCAAAAACTATTGACTACCCTTATTTCCATGTACAATGATCTATGGTACCTCCTGCAGTTTCCACGCTGATTTAACTCTATTGTAGTTTCAATGTAGTCATGAATAATGAATAATATAATAGTAATAATATGATGATATACTACAATAATAATAGAATAATCATAGAATTATATAATATTTATTTATTTATTTATTTATTTACAGTATTTCTATTCCGCCCTTCTTTCTCACCCCAAAGGGGACTCAGGGCGGATCACATTATGTACATATAGGGCAAACATTCAATGCCCATAAACACATCGAACTGAGACAGAGACAGACGCAGAGGCAATTTAACCTTCTCCTGAGGGAATGTTTGGTTCTGGTCACAGGGGGGAGCAGCTGCTTCATCATCATCATCATTGTTTTTTGTTTTTTTTTTGATTTTGTGTTGCACTGTACATGATTATTTATTGTATTGTTTAATTGTATTATGATATGTTGTTTTTATATTTTGCTATATTGTACTGTTCTGGGCATGGCCCCATGTAAGCCGCCCCGAGTCCCCGTTGGGGAGATGGTGGCGGGCTATAAATAAAGTTTTATTATTATTATTATTATTATTATTATTATTATTATTATTATCCACTCTGATGGCACTTCCTCATTCCAATGTTGTAAATTAGTTAAACTTGCCTCCCCACTTTTATAAGTGGTACCTTATTTCCTACTTGATAGATGCAACTATCTTTCGGGTTGCTAGGTCAGCATTTATATATATATAAAAATGTAATGCGCATAATTCCCATGGAGTAAACAACAAAACCACTGGACCAAATCGCATCAAATTTGGCCACAAAAGACATAGTGATCCAATCAATCTGCATGGGGCAGCGTGTCAGCAAAAATGGCTAGGCGTGTCAGTGCTGATACGCGTGTCACAGGTTGGCCATCACTGGCCTCGGTCATGTGCCCACTAAGCCACAACAGCCAAGGATTGGGAGGTCCGAGGTGCTTCACAAAGATCAAATGGGGTCAAATATCTATTGCAGTTCCTCTTCCATAGACCCCGGAATTAACCCTGTGGTTCAGTAGAGAAGCCAGACATCCTCAGATCTGATGGTTGGACCCGTTGAAGGCAGAACCTCTTCTGCTGTTGTCAAACCCAAGACGTAGAGAGAGGCAGAGACGTCCTTCCACTGAGCTTGAAGTAAACAGAAGTAAACAGACGGCGGTGTCCCCTCTTTGGTTTGCCCTTGAAGCCCCTCTGACAACTTCCCGAGCCCGCCTGACGTGCCATTTGTCACTGCCTCCCGCGTCAGAATCCCTCTGCCCACCTCAGCCACAATGTCCCCTGGCAGGAGACATCCCTCTGCATTTAGATCAAAGCGAGGCTTATAGGAAGCTGCCAAGGAGAGAGAGAGATATATGTATATATAGAGAGAGAGAGAGACCTGCCCAACCTTGACATTGCGCGGCCCACCTTTCCCATCCACCGTCCTCTCTCCAAATTGTGTCAAAGTCTGTATGTTCTGTTGGTCACGGGGAGTCTGTGTGCCAAGTTTAGTCCAGGTCGGTCATTCATGGGGATCGCAGTGGTCTCTGGAAGTCAGAGCCAAAGAAGGGGAAAGTACTGCAAAAGTTTTTATGAATGCTCCCATTAGAAAATACATAAGGATGTGAGTGGACTACAATTCCCAAAATTGTGGGTCAATTTTTCTCAAACCGCAGCAATATTCACAGTTGGCCATGTTGGGTCTGTGTCCCAAGCTCGGTCCAGATCTGCCGTGTGCTGGATTCAGTGTTTTCTGAATATGGGTGAACTATAATTCCCAGATGCCAAGGTCAATCACCCACAAACCTTGCCAGTGTGTAAAGTTGACCATGTTGTGTCTGTGTGTCAAGTTTGGTCCTGATCTGTTACTTGCTGTGTTCAGTGTTTTCTGAATATGGGTGAACTATAATTCCCAGATGCCAAAGTCAATCACCCTGAAACCTTGCCAGTGTGTAAAGTTGACCATGTTGTGTCTGTGTGTCAAGTTTGGTCCTAATCTGTTACTTGCTGTGTTCAGTGTTTTCTGAATATGGGTGAACTATAATTCCCAGATGCCAAAGTCAATCACCCTGAAACCTTGCCAGTGTGTAAAGTTGACCATGTTGTGTCTGTGTGTCAAGTTTGGTCCTAATCTGTTACTTGCTGGGTTCAGTGTTTTCTGAATATGGGTGAACTATAATTCCCAGATGCCAAAGTCAATCACCCTGAAACCTTGCCAGTGTGTAAAGTTGACCATGTTGTGTCTGTGTGTCAAGTTTGGTCCTAATCTGTTACTTGCTGGGTTCAGTGTTTTCTGAATATGGGTGAACTATAATTCCCAGATGCCAAAGTCAATCACCCTGAAACCTTGCCAGTGTGTAAAGTTGACCATGTTGTGTCTGTGTGTCAAGTTTGGTCCTGATCTGTTACTTGCTGGGTTCAGTGTTTTCTGAATACGGGTGAACTATAATTCCCAATCATCCCCAAACCTTGTAAAGTTGACCATGTTGGTTCTGTTTGCCAAGTTTGGTCCAGATTCGTTGTGTGCTGTGTTCAGTGTTTTCTGAATATGGGTGAACTATAATTCCCAGGTGCCAAAGTCAATCACCCCCAAACCTTGCCAGTGTGTAAAGTTGAACATGTTGGGTTTGTGTGCCGAGTTTGGTCCCGATCTGTTACTTGTGGGTGAACTCTAATTCCCAATCACCCCCAAACCTTGTAAAGTTGACCATGTTGGGTCTGTGTGGCAAGTCTGATCCAGTTCTGCCGTTGGTGGGATTCGGAGTGCTCTCCAGATGTTCCGGATGAACTATAACTCCCACCTGGGTGGGTCAGTCGCCCAAACCCCTCCAGAGAAAGGCCACTGGCCCTCTGGTTTGACTGATCTGGGCTTCTGACTCCGGGCAGGAAGAACAACGTTCCCAAGGGAAGAAGTAATGGCAATTTGAGGAGAAGCCATGCACAACAAGGCCACTCACTTGCGGGAAGCTAAGAAAACAGGGGATGGAAATGTTTTAGTGGCTCATTACGGCCAAGGAAATGAAGTCACTTCCTCAGGTGCCGGGCGAGGACACCGTCATGAGCCCAAATGGCAGAAGGAAAGAGGAAGGGCCGTTGTGCTCCCCGCTGTGGCAAAGGCCCTGGATTTCGAGCAGCCGTGTCCACGTCTATGTACGGAAACATGGATACAACCATGAACCCGAGTCACATTGGAGGACCTAGGAAAAGCCTAGGGAGGACATGGTTTTGTTGGCCGTGGATAAGTGAAACCAAACTGTAGATTCTGTCTTAAAGTCCTTCTGGATGAGAAAAAAAATCATCTCCAAATATTACAGGTTTTGTGCATCTGAAAAGCAATATTATTTTCAATATCCACATGGCGTGTTCTTTGTCCCAAAGCATTTCCTGGGAACTCCTTGATGTTTGATTCCTCCTTCCTGGGTCAATTTAAACCAAACCAGTATTTTCCAAAATGAAAATGTTTGACTTGTCTTTATCATTCCTGAGATAACCGCCAGCAGCTATTGTTTCCGGGACACGGGTTCAAGGGACAACAAGGGAGGCAGGAAAATAATAATGTTTGTATCTATACTTAATTCGGTGTGATATTGCTCAAACGGTTTGGCACTTTGAGTGCAAGACCTGTTTAGGAGGAATCTCTTTTTTTTAGGTGTGCAATCCTTACTTTGAAAGTAGTCATTCTACTCCGGGAACTTCCTTTTTTGTGGCTGCCACAAACTGGGTTGGATTGGTTGAGATCTCATTGGAAAACTATTGCAAAATGTTCTGCTTCAGGATGTCCCTCCCTCCCGCAAAAACAAAGTTTTAGCAGTTTAATAAACGTTTCCCATATTTTTATAGGAAATGGTATTGATCACCCAGGAACAAAACTCACCGTGTTACGAGGGTTGAATGAAAAGTAATGCCTCCACCTTCGTTACTTGGGTTTGGAGGGGAATATTTTAATAAATCAAATGCAGAAATAATCCTTAGAACGTGCTCTTTAACTACCACTATTCCCTTTTCCACATCATCACCAGACAATTGGATACATTTCTTCCAACAATGAACAAGTTTTCTGAAGCCGTCACGGAAGAAGTCGACACTCTGTTTCCGCAACCGGCGTCTCGCAGTCCCCATCGTTCACAGGTCTTCCGACAGCCAATCAAAGTAATAATGTGACTCACACATCTGTGTGAAGTGCCGATTATGCTTGAAATTTCTCGCTGAGTGATACGATGATCGTCCTGAATCAATCTGTCAATCTTTTGCTTGTGAAACTCGGTGGTTGCTGTCACAGGACGTCCAAGTCAGATGTTCCCACCTCAACATCTTTAAACTTACTTGCCCAACGATGCACAGGACTCACATCAACACAATCACCACAAACAGCTTGGATTCTCTGAAGAATCTCCTTCGGGGCAACACCTTCTGCTGTCAAGAATTCAGTGACTGCACATTGCTTAAGTTGTATTGACCGACCGTATGTGCAGGGTTCTATACTTCACACTTTAACAACACAACTGTTCAATGCTAAGGCTTCCCCGTCTGCGCAGGGTTCCATACTTGGCACTTTAACAACACAACCGTTCAATGCTAAGGCTTCTCTATCTGCGCAGGGTTCCCTACTTCGCACTTTAACAACACAACCGTTCATCCAAAGCTTTTGGGGTTCCATACTTCGCACTTTAACAACACAACCGTTCATCCAAAGCTTTTGGGGTTCCATACTTCGCACTTTAACAACACAACCATTCAATGCTAAGGCTTCCCCGTCTGCGCAGGGTTCCATACTTGGCACTTTAACAACACAACTGTTCAATGCTAAGGCTTCTCTGTCTGCGCAGGGTTCCATAATTCGCACCTTAACAACACAACCGTTCATCCAATGCTTTTGGGGTTCCATACTTCGCACTTTAACAACACAACCGTTCAATGCTAAGGCTTCCTGCCAAATGGAACTGTAGAGGAGAGTCTACTGGACAAGCCAGTCCCTGCCACAGACCAGGACTGCAAGAGTTGTGTCGTTTCCGATTCATGGGTTTTCTGTGGCTGAGGTTGAGTGACTCGCCAAATGCAGCGAGTGGGGATTCGAAGCCTGGCCTCTCAAAGAAGCCGGTGAAATCAGAACAAGAAGAACTGGAAAACTGGCGCTGCTTTCCGAAGACTTGGTTGGAGTGACCTCCAGGCCTGCGCTCCGGATCTTTGCCCGAGGCCACGAAAGGGCTGGTGCCAGCGAGAAGAGTGCATTGGGCTCCTTGGTGGAGACTCTGGCTCTCGTGAGGCAACACCCATCATTATGGGATCATCATTAGAAAGGTTCGGTTTGGGATCAAAGCTCCAGACAGAGCTGGAGCCACACAGAAGCCCTCGAAGAGCCCTTGAGACGCAGATCCGGATGCAGCAATGACACAGGCAAGGCCTTTGTCTAGGCCAATGATGGGCAACCTTTTGCGCTTGGTGTGCCAAAATTCACCAAAAAATCTAGCATGACTTGGGTGGTGTGTCACTTCGAGAGAAAAAATCATAATTTCACAATATGTATAGTTTAAATAACAAAAATGTATAGTTGTAATATATAACTGTATTTAATTAATCAAAAACTATTTACTACCCTTATTTCCATGTACAACAATCTATCGTGCCTCTTGCAGTTTCCACACTGATTTCTCTCTATTTTAGTTTCAATGTAGTCATGAATAATGAATAATATAATAGTAATAATATGATAATATATTACAATAATAATAGAATGATATACTAGCTTTGCCCGGCCATGCGTTGCTGTGGCTTATGGGAATCCTTTGTTGGCCAGGTGGAATAGCAGTGAATAGCCTTGCAGTCTCAAAGCCTGGCTGTTTTCTGGAGTAGCTGGAGCTTTTTGTTGTATGAACGTAGAGGCATGGATGAGGGGTTGTGCTGACAAGTTTAGTGTTTCTGGGATGTGTAGTTTTGTTGTTTTGTCCTAGGCCGAAATTTCATTACCCTTTTATATATATATATATAGATATATAAATGTAATGTGCATAATTCCCATGGACTAAACAACAAAACCACTGGACCAAATCGCATCAAATTTGGCTACAAAAGACATAGTCATCCAATCAATCTGCAGGCGGCAGCGTGTCAGCAAAAATGGCTAGGCGTGTCAGTGCTGACACGCATGTCATAGGTTGGCCATCACTGGTCTAAGCTATGCACCTTAATAGGAAGGGAATCAGTGTTAATGTGGGATTTGTGTATTGGTAGTGTTTAAATGAAATTTGTGTCTTTTCTGTATTGCATACTGATTGCATCATCCAGAGTGTGCTATAGTCTGGAAAGAGTTAATTACTAAGAAGCTGTGATGACCTTGATGTGTGGCTGGAACTGGGGAGTATCCAGACACAAGTGTGTATTCATTACTGATTGCATCAGTTCAGTTCTGAGTTGAGTCAAGTTCTGTTCTGCGTTGAGTCGAGTGCTGTCTGCCTAGAGTGAGAGTCAAGTCCTGTGTTCGTCCATGGTCTGCAAGTCTGTTTTGTCTAGATTATTGCTGAAGTCAGTAAAACTTGTATATAGTTTTACTAATGTCTCTGGGCGTCACTTTGTTCTGCGTTCCACTGATTCCATCCAACTACTGCTGTGCTGCAAATACTCTGACAATCAGCTCATCTGAAATGCAGCACTGGAGGAGACTTTGACTTTGTCTCCCTAGAAGCCAAGCTGTCGTACTTTGGAGAGACTGCAAGAAAAGGGCAGCAAGACAAAACATCAGGAAAAATTGCTTCGGGCAAGACCCGAGTCATTCTCAGGTTGTCCTCGCCGCATAAGGAAGCCCCGGTTATTCTGAGTTTGCAAGACCCGAGGATAAGAAATCTTAGAAGTCTCCCGCTCATGGGGTCGCGAAGGCAGCCCTTGACAACAAGGGAGATGCTCTGAGCAAAGGGTGACCTGGAAAGCTATTTACAAGCAAACCTTGGCCCCGAGACAGAATTCTGCACACCTCAGCTGGCACCCAGGGATTAACCCACACAATCGGTCCTTAAGCAACAGCAGCAAAATATCTTTACGAGGGCCGAGGGCTAAGCGGGCCTTTGATGAATCCCTTCCTTCCATCCTTCTCCTCCCTTTGATCTTCCCCACTGGCACGATGATTTGGATTGAGAGCTCCCGGTAATAGCCATGACGGGTCAGTCGGGACCTGTGCCTTTTGAACATCTTCAGTGGGTCGGTTGCCATGCCGAAGAAGGGAAGAAAGGGAAGAAAGGGAGAAGAGAGAGATGGAAAGGGAAGAAAGAAGGAAAGAGATACAAGGAAAATGCAAACCCAGGCAATGCCAGGGATATACACTAGTCTATATATATATAAACTAGCTGTGCCCAGCCACGCGTTGCTGTGGAGTTGTCTGGTGGTGTTGGTGAGAAATTGTTGAGGTAGTGGTGGTATTGAATGTCTGTTGTATGGTTGTCTTTATGTTTAGTATGCACACTGAAGTGGATTATATGGCAGTGTGGAGTCAAGATAATCCCGTTCAAAGCAGATAATATAAGATTCTAAATGGGTTATATAGATGTGGAAGGGCCTTGAGTCTACACTGCCATATAATCCAGTGCAAATTAGATAATCTGTGGAAGAGGCCTAAGTGAGACCTAACTCTGCCTGTGCCCTGGGCTGAGTGGGTTGCTAGGAGACTAAGTGGGCGGAGCTTAGCCTTCTAACTGGCAGCAATTGGATAAAAACTATTATTCCTCTCCCTGTAATTAGGACTTTATTTTTCTTTTCTTTTTGTTGTATCAACCTAGAGCCATGAATGATGGGTTGTGTTGTCAAATTTCGAGGTTGGGGGGCCTGTAGTTTTGTTGTTTTGTCCGCTGCCCTGATGCCATCACTCTTTTATATATATATAGATGTAATGTGCATTTATCCCCATGGAATAAACAACAAAACCACAGAACCAAATCGCACCAAATTTGGCCACAAAAAACATAGTCATACAACCTATGTCTTTCTTTTTACCTAGAGAAATAAAGTCCAAAGACAGTAGAGTCTCACTTATCCAACATAAATGGGCCGGCAGAACGTTGGATAAGTGAATATGTTGGATAATAAGGAGGGATTAAGGAAAAGCCTATTCCACATCAAATTAGGTTATGATTTTACAAATTAAGCACCAAAACATCATGTTTAACAACAAATTTGACAGAAAAAGTAGTTCAATACGCAGTAACATTATGTTGTAATTACTGTATTTACTAATTTAGCACCAAAATATCACGATGTATTGAAAACATTGACTACAAAAATGCGTTGGATAATCCAGAATGTTGGATAAGCGAGTGTTGGATAAGTGAGACTCTACTGTAACAGAAACTCCCCAATTGCTTACCACGGATGTGCAGAGGTCCCCTGGGAACTGAAACTACATTACCCAGAGGACCTCGTAGCTGTGCGCAGAGCCTAACATCACTTTTAAAATATGTTGCCATGGTGGAACAGCCTTGTAGCTTCAAAGCCAGGCTGCTTCCTAACCAGGGGGATACTTGGTTGGCCACCTTGAATGCCACTGAACAGCCTCCCAGCTTCAAAGCCAGGCTGCTTCCTAACCAGAGGGATCCTAACCACCAGACTACGCCACAGCAATGCGTGGCTGGGCACAGATAGTCTCTATATATAAAAGAGTGATGGAATCCTGGCGACCGACAAAACAACAAAACTAAACACCCCACAACCCCGAAAATTAATAGCACAACCCCTCATCCATGCCTCTAGGTTGATACATCAAAAAGGGAAGAAAAATAAAGTCCTAATTAGAGGGAGAGGAATAATTGTTTTTATGCAATTGCTGCCAGTTAGAAGGCTAAGCTCTGCCCACTTGGTCTCCTAGCAACCCACTCAGCCCAGGGGACAGGCAGAGTTAGGCCTCACTTAGGCCTGATCCACACTGCCTATAAAATACAGACACCACCAGACTATGCCACAGCAACGCATGGCCGGGCACAGCTAGTATATAATACATTTATTAAGAGCCCACTTGATAAATGTATAAAAGCACTATTTATACTAGAGTTCTGGTTATCCGACATAAACTGGTGGGCAGAATGTCGGATAAGCCAATCATTAATCGGAGAATGCAAGCTGTTTGTGGTGATTGTGTGGATGTGAGTCCTGTGCATCGTCGGGCGAGTAAGTTTAAAGATGTTGAGGTGGGAAGGACGGGATAGAAAAACGGCAAATCAATCAATAATAAATAAATCCCACAATGCGTATGCTCGTATTGTTCCCGCCTGGAATTGCATGGGCTTTCTTTTATGATGCGCAGTGTACATCAATGGAGGTCAGTTCCCAAACTGGAAAAGATCCCAAGCATTTTGGACGAGGGACACCCAACCCGCCTGCACTCTTTGGATCTTTGGCCCAAGCGAAGCTCCCACCCAAGAGCCTTGATTGTGCCAGGTCTCGGGTGGCCGCGCAATCTCGCTCCAGCCGTTCTTGGGGGCACGGCTTCCTCACGGGCGAGGCCTCGGTCCCGCCCCGCCCCTCCCCGCACCGAGCGATCCCACAGAACCCAAACGGGTAGGCTCTCAATTAATGAACAAGGTTTGACGAGGTATTTAAAATTACCTTTAATCACGGTGCTTAACAGGGTGAGGCAGGAATTTTGTGCTGAGGCAGGTGGTGCCTTTTTCCAAAGGTTTGCTCCGGGCGGGGGTTACAAAATGGAAGGAGAGCCTCTCTCTTGGCCTTGACGATCATCAATAGAAGAGCGGGGCCGATATTTAGGGAAATCCCACTCAAGACAAAGGGGTCGCGTCCAGGAAAGCAGGCCTGGGCTGTGCCGGGATGGTGGTGGGCCGATTTCGCTAGGTAACAAACTTGGGGGGGGGGGGGGGGGAATCTGTTCCTGGTTTGAAAGTGTTATTTCCTGTTTCATTATGAGGTCCTTACTTTGGAGATCGTTGTTCTGTTCCAGAAACTTCTGTTTTTGTGGCTGCCACAAACTGTGTTGAACTCGTTGAGACTCGATGATGAGATATTCATTGAAAAATTAGAGCCAAATGTGTGGCAGGATGTCCCTCCCGCTGAAACAAAGTTTTGGCAGTTTAATCAACTTTTTTTGTGTTTTTATGATAGAACAAATTAGAAAAGGACATTTAAAAACCGGGGGGGGGGGGGGGGAAATCGTGTTACAGTAGAGTTCCAGTTATCCGGCTTCCGGCTATCCGACAGTCCATATTATCCAAAGTGCCAGCTACGTCCCGTTCCTCCCAACAAGCACCTGGTGCTTGGAGAGGCCTGTTGCTGAGAAACAGCTGTTTTTCTAGGCAGCAACATGCAGTGGGCCTCTCCAAGCCAGGTGCTTGCTGGGAGGGGTGAGACGTGGCCAATGCAGACTTTTACCTGCCGGGAAGCACCCGGCGCTTGGAGAGGCCCACTGCGCGTTGCTGAGAAACAGCTGTTTTTCTAGGCAGCAACATGCAGTGGGCCTCTCCAAGCTGGGTGTTTGCTGGATGGACGGGACGCGGCCAATGCAGACTTTTACCTGCCGGGAAGCACCCGGCGCTTGGAGAGGCCCGCTGCACGTTGCTGAGAAACAGCTGTTTTTCTAGGCAGCAACATGCAGTGGGCCTCTCCAAGCTGGGTGCTTGCTGGAGGGATGAGACGCGGCCAGTACAGACTTTTACCTCCCGGGAAGCACCCGGCACTTGGAGAGGCCTGCTGCACGTTGCTGAGAAACAGCTGTTTTTCTAGGCAGCAACATTCAGTGGGCCTCTCCAAGCTGGGTGCTTGCTGGAGGGATGAGACGCGGCCAGTACAGACTTTTACCTCCCGGGAAGCACCCGGCGCTTGGAGAGGCCCGCTGCACGTTGCTGAGAAACAGCTGTTTTTCTAGGCAGCAACATGCAGTGGGCCTCTCCAAGCTGGGTGCTTGCTGGAGGGATGAGACACAGCCAATGCAGACATTTACCTCCTGGGAAGCACCCGGCGCTTGGAGAGGCCTGCTGCACGTTGCTGAGAAACAGCTGTTTTTCTAGGCAGCAACATACAGTGGGCCTCTCCAAGCTGGGTGCTTGCTGGAGGGATGAGACGCGGCCAGTACAGACTTTTACCTCCCGGGAAGCACCCGGCACTTGGAGAGGCCTGCTGCACGTTGCTGAGAAACAGCTGTTTTTCTAGGCAGCAACATTCAGTGGGCCTCTCCAAGCTGGGTGCTTGCTGGAGGGATGAGACGCGGCCAGTGCAGACTTTTACCTCCCGGGAAGCACCCGGCACTTGGAGAGACCCACTGCACATGAGTAAGAGAGAGAAGGAGGGCTGTATGGAACCGGGGCCTCTTCACACTTTAGCAACACAACCGTTCAATGCTAAGGCTTCCCCGTCTGTGCAGGGTTCCTTACTTTGTGCTTTAACAACACAACCGTTCAATGCTAAGGCTTCCCGCCAAATGGAACTAACTGTAGAGGAGAGTCTACTGAACAAGCCAGGACCTGCCACAGACCAGGACTGCCATCTCTTGAAGAGTTACGAAGGCGGAGGCATTACTTTTCATTCAACCCTTGTAATACTTCAGATTGGGGAAACTCGCGCTGCATTTGGGAAATCATAGAATTGTCATATGGACGTCTTTGGATCCTGGATCTGGATCACCTTATGTGACCTGCTCTGATTTCTCTCTCTCTCTCCCCCCCCCCCCCCCGCCCCTTCCTATTCTGACTGGGAAGATCAGAAAGAAATGTAATTACGTTTTCGTTTCTTCTTTTTCTCTCTTCCCCCCTTTTTAAATAGCTTATGATACAGGTTACGCCCTTCCTTACTGCCAGCTTGCCCAGTCTTTCACAAATGATATACACTCTGTGAATTATATAATTATCAGCCTATAATTATAGGCAATAATTACACGAAGAAGGAGAGGGAGGGAGAGAAAGAGAAAAATATCCTGGAGGAAATCAGATATTTGGGACACTTATCTATTTGCAGAATTCAAGGAAGGATGGGTCCCTTTGGAAGAGAAGATCATCCATTTCCTGAAATGGAAACACAAATGGCTGTTGTGTTGGTTGGGAATCTGTGTCGCAATCCACCGAGCTTAACTGTCTGGAGTCGAGGCAATTCCAGGACACTATCCGTCTTTCATTCATTGTGTCCTCTCTTGTCAATTCCATGGATAGTGGCATTCACAGTGCTCTTTGATTGTAGGTGAACTATAAATCCCAGCAACTACAACTCCCAAGTGACAAAATCAATCCCCTGCCAACCCCACCAGTATTTTTTAAAATACTCTTGTGAGCTGATCTAGAAGGATTTCCATACAAATGGTTAGGTTCTCTTCTTCCAGTTGTGCTGTGGGTAAGTCTTCCCCAGAAGAAAGCACCAAAGCACACGCTGGGTAGATTCAAACAGGTTTTATTGTACGGAATACCAGAATCTTCTCTGTAGCCCATTTATATAGGGGCTCTCACATACCAGAGGGGAATTGAGGTTTTATGGCTGGCCAGTTTTATGGCTGGCATAGCCGACCAGAGATGTCAAAGATTGGAGATCATGACATAACAGGTTTTATTGTACGGAATACCAGAATCTTCTCTGTAGCCCATTTATATAGGGGCTCTCACATACCAGAGGGTAATTGAGGTTTTATGGCTGGCATATGATCTTTGTCATCCCTTGCTCTGTGTCCGGAGATGTCATAAGTTCGGAGATCATGACATGCTCTTAGACCACTTCTCACCCCTGGATAAAAAAAAGAAGCTTCCTTTTTAAAAAAAATTAAACCCAAAATTTGCACGGAAGGCGAGGCCAACGGATCCGGGCATGTCGGAACCAACGCCGAGGTTGACAAACCAAAAAAGGCACGAGGGCTGGCCGAGGCTGGTTGAGAAAAATCGATGCTGGCACCAAAACTAACAAGAATCGTTAATTATTGTTTCCAAATTCCTCCTTCCATACAGACGTCCCAAGATTTACGTTGAAGCATCAACCAGTCTGACAGCCGAGGACATTCCGGTGCCAATGGGTGGGACTCCTCCCGAGAGACCAAAATGTCCCAGACAGGTATTCTGTCTGGCTGTGGAGTTCGTGGCCTACTTTCCGAAAGCCCTTGTTGTGAAACGCTGGCCAAATCCAATGTATATCTGGACATATCGCGAGAGGGGACCTCCGGTTGCGGCCGATTCCTGGCAAACATATCATGCAATTGTCTTTGTCCGGAAGATCATTTTGGGGACGCGAAACGGCATGGAATCTGTTCTTGTTTTCATTCGGGAAGAATGAAGTCTCCTTGTGGGTTCCGAATTACGAATCCGAGCGGCCCGCCTCCTAATTTCCCCCAAAACGGAACTGTTTGAAGCCTCCTGCTTGTGCTTCATCCCTTTGGGCTCAATTGTGTTTAACCTCGGCGACTTGTCTTCCGCCTGGCAAGTGTTTCTCTGTCCCGGGCCATTTGGTTTAGCTTACGCTCGCCAGGCACAGGTCCTCTTATCCACGGTCCTAGCCAAGCACCTTAATAGGAAGGAAATCAGCTCATCTAAAACAAATAATAATAATAATAATAATAATAATAATAATAATAATACAAATCTGAACCCCAAAGGTGTGGCTACCAACTGTGGAAATGAGAGTACCCTGACTCACAGATAACAGAACCCCGACTGGCGGACCAACGAAGATTCATAATCAGAAACAAAGTGTTCAGTGAAGTTGAACTCGAAGAAATCCAGAAAATTTGCAAAGCAAATGACCGTCAGACCACAGCACAGACAGCAGCAGAGACTCCAGCAACACCTGGAATGGTGGAACAGATTGAACCAGAAGAAAGTGTGGAGCTTTTGCAAGAATTTGAAGAACCAGCACTTCCTGAACCACCAGGAAGCTTGACAGCAAGACAACAAGAGCTCAAGGATAAGATCATGGCTCACGCTGCAGCAAATGCAATAAGAAAGCGGCTCCCAACTCTAAAAACAGAGCCCAAGGGACACCTGGTACTGTGAATACGGTCCTCTCCACTGTCCAAATCACACCAATTCTTCCAAGAGTGTTCCCAGGAGATTTTTCCTAGGATCATTATACAAGGGACAATGTAGCAGATAGTGAAAATGTCAGGTGAAAATCTTTACCTTTATCTTTACCTAGGGTGTGGAAATGTGGGTTGTGATGTGGAAAGGCAATGCGAATGCAGGCGAAATGTCAGTATAAAATGCTGCTAGAACACATTGGCCGTACAACCTGGAAACCACACAGCACTCCAGCGATTCCAGCCGTGAAAGCCTTCAACCATATCGTCTTTTCTCTCTCGTTCCTTCCTTTTCCTTCCCTTTTTCCCTACCTGACATCACTCCCCGGGGCCTTTGTTGCAAGCGAGCGAGAGAGAGATGCGCCAAGCGGGAAGCTTTGAGGCGGGAGGCATGCAGTTGGGAATCCTGGCTGCGCCCCGTCTCCGGGCGCTGTGCCTGGCTGCCGTTCGACAACATCACAGGGAGCCCCAGACAGCTTGTCTCCAGCCGCTTGGGCTGGTTCTGGGCCCGAGACAGGAAACGCAAAGAAACCATTAATAACAATCAATAGGAGAGGCTGCCTCCGAGTGACAGGCAACTCTTGGCTCCCCGACGTGCGCCTTCGGATCTGCAAGCCAAGCAAAACCTCCCTCATCGATACATCCCGATTCCTATTACGTTATATCAGCAGAGTCATTCTTTGGCCTTTGATTTAGAGCAGTGCTTCCCAAACTTATTTGGCCTGCCAACCCCTTTCCAGAAAAAATATGACCCCTGGAAAGGGGGCGTGACTTAGAGGGGTGGGTGTGGCTCCTGCTCCCCCTAGTCCAAGATGCAGGGCCAGGAGGGGGAGGTGGGCGGGGCCACAAATGGGCAGCCAGAACTGGGATGGGCGGAGTTACGAGCACTGAGTCAGGGCTGAGCTTCTATCCCTGTCCTGTGGTGCCTGCCAGGACACAGGAGGCGGGGCTAGAGGAGGGGGCGGGGCCTCTTCCCAAGTGTCTGACGGGGCTGTATTCTAACAAGCGCCTCAGGAGAGATATAGAGGCTCAGCCCTGTCTTGGGAAGAGGCCCCGCCTCCACCCCAGCCACGCCCCTTAGTCCTAAAAGGCCTCTCAGGAGAGGTATAGAGGCTCAGCCCTGTCTCCCGCTCTTGGAAGGAGGCCCCGCCCCCTTCCCTAGCTCCGCCCTCTGTGTCCCAACAAGCGCCTCAGGAGAGGTATAGAGGCTCAGCCCAGTCTCAGGCTCTTGGGAATAGGCCCCGCCCACTCCTCTAGCTCCACCCCCTGTGTCCTAACAGGTGCCTCAGATGCTCAGCCCTGTCTCCGGCACTTGGGAAGAGGCTCTAAAAAGTGTCAATAATGACACAGTTCTGTTCCTGGCTTGAAAGTGTGTGTTCCTGTTTGATTGTGTGCTGCTGACTTGGGCAGATGTGGTCCTACCCCATGAGGTGTGTTTGTGTGGCAGATACTTCATGAAACCTCTGGAGGGAGGGCACAGGAATTTCGTAGAGATTCAGATATCCGAATCTCCCCATATCCGTATATCTGCATCTCAGAACAAAGCAGCAAGTCTGGACAACGGAGGCAGAAATCCCAGGACCAACAGGTCTGTATGTGGACCTCGTCTGAAGTAAGTCCTGGGATTTTTTGCCCCTGTTGAAAACCCGTCATTTTGTGCTGTCTGGAAGCGCCCTGGGTTGAATTGGTTGAGACTCGATGATGAGATCTTCAAGGCAAAACTAGAGCAAAACGTGCTGCATGATGTCCCTCCCGCTGAAACAAAGTTTTTACAGTTTAATAAACATTTCTCATATTTTTATGATAGACCCAATTAGGAAATTGCATTTATGACACAGGAACAAATATCGTGTTAAATAGTGTAAAAGCGAAACCCAGAATAACTCTTGTCGTAAAATCCTGGAATCCTAGAGTTGGAAGAGACCTCACGGGCCATCCAGCCCAACCTTATTCAGCCCAGAAGCAGGAAAATCACATGGAAAGCACCCCTGACAGATGGCCATCCAGCCTCCATTGCAGCTCGCAGCAGAGAGTTCCAGTGCTGAACAGCCCTTCTCACAGTGAGGAACTTTCTTGATCTTGGAGATGGATCAACCGGAATAAAGGGCAGAATTTTCCAACAGTTTTGGGTGTCCGCAGCCAGGAAACTCGTTGAACCCGCTGCCTCTTTCCCGAAACTGCATTTGCTTTTAAGTCCGGGCCACTCTTTGCTGGGTCCGTCATGCGACTTGGTTTGACCCAACTTTCTCTGTTGCTTTTGACCTATCCTTCTTCTATATTTTAACCCCAGTTTACCCAGTGCTGTGACTTCTCTCTTTTTCTTTTTTGCAACTTGTATACTGAGTTCTGACTACTGCGTTGCCCAAATTGGGTGATTGTGAAACAAGAAAGAGGTAACTGCCGGTTTCGGGGGAAAAAGCCAACGAATTGCAGAAGTAAACAAGACACGGGGAAGAAGTAAACACTCCAAGAAACAGCTCAGTTGACTTTTATAGGATTCCCAAGGAGATTACACACCTTCCAAATTCTTCCGTTCCCATACCCTCTCTCCTTCCATCCTGAACATGGCGCTTTTGGTCAGATACTTATCAATCAATCAATCAATCAATCAATCAATCAATCAATTTATTAATGCTCCGACCAATGGTCATATGCATTTACAGAAACAACATCAAACAAACATCTATACAAAACACTGTAAAATCCAACAGTATCTTTGCGTGCTCATTTTCCAATACTTTTGCAGGTTTGTGATCCCACCCGTTCTTTGCTGCTGGAAGGTGGTACTTGAGGCATAAGTTCCAATGAATCCTTTGGACCACGTAGTTGTGCCTCTGTTTGTAGTCTGTCTGTGTGATTTTCTTACAGCAGCTGAGGAGATGATCCATGGTTTCGTCGGTTTCCTTGCACAGTCTGCATTTTGGGTCATCAGCTGATTTTTTCGATCTTGGCCTTAATTGCCTTTGTCCTGATGGCTTGCTCCTGGGCTGCAATATTATTATTATTATTATTATTATTATTAATTGCCTTTGTTCTGATGGCTTCCTCCTGGGCTGCAAGGATCAGGCCTTCTGCCTCCTTCTTCAGGGTCCCATTCGTGAGCCAGAGCCAGGTCTTCTCCTTGTCAGCTTTTCCTTCAATTTTGTCAAGGAACTTTCCATGCAATGTTTTGTTGTGCCAGCTGTCAGCTCTAGTTTGTAGTGCGGTTTTCTTGTACTGTTTTTTTGTCTGCTGTGCTTTGAGGAGTCAGCTTCCTTGCAGAGTCTGCATTTTGGGTCATCAGCTGAATTATTATTATTATTATTATTATTATTATTATTATTATTATTATTATCATCATTATCATTATTATTATCTATTTATACCCTGCATTTTCTCTCCGCAAGGAGACTCATGTGATAGCATCTCCAGAAAGAAAACACAGCTCAGGGAAATCAGTATGACACACAGGAACATTTCATTCCAATTCCGCTTGCAACTCACTTCTGTTTTTACCGGTTCTGTTTTGAACTTCCCTTGTGAGCGGCCTCGGTGCCCCTGATGCAGTCATGCCTATGGCCACGCGGCCTTGGAGGTGTCTACGGACAACGCCGGCTCTTCGGCTTAGAAATGGAGATGAGCCCCAACAGAGAAGGCAGGGAAGGAGCAGGTTTTATGATCAACGTTTTATAGCCCTCCTATTAAAAAAAGGAAACACGTTTCACACATTTCATTTCCAAAAAAAAATGCGTCTGAATTTAATAGGAAGGCTTCCTTGTTAAACGGTAGTTGCGTGATCCCTGTGTTTGACTATATAAAAAAGGGTGCAGGGCAACGAGAAACGAGCCCGGTTAACCCCGAGCCAGCAGTTAACAAAGAGACCGGAGAGTGGTTTGGGGTTCGGAGATACGCATTAGTGGTGTGCATTTGTATAGAATCGATGTTCGTTTCGTTTGTTTTGTATTTGTCCTCGTTTCTGAAAACTATACAAACAGAATTTTCGTCTCGCGTACGAAAAAAGGTTCAGGTTGGAGCAAAACCAAGACGAAGTGCCCTAAGTAAGGCCTATGGACTACAGTCAATAAACAAAAGCGATTTGTCAATACGTGAGGCTTTACAAGGAGGAGGAAAGGTGGAGGAGGCAGCGAGGCAATTACGGCAGGAATGTCTCCCAAAGATATTTGTGGGGGAGAAAGAACGAGGGCCTCCCTTCCCAAGGACCAAAGATCTCCCTTCGAAGACAGTCACTCAGGGCCACTTGGGTTGCAATGTGTTAGAATGATAGCCAGCATTTGAGGAATTATAATGCAGAATGGCAGAATAGTGAACACACATAAGCATTGTCATAATCGTCATAGAATCCCTCTGGGGAGATGGTGGCGGGGTATAAAAATAAAATTATTATTATTATTATTATTTATTATAGAATCATATTCTCCTTGAACTGTGGGGCTCAGAACTGGACTCAATATTTATAGGTTAATAATAATAATAATAATGATGATGTTTATTTATACTCTTCTTTTTCTCTCCACGAGGAGACTTCAAGTGGCTATGTATCTATTATTAGCATTAGAATGTATTGTTATTATTATTATTGTTATTATTTATACCCTGCTTTTTCTCTCCACGAGGAGACTCAAAGTGGTTCTGTATCTATTATTAGCATTAGAATGTATTGTTATTATTATTATTGTTATTATTTATACCCCGCTTTTTCTCTCCACGAGGAGACTCAAAGTGGCTCTGTATCTATTATCAGCATTAGAATGTATTGTTATTGTTGTTATTATTATTATTGTTATTATTTATACCCCGCCTTTTCTCTCCACAAGGAGACTCAAAGTGGCTATGTATCTATTATCAGCATTAGAATGTATTATTGTTATTATTGTTATTATTTATACCCCGCTTTTTCTCTCCACGAGAGGACTCAAAGTGGCTATGTATCTATTATTAGCATTAGAATGTATTGTTATTGTTATTATTATTATTATTATTATTATTTATATCCCGCTTTTTCTCTCCACGAGGAGACTCAAAGTGGCTATGTATCTGTTATCAGCATTAGAATGTATTGTTATTGTTGTTGTTATTATTATTGTTATTATTTATACCCGGCTTTTTCTCTCCACGAGGAGACTCAAAGTGGCTATGTATTATTAGCATTAGAATGTATTGTTATTGTTGTTGTTATTATTATTATTGTTCCCATGCTCAGGTTGCTCTACAGCTGCACATTCAACACCCGCCTCATCTGCCTTTTATTCTTCAACAGGCAACAACTTGACAAAGACATCGCTCTTTTGAACCAGATTACAATAAAGACTTCTTTTTTAAAAAAATCACACACAATAAAACTTAATGTATATCCTCGCCCCGTTTGTTAGGCCATATGACAATCATTCCTTTCTTCTGACAGTTCTAAACCTCTGCTTAACACGCCGTGGTCGTAAATATCCCCAGCGACAACATAGCAATTTAATACTTACCAAATGTATTTCTAAAATATTGCGGCAGATTTAAAGCCCCGGATTTTAAACAGATGTGTTTCCCAGTACGTTGGCCTTGCGTCAAGCAGATCTCTTACTCCGATTCCGTCCCTCTTGTTCTCCGAAAACAGGAGTCCGGCCTGTGAAACGATCCAGATCTTAGCAACTCGGATCCGACAGAGACGGTGGCCATCCTGCCTGAAGAACCCACTGAGAACCAATGCCATCGCGACCACACGTGGAGCTCCCGCTGTTAGCCCCAGCTTCAGCTAACCCAGCAGTTCGAAAACATGCAAATGTGAGTAGATCAATAGGTACTGCTTCTAATGGCTGTTGGAGGTTGTAGATATAAATAAATAGAAGCTTTACCACCGTTTCTGACCATGCAATATAATAAAGTGTCACCCAGGCTTGTGTAACAAGGAACAGTATCTTTATTTCAGTTCAAAAGATCAAACAGGGCAACAATATATACAGCAGTCTCTCTGAATTCACACACAGAACAGAGGAAATAAATAGTCCCTTTAAACAGTCTTTAAATATGGCTCATTTCCTTATAATTATTTTTATAATTATAATTATTTCCAACATATTCGCTTATCCAATGTTCTGCCGGCCTGTTTATGTTGGATAAGTGAGACTCTACTGTATTGTATTTATGAATTTATTCCCAAAATATCACAATATATTGAAAACATTGACTAAAAAATATGCCTTGGATAATCCAGAACCTTGGATAATCCAGAACCTTGGATAAGTGAGTTTTGGATAAGTGAGACTCTACTGTATATATATGTGTGTGTATGTGTGGGTGTGTGTGTGTGTGTATACACACACACTCACATATATATGTGTATATATACACACACTGTAGAGTCTCACTTATCCAAGCTTCACTTATCCAAGGTTCTGGATTATCCAAGGCAGTCTGCCTTTTAGTAGTCAATGTTTTTGTAGTTAATGTTGCCCTGTTTTGGTGCTAAATTCGTAAATATAGTAATTACTACATAGCATTATTTCGTATTGAACTGTTTTTTTCTGTTGATTTTGTTGTCTAACATGTTTTGGTGCTTCATTTGTAAAATCATAACCTAATTTGAGGTTTAATAGGCTTTTCCTTAATCCCTCCTTATTATCCAAGATAGCCCGTTTAACTTGGATAAGTGAGACTCTACTCACTTATCCAAGCTTCTGTATTATCCAAGGCAGTCTGCCTTTTAGTAGTCATTGTTTTTGTCATCATTGTTTTTGTAGTCAATGTTGCCATGTTTTGGTGCTAAATTCATAAATACAGTAATTGCTACATAACATTACTGTGTATTGAAGTGCTTTTTCTGTCGATTTGTTGTCTTGGGTAAGCCGGACTCTACTGTACTATTATCAATATTAGATGTACAGCAGAGTCTCGCTTATCCAAGCTTCACTTCTCCAAGGTTCTGTATTATCCAAGGCAGTCTGCCTTTTAATAGTCAATGTTTTTGTAGTCAATGTTGCCATGTTTTGGTGCTAAATTCGTAAATATAGTACAGTAGAGTCTCACTTATGCAACATAAACAGGCTAGCAGAAGCTTGGATAAGCGAATATCTTGGATAATAAGGAGGGATTACGGAAAAGCCTTTTAAACATCAGATTAGGTTATGACTTTATAAATTAAGCACCAAAACATCATGTTATACAACAAATTTGACAGAAAAGGTAATTCGATACACAGTAATGTTATGTAGTATTTACAAATTTAGCACCAAAATATCACGATGTATTGAAAACATTGACTACAGAAATGGCTTGGATAATCCAGAGGCTTGGATAAGCGAGACTCTACTGTAGTTCAATACACAGTAATGTTATGTAGTAATTACTGTATTTACGAATTTAACACCAAAATATGTATTGAAAACAATGACTACAAAAATGGCTTGGATAATCCAGAGGCTTGGATAAGTGAGACTCTACTGTACTACATAACATTATTGTGTATTGACCTGCTTTTTCTTGTCAATGTGTTGTCTTGGATAAGTGAGACTCTGCTGTACTTGGTGTTGGGGAAGCACGTGGAAGGAAAGCGAGGGAAGTCCGGATCCCATTCCGGGTTTCCCTCTCTCTTCCAGGCCGGGTTTTCCTTTCTCGCCCGCCCGCGTCCCTTTTCCCTTTTTCACGCCGGCGGGGCTGCCGGCCTCTGTGGATCAATCCCCTTGGCTGGGCCCCGCCCCCTTTCCCCGTAGGCCCCGCCCCCTTTCTTTGCCTGGCTCTCTCTCTCTCTCTCTCTTGCGTGTCTCGCGCCCGCCCGCCCGCCCGCCCTCCTTTTTTTCCCTCGCTCTCTCTCTCTCTCTTTGCCCTCTCTCTCTCTCTCTCTCTCTCTCTCTCTCGGAGTCTCGCTCACTTTCTGCCTCAATATGTCTCAAGATGGCGGCCAATGCGGGATCGATGTTCCAATATTGGAAGCGCTTTGACTTCCCGCAGCTGCAGGTAAGGCTGGGTCTGGGCTCGGCGGGCGCGGGGCGCGGGTGGCGGGCGGGCGGGCGGGCCGATGCTCTCCCTCGCTCCCCGCCTCGTCTTTCTCCTCAGAGCGCGGCCGGAGGGCCGAAGGGGGGCCGGAGCGGCGGCGGCGCCTGGGGCGGTCAGGAGGGAAGGAGGCCAAGCGGGGCCCCCGACCAAGGCCTCCGGGCCGGAGCGACACCCCCGCCGCCCGCAGCCCGCCCAGCGCCGCCCCCGCCCCGGCCCCCGCCCCGCCATCGACCCCCATCGGGAATTGATCCTCTTTGTTCGATCGCATCGATCTCTCCCCCTCCACAAAATGGCGCCCGGCACGTCCCGGGATGGGAGGGGGGAAGGGGAGGGAGGGAGGAAGAAATAGAAGGGAGCACAAGAGGGAGGGGGGGAGGGGGGGGGCGAGGAGCCCCCCAAGAAGGAGGCCCGGGGAGGGGCCTCTCCAGAGGGAGGGAGGGAGGGAGGGGGAGGAGGAAGAAGGAGGAGGGAAGAGTCCCGGGGGAAAGTGAGTGTGTGTGTGTGTATATGGGGGGAGGGACAGAGAGAGAGAGGGGACAGCACTACTGTAACACCACCACCATCATCAATATTATTATTGGTATCACTCAATTGGACTGTTAGAGTGGGGAAGTGGAAGGGAAGCAGAACAGGACTATTATTATGATTATTATTAGTAGTAGTATAACCCAAAGGAATTATATGGGGGGGGGAGTAGAGAGAGGACAGGACTACTGTACTTCTACCACCACCATCAATATTATTATTGGTATCACTCAATTGGACTATTAGAGTGGGGAAGTGGAAGAGAAGCAGAACAGGACTATTATTATGATTATTATTATTATTATTATTATTATTATCCAGTTGTACTAATAGCCATGAGAGGAGTAGAGAGATAATAGGACTACTGTACTTCCACCACCACCACCAGAACAGGACTACTATCAATATTATTATTATCCAGTTGTACTAATAGCCATGAGAGGAGTAGAGAGATAATAGGACTACTGTACTTCCACCACCACCAGAACAGGACTACTATCAATATTATTATTATCCTGTTGTACTAATAGCCATGACAGGAGTAAAGAGATAATAGGACTACTGTACTACCATCATCATCATCAATATTATTATTGGTATTACTCAATTGTACAATTAGAGTGGGGAACTGGAAGAGAAGCAGAACAGAACTACTATCATTATTATTATTACTATTTCATCATCATCAATATTATTATTGGTATTACTGAATTGTACTAACAGCCACTAATGTGGGGAAGTGGAAGGGAAGCATAACAGGACTATTATTATTATTATTCATATAATCCAGTTGTACTAATGAGAGAGAGAGAACAGGACTACCGTACTACTATCATCATCATCATTATCAATATTATTATTGGTATTACTCAATTGTACTAATAGCGCTTAGTGTGGGGAAGTGGAAGGGAAGCAGAACAGAACTACTATACTATCATCATTACTATTATTATTAATATTGTTAGTATAATCCATGAGAGAAAGTAGAAGTGGGAAGTGGAGGGGAAGCATAACACAACTACTATCATCATCATTATTATTAGTAGTATAATTCAATAGTACTAATAGCCATGAGAGGAAGTGGAGGGGAAGCATAACAGGACTACTCTTATTATTATTATTATTATTATTATTATTAGTAGTAGTAGTAGTAGTAGTATAATTCAATAGTACTAATAGCCATGAGAGGAGTACAGAGATAATAGGACTACTGTACTACCATCATCATCATCATCATCAATATTATTATTGGTATTTCTCAATTGTACTATTAGAGTGGGGAAGTGGAAGGGAAGCAGAACAGAATAATAATAATAATTATAATAATAATAATTATTATCCAGTTGTACTAATAGCCATGAGAGAAAGTCGAAGTGGGAAGGGGAGGGGAAGCATAAGTGGGACGGCAGACCTAATAGGACTATTATCATTATTATTATTGCTGTTTTAAGTAGAGAACTGTATTCCTTAGTATTAGTCAATTGTAGTAATAGTCAAAAAAGGATGGAGGGCAAGAATAACAACAACAGGAAGGAAGGAAGGAATCTTGCCCATCCCCCAATATCAACCCCAAACATCAACGTGTCTTGTTATTTCTCATCCCTTCACTGGTTACTTTGAGTCTCCTTGGGGAGAGAAAAGTTGGGTATAAATAAACATAATCAACAACAATAATAATTCTTACAGTCTCTCTCCAGTTTGGCCTGCTGAGCAAACTGACCTACTCACCTCCCCCCATAGCAATTATATACTTCATTTCGCTTCTCTTTCCCCATTTTACAAAGATATATAAATGATGATAATAAGGAGGGGACGGATTGTCGCTCTCTAAATGATTTTGTTTCTCAACACTGAGTTTTTTCTCATAGTCTGCCCCTCATTTGTCCTGTGATATCTAAGGGGAGACTGGCAAATTCTCTGCCATGCCAGCCCCCCTCAACCTGCAGCTCCAGTGTTTTATTATGTTTATATTACATTGATCATGTTTTATTATGTATATATTCCATTTTTCTCTCCACAAAGACATTCAAAGCAGCTTCCTTTCCCTTCTACCACCTAGTTTGACAAAAGAAAAGTGCAAGGAGTGGAGCAAGAGGAGTAATAATAATAATAATAATAATAATAATGTCACTCCTTGAATTATTTTGTCAAGTCATTTTATATTTCACCCCCCCCTTTTTTTCCATCTTGCTATGCTAGTTTTATATATATATGTATATATGTGTGTGTGTATATATGTATACATATATATATATACAATATAATTTACAATAATATATAATAATTATAACATATTGTATATACATATAATATTCATAATATTATATTGTAATATGATATAATACTAATAATAAGGTAAAGGTTTTCCCCTGACGTTAAGTCCAGTCATGTCTGATTCTGGGGGTTGGTGCTCATCTCCATTTCTAAGCCAAAGAGCCGGCGTTGTCCGTAGACACCTCCAAGGTCATGCGGCCAAAGGCATGACTGCATGGAGCGCTGTTACCTTCCCGCCGGAGCGGTACCTATTGATCTACTCACATTGGCACGTTTTCGAACTGCTAGGTTGGCAGAAGCTGGAGCTAACAGCCAATACTAATAATACAATATAATAATATTAATTATATATTATAGTTTACATGTGATATTACTAATAATATTATTATTTTATTATTATTAGCTACATTTATATCCCGTCCTTCTCACCCCGAAGGGGACTCAGGGCAGCTTACAAGTTATATGTACATGCAATAAATTATATTATTAGCATAGCACAACATAAGCATTATACATTACTATATTGTACTATACTATACTGCAGTACTACTAGCAATACTATATGTAATATATAATATACAATTATAATAGTGTATTATTATTATATTCTATCACACCACAATACTATCAACACTATATGTATATTCAATATATTCTATTATTAGTATGGACTAATGGACTGGGCATTTATAACTAGGGACTAATTGTTCTCAAAATAATATTACAATATATTGATACAGTACAATATAGTAATTTATTACCAGTATTGTACTATGCTAATAATAATATATTGTATGTAAGTTTAATTTGTAAGCCCCTCTGAGTCCCCTTTGGAGTGAGAAGGGTGGCATATAAATGTAGCAAATAAATAAATAATACTGCTCTTCTTATTGGTCCTGGGGTGGTTGGCAGTACAGATTTCAACCTGCCCACCCCCAAAACTGAAAAGCCCACTTCCTTGCCTTTATCCCCAGTATTAGAAACAGAGGGGGGAAAGTACAGTGGAGAATGGAGAGAAGAAGGCATTGCTTCCTCTTAAATGTTGGTATATTTACAAGTCTCCCTCCATTTCAGAAAGAATGAGGTCTTAGGGAAGGCGAACCTGCAAGAAAGGGGGCAGAGGTCTCATGTTTTGCCTTTGTCTCCTTTTCAAACAGTCCTGTCATTATTTTTAATTTTTAAGAAGAGCATAAGAGTGGTTTTTATGACTTGTTTTTATGGTTTGATTATTGGTTTTATTGGTTTCTTGTCTTGTTTTTATTGTTCTATTCGGGCTTGGCCCCATGTAAGCCGCCCCGAGTCCCTTCGGGGAGATGGGGCGGGGTATAAGAATAAAATTATTATTATTATTATTATTATTATTATTATTATTATTATTATTATTGGGGAGAACACAAAATGAATCCCTAGGGGAGACTCTTTCCCTGTCTTCATTGAGTAAGACCTGCTACTTTCTCCAGACACATAAAGGCCGGGTGCAAAGAAGCAGGAATCGCTGGAGGCGAGTGTTTCCTCTCTTAGGCCCTTTGCCCCTCCAAAGACCCTTGAAACCGCTCTTCTTTATCCACGGGGAGGGCTATTAAAATCGCCCCTAAAGTGGGGGATCCCTTGGAGGTTTATCATTCGTACCCCCCCCCCCCCAATAGCCTTTCCTTTTGTTGTTCTGACCCCAACACGGGAAGAAACAAACAGGAAATCGTGTTTTGTGTGTCTGCCGGGCGGTGTGTGTTCCCCTTTTGTCTTCCCCTCTTTAGCAAAAAAGATCCTTCATGTTTTTTCTCCTCCAAATGTGCGCAACCCGCTCATGAGAGACTCTGTGAGACTTTTTGTGCTGGCGGAAGGGGGGAAAAGAGGGAGCCTTGCATTCCTCCATACCTATTAATAATACTAATATATATATAATAATAATTTTATTTTTGTACCCCGCCACCATCTCCCCAGAGGGACTCGGGGCGGCTTACAGATATGAAACCATAATTAGTCCTTCTAGTTTGGAAGGGAGGGCTCTCTGACCAAAGAAGCCCCTTTTCTGAATGTGGGGCTGGAAAGTGGGAAGGTTCTTGCTATAGTTATATCTGGTCTGCCTTTTATTTTGGGGGAGAAGTCGACTTGGTGGTTTGTTTTTCTTTTCTGGGTCCCCCTTCCAGCATCTTATCTAATGAGGCTTCTTCTGTATAAATGGTGGCATGGGGGTGGGGAGGAAGAGGGGTCTGCATTTGTGCCCCACAGCCTTTTCCCAAAAGTGGGGAGAGAGTAGAAACCCAAGAAGGGAAAATGCCTGCCTCCTGCGCTTACTGTTATCCCAGTGTTTTGTGGAAGTGCCCCTCCCCGCTCGTCATCGTGTCCCTGTCAGAGTTTGAAAAGTGTGGTTGGAAGGTTTGAAACTGTTGGTCATCTCCATACATCTGTGGGAAAGGAGGGCACGCAAGGTCAGGGAAGGACTCTAGATCTAGGCCATTGCTTATGGGGAGATGACCTTGCTTTTTGTCTTGGTGAGAGATGCTTCGTACATTACTTTAAGGGAAAGGTTTCCCCTGATGTGAAGTCCAGTCGTGTCCGACTCTGGGGGTTGGTGCTCATCTCCATTTCTAAGCTGAAGAGCCAGCATTGTCCATAGACACCTCCAGGATCATGTAACCAATGGCATGACTGCATGGAGCACCGTTACCTTCCCGCCAGAGCAGTATCTATTGATCTACTCACACTCTGGGGGTGTGTTGCTCATCTCCATTTCTAAGCCGAAGAGCCGGCATTGTCCGTAGACACCTCCAGGGTCATGTAGCCAATGGTCTGATTGCATGGAGCACCGTTACCTTCCCGCCAGAGCAGTATCTATTGATCTACTCACACTCTGGGGGTTGGTGCTCATCTCCATTTCTAAGCCGAAGAGCCGGCATTGTCCATAGACACCTCCAGGGTCATGTGGCCAATGGCCTGACTGCATGGAGCACTGTTACCTTCCCGCCGGAGTGGTACCTATTGATCTACTCACATTTGCATGTTTTCGGACTGCTAGGTTGGCAGAAGCTGGAGCTAACAGTGGGTGCTCATTCCGCTCCCTGGATTTGAACCTGCGACTTTTTAGTCTGCAAGTTCAGCAGCTCAGCGCTTTAACACACTGCGTCATCAGGAGCTCGTACATTACTCCCCCCCCCCCATTTTTTTGAGAATCCATCCTGTTGCATGTGTATGCGCGTTCAAATCGCTATGTGGCAACCGCGTGAATTCTATAGGGTATTCTTAGGACATTGTCGGTGGTGGTTTTCCTCGTTTGTTCCTCTGAAACATCGCCTACGACGCGCAGCGTTCATTAGCAGTCTCCCATCCCAATCCTAACCAGGTCTGACTCTGCATAGCTTCAAATCAGAGGGGATCTGGTGCCTTCGGGGTTTGGAGGCCCTTTGTTTTCAAGTTGGTCTCCTGGAATTCACTGAGATTTGGGGTTGGATTCATGCCATTTGGCTCCTGTTTGAACCACCATGGCTCATGCTATCGAATCTTGGGAGTCATTGTTTGGTGAAGCATCAGCATCTTTCCCTTTGACGAGGAAGGATAAAGACGTTGATGAACTCATTGATAGTATTGAGCCATGGCCGTTGATGTTGTCTCAAGCTGCATGAATTCTGCAGTGTAGATGCACCTTGCTTCCAAAACGGTTCCAGAAGCTCCCTGTCGAATCTTCAGAGGCTTTTGCAACCTCATTGCTTTAATTCAATGTCTTATTACTATGTTTTTGTTTTCCTTTGGTTATTGTGTATATATTGTTACTGGCTTTTGTTACTATATTTTGATGTTTCATATTTTGTTATTGTTTTGCATCTGATTTTGCTGTAAGCCGCCCTGAGTCCCCTTCGGGGGAGATGGAAACGGGATATAAATAAACTTATTGTTACAGTAGAGTCTCACTTATCCAACCCTCGCTTATCCAACGTTCTGGATTATCCAACGCATTTTTGTAGTCAATGTTTTCAATATATCGTGATATTTTGGTGCTAAATTTGTAAATACAGTAATTACCACATAGCATTACTGCGTATTGAACTACGTTTTCTGCCAAATTTGTTGTCTAACATGATGTTTGGGTGCTTAATTTGTAAAATCATAACCTAATTTGATGTTTAATAGGCTTTTCCTTAATGCCTCCTTATTATCCAACATATTTGCTTATCCAACATTCTGCCGGCCCGTTTATGTTGGATAAGTGAGACTCTACTGTATTATTATTATTATTTTGGGGCCATTGCAGGACAATCCCTGCCATCTCTCTTCAGGAGCTTTTCCATTCTGCTCAAACCCAAGCCGTCTTATCTTATGCAAGTGGCTTCTTCTCATTTTCCTTGGGGGACTTTTCGGAAGGCGAAGGAGTTCTGTGTTAACTTGTGTTTGCCTCACCTGCGTCTCCCACACACATACACACACGCATTTCACATTTGAAAGTGGGCGTATGCCTATGTCCCAAACCTTTTCCTCGCACATTTGGTCTTTTCTCTCTTTCTGAGGGTTTGAGTGCTATGATCAGAAAGAAGTGCGGTGGCAAAGCTGGCTTTTCTAAGGCTTTGTTGAAAACGCAGCAGAAATCTTCTGTTGGGTGTCGGCGGCCTTCCTTCTCTCGCCATGGTAAGCCTTCTGGGTTCTTCCCTTTCAAGGGATCGGAAGTGTGTAGAGAGGTCTTGGCAAAGGTCCTGCTCTCTTTGGTTGTCATCATGCAAAGGAGGTGGTTCTGGGTGGACCTTCCTTGTTGATGTCCACCTTCTGTTTTGGGGCCCTCATGCTAAATCCCAGTATCAGCAGTGATGACACTATGTAAAGATGTTGCGTCTACATGTATTTTATTTGCTTATTATCTGTCTTTGGGCTTGGCCCTGTGTAAGCTATTCCGAATCCCTATGGGGAGATGGAGGCGGGAGAGAAAAAGAAAATAATAATAATAATTATTATTAAAGCTATTTTTATTCCTGGATTATAAATGTCATTTCCTAATTGGTTCTATCCTAAAAACATTGGAAAAGTTTATTAATTAGTTATTTATTTATCGCTAATAATATAATATATTGTATATACATATAATATTGGTAATAATATTATAATATAATACAATATAGGAATAATAATACACTATTATAATTGTATATTATATAATGCATGTAATACTAGTAATAATATTTCAGTATAGTGGTATAGTACAATATAGTTATATATAATGATTATATTGTGCTATGCTAATAATATAATATGTTGTATGTACATATAGGGGGGCCTCCAGTGACGCAGTGTGTGTGTGTTTTTTTTGGGTTTTTTTTGCCTATTGTGGATATTTTATTATTGGTTTCTGTTGTTGTCCTTTGATGTTTCATATTTTATCATCGCTTGTATTTTGATTTTGCTGTAAGCTGCCCCGAGTCCCCCTCGGGGGAGATGGAGGCGGGATATAAATAAACTTATTATTATTATTATTATTATTAAAGTGCTGCGCTGCTGAACTTGTGGACCAAAAGGTCGCAGGTTCGAATCCGGGGAGCAGAATGAGTGCCCGCTGTTAGCCCCAGCTTCTGCCAACCCAAGAGTTCGAAAACATGCAAATGTGAGTAGATCAATAGGTACCACTCCGGCAGGAAGGTAACAGTGCTCCATGCAGTCATGCCAATGGCCACATGACTCTGGAGATGTCTATGGACAACGCCAGCTCTTTGGCTTAGAAATGGAGATGAGCACCAACCCCCAGAGTTGGAAATGATTGGACTTTTTACAATTTTATCTTGTAAATCGCCTAGAGCATCGTGGATGGAGGGCGATTAATAAGTAATTAAATGATGCTGATGATGATGACTTAACATCAGGGGAAACTTTTACCTTTACTATGTACATATAACTTGTAAGCCGCAGGGTGAGACGGGCAGGACATAAATATTGCAAATAAATAAATGCATTAATTAAACTGCACAAACTCTTTGTGGGAATGACATCTTGCCATAGCATGTTTTGCTAAAAATTTTCAATGAAATCTCTCATCGAGTCTCAACTCATTCAGCCAGAAAAACGAAGTTTCTGGAGTAGAACAACTCCTTCCAAAGTTAAACAGGAAATGACACTTTCAAACCAGGAACAGAACATTTTTGCCCCCCGAATTTTGTTGTGTAGTGTTATCAGTGACAGAGCCTGCGTGGGGGAAGTGATTCCCATATCAGTGCCTTCACTCTGGCTCCGTTTCGCCCTAAGAGGCAGAGTTTGCTTTTCTTTTAAAGAAGATGCCTTGCCAGCTCCAGAGATGAAAGGTTGCGTTGTCTGGGGACAGGTTTCCCTTTGGGGATGGCAAGCGTGTCCCGTTAAACAACCCCTGTGTGAGTGTGATAATAAGTAAATAATAAGTAAATATGAACAGGGAAGTGGCAAAGGATTGGGAGCGCCTCTTGTTGATCAGTGTGTTTGTGGTGCGCCTTGGTTGATGCAGGGCACGGGAATTGTGTTCAGCCTCTTTAAGTGCCTGAGATGTAAATGTAAGGCTGGCTTCCCCCTCCCTTTCCTTTCCTCTCGCTCACTCGGCTGAGTTCAGCCAATGCCCATCTTGGAACGCAGAGCCTTTGGCTTGGAAGGAGCCGGAAGTGATTCCGACATAGATGTTTAGCATAGCTGAAGCGGTATTAAAAGTGAGGAGTGTGTGGATGGGTCCCTGTTGCTTGTGTGTCTAGAGAAGCACAACTTCTCCTGCTGAGCTTTGTGGGGTTTCTCTTCTTCCACAATTACGCAGAGCTGGGATCCTAAAAGGAAATTGGAGCTGACAAATATACAGCCCCGTTTCACTGCTTGCCATTGTCAGATGGCAACGAGTCCCCGTTGGGGAGATGGTGGCGGGGTATAAATAAAGTTTTATTATTATTATTATTATTATTTTGTGCTGGATTTCACAAACGGTTAAGAGATAAAGCAACTTATTTCCTTGCACTGATCAATTTTTTTTCCTTTTAAAGAAGAAAACATCCCTGAAATAGGTTTTAGATTAAGTCAGACTTGGTTGAACTTTCTTTATTTGAACAAGTTCTTAAAACGGTCCCGGAATTCCTACCGGGATTCAGGAAATGAGATCCAGATGCGGGACTGTGTAAAATAAAATGGATTAGATTAAGATGTAGTTAAACGGGGTCTGACAACTTTAATTGTAGCCGGGTTCGCTTTGGCCTGTGAGTTGTAATTGCTCTGAATGGAAAAGTTTGCACATCCCACGAGAATCGACCCAAAATGTTTTGTTTGCTACTGCAGAGGTAACTGACTTCCAGAAACAGGGCTTTTGTGAAAAGAGAGTTTCCACTACGGTTTATTGATTGAAACCGATCATTCCAAAGTGTAAAGTTATGTAAATACAATTCTAGAATAGAAAAGAATGCAGCCAAGTGGCAGTTTGATAGATTGTTTTTTGTTCTTGCTTTGTAAAAATAGCTCAGTTTAATTCCTGTGCCTACTGTAAAACTTGGTTTGGCACATTTGCGTAAACTTCAATCTTGTTTTTGTCAAACTAAACGTGACCCTGTTCTCAGTCGTGCTGGATTTCTTGTTGAAACCTTCTGGCAAAACTGGCAGAGAGTTCTGCTTGATTATTAAATTGTGAAGCAGAATGGTTCGCATTTCTTTATGCTTTGCGTGTCAGCGCGGTGTGTTAATTGGCTCTCTTATTGGGAAGATGGCATAGAACCGTTCTCCCGGTAGAGAGGACAAATAGACAAATAGAAAACCAGGCAGTTTGGAGGCATCCTGGGAGTGGACCTCCAAAACACCTGGAGGGCCATGGGTCGTGCAGGCCGGTTTTAATAATAATAATAATAATGTATGGATTGTCGATGTTGCAATCCCAGTGACAGCAGGATTGAGGAGAAACAACTGGAAAAGCTGACACGATATGAGGATTTAAAGATCGAATTGCAAAGACTCTGTCACAAGCCAGTCAAGGTGGTCCCAGTGGTGATCAGTACACTGGGTTCAGTGCCTAAAGACCTAGGCCTGCACTTAAACACAATCGGCGCTGACAAAACCCCCACCTGCCAGCTGCAGAAGGCCACCTTACTGGGATCTGCATGCATTATTCACCGATACATCACACAGTCCTAGACACTTGGGAAGTGTCCGATGTGTGATCCAATACAACAGCCAGCAGAGTGTCTGCTGTGGACTCATCTTGTTGTGTTTCAAATAATAATAATAATAATAATAATAATGATGATGATGAAGTCAAGATACAAGATTCACTACTATTTACTGTTTTTGATATCCTCGGAGCAGGCCTGTTCTATGGCATACCTCGGGTTCAAATAATAATAATGATGATAATACTAATATAGTCAAGATACAGGGTTCGCTACCATCCACTGTTTTTTATATCCTCAGAACATCTTGGGTGTCCTGCTGTACTTGCAGTGATGTCTTGAACTTGTAGCCACTCCAAGGATACAGAGGCCGTTGTCCCTGCAGAGTCTCGTTCAAAAGCAATCGCAGGGCACCCTTTTTGAGTTGCAATTCCTATGTCAGATAATCCAGTGAATAGAAAGGAAAAAATGCTGTTAGTGAAGTGACTTGTGTTGTTGAATCCTCTGAATCTGCACCACGTTGCCTTTTATGGACTCAAACCTATGTCGCAGGAGATCTGTTGTGAGTTACGCCTGGCCTTGTCTCCTCACTTCTCGGCGTTGATTGTGCCATTTATAACTAACTGGCAGCCACTTGGGCTCGCTCAAACCAAAATCCTCTCGGGGCTCCAGTTTGGGACTAAATTGTAAGAGCAGGTCAGTTCTGTGGCATGTTGCTCCTGCCGAGAGGTAAGCCGTAGCACAGGTATGCCGGCTGGCAGCGTGCAACTGGCCCTTCAGGTGCCTGGCAGCGGAGCCTCGTAATATACCGCTTCAGGCGCCTCGGCTCTACACCCAAGATCGTATCGTGGTGAATTTTTAAGGAGCCAAAAACAAGAGTGTGGAGCTGACGCATCCTTGTTTGCTTTCCATATCACAAGGCCACTGTTGTTACAGGAGAAGCTGCCAGGCCAAGCCTGGAAAACCCGTCCAAAGTCTCACGTCTCAAACATTTCGAGTGTTGTCAGCTACTGATGGAGGCTGAGTCGGGGCTTTGAGCTTTGCCCTCCATAGAAGAGCTGTCCCTCCACATTGGCGCTTCTGACTTGTGTGGATTTGGCTTATTCTTGGATTTGTTGTCTCCAGGACACTCTAGGTCCCGCAGTGTGTCCCTATGCTCTGCTTCCTCTGGTCACCTCTAGGAATCTGCAACTCTGGCGTCAGTGGAAGTCAACCATGGAAGTCAACCTAGACATTTCTAGAGAAGTGTTTTCTCAGGCACATCCTTAATTCACGTTTAGCCCAGTTTACTTTTGAAATGAGACACACACAGTCTATACAGTACAGTCTCGCTTATCCAACACTCACTTATCCAACATTCTGGATTATCCAATGCATTTTTGTAGTCAATGTTTTCAATACATCGTGATATTTTGGTGCTAAATTCGTAAATACAGTAATTACTACATAGCATTACTGCGTATTGAACTACTTTTTCTGTCAAATGTGTTGTATAACATGATGTTCTGGTGCTTAATTTGTAAAATCATAACTTAATTTGATATTTAATAGGCTTTTCCTTAATCTCTCCTTATTATCCAACGTATTCGCTTATCCAACATTCTGCCAGCCCGTTTACGTTGGATAAGTGAGACTCCACTGTATATATAAAAGAGCGATGGCATCAGGGCAGCGGACAAAACAACAAAACTACAGGCCCCCCAACTTCGAAATTTGACAACACAACCCATCATCCACAGCTCTAGGTTGATACAACAAAAAGAAAAGAAAAATAAAGTCCTAATTAGAGGGAAAGGAATAATTGTTTTTATCCAATTGCTGCCAGTTAGAGGGCTAAGCTCCGCCCACTTGGTCTCCTAGCAACCTACTCAGTCCAGGGGACAGGCACAGTTAGGCCTCAGGCCTCTTCCACACTGCCTATAAGATACAGATTATCTGATTTTAACTGGATTATATGGCAGTGTAGACTCAAGGCCCTTCCACACAGCTATATAACCCATTTATAATCTTATATTATCTGCTTTAACTGGATTATTTTGAGTCCACACTGCCAGATAATTCACTTCAGTGTGCATTTTATACAGCTGTGTAGAAGGTGCAGTTCTAGGCAGATAATATAAGATTACAAATATACAGGAGAGTCTCACTAATCCAACATAAACAGTGTCCTCTACCCTCACCACTTTCACAGTACACAAACAACCAAATGCATACTAAACATCAAGACAACCATACAACAGACATTCAATACCACCACTACCTCAACAATTTCTCACCAACACCACCAGACAATGCCACAGCAACCCGTGGCCGGGCACAGCTAGTTTGTTATAAAAAGAGTGAATTGTTGTTTGCTGGTCTCTCTTTCCTTGAACTCTTGCTGTTCAAGGTGAGGACGGGTGAATGCTGATCTTACAGTCTCTTGCTCATAAATGCAGAGGCCTCTTGGACCTTGAAAGGGCCTTCAGTCTACACTGCCATATAATCCAGTTCAAATCAGATAATCTGTATTTTATAGGCAGTGTGGAAGAGGCCTAAGTAAACCCTGCCTGTCCCCCAGGCGCCATTGTGGCTGAGGGGGTTGCTATGGCACAAAGGGGGCGGGGCTTGCCCTTCTGACTGGCAGCCAGGGGAGAACGGCTCTTCCTCGTCCTCTGTAACTTGGACTTTGTATTTCTAGGTTTATTTGATCGAAAGACATAGATTGGATGACTATGTCTTTTGTGGCCAAATTTGGTCTGATTTGGTTCAGTGGTTGTGTTGTTTACTCCATGGGAAAAACTCACATTACGTTTTTATATATATAGATAGGTGGGGCTTAGTAGCTCAGGGGAAGGGTGTCCTTGCTTTACATCTGCGGGATGTTATTGCATGGAATACGAGGTTCCCATTCTCTTGGAAACAAGAGCTTTCTAAATTCGGTATCTAAAGCTGCTGACCTGGTAACTCCTTGCCAAATCATACTTAACAATGGCTGAAGGGGCTCCTCGTTGGATTAATAATAAACTTTGTAGTGCAAGCACAACCCCGGAGGCCCTTGGATGCCATGGTGATGAGCGTGGCTTTGAAATGCTTAAGCGGACACTTGCAGAGAAGGTCTCCAGTGCTTGATGATGTTGTTGTTGCACACAAAGCTATGTTCACATGCAATGTTTGCTGATTGGGAAGGAAGCAAGGAGTATTATGTTGTTTATATTTTGTCCTTGTGTTGTTTGGGCCTCTGCCCCATGTGAGCCGCCCTGAGTCCCCACGGGGAGATGGTGGCGGGGTATAAATAAAGTTTATTATTATTATTATTATTCCTCTAGATGGGACCAAAATAGGAGGGATCGTTAATGCTCCGGGGGACTGGATCAAAATTCAGAATGACCTCAACAGACTAGAGAGCTGGTGGGCCAAAACTAACAAAATGAACTTCAACAGGGACAAATGTGAGATGCTTCACTTAGGCAGGAAAACAATGAAATGCAAAGAGTTGGGATGGGTGACACGATTCGATAATGCATTAGATTCAAGGGAGTATGTTGCATACCCAGTGAGTATAAATACAGCATGGGACGTTTACTATTTATTAATACACATGATGGCCTTATTGGCTCAGGTTTGCTAGCAACATAGGCCTCCGTGCTGATGGTTGAAGGTATGGGCATGATGCTTCCGACATCAAATACAGAACACAAAGGCACTGATGTTACTTTGCTGCTTCCTAAAGAAATCATAATACATGACACTGCCCCAAGTGATTTCACTGTGTTGTCTCTCTTATGCATAGATATATTGCTGATCCCCCCCCCGTGACATTCGACAAAAAGATAGTTGTTTAAATCTGGCACTGACTATCAAATGCCAGATTGAGATATTTGAAAACAGTGGTGCTTCTTTAAGTGAGTGTGCATCCTGAAAACTGGCAGTGCTGAACTCCTTCTAAGTTGTCAGTCATTGATGTTGTGTGATGCATCTTTTGTACTTCATCTGTGTTCGATTTATAATGAATTTTTGCCCTCAGCAGTGAAAGCATTGGCCCACTTTGAGAGCAACCTTTATGGGAACCATTTTCAAATGGCAACATCTGGTATGGGAGATGGTGGTGGGGTAATGTGCATTTTTTCCCATGGAGTAAACAACAAAACCACTGAACCAAATCACACCAAATTTGGCCACAAAAGACATAGTCATTCAATCTATGTCTTTCAATAAAAAACCTAGAAAAATAAAGTCCAAATAATAGAAAACTCCCAATTGCTTACCACTTTGAATAGCACCAAACAGCCTTACAGCTTCAAAGCCAGGCTGCTTCTTAACCAGAGGGATCCTAAACACCAACCGCCAAAACAATAAAACTAAACACCCCATAACCTCGAAAATTGACGACACAACCCATCATGCACGCCTCTAGGTTGATACAACAAAAAGAAAAGAAAAATAAAGTCCTAATTAGAGGGAGAGGAATAATTGCTTTTATCCAATTGCTGCCAGTTAGAAGGCTAAGCTCCTCCAACTTGGTCTCCTACCAACCCACTCACCCAGGGGACAGGCAGAGTTAGGCCTCACTTAGGCCTCTTCCACACTGCCTATAAAATAAGATTATCAGATTTTAACTGGATTAGATGGCAGTGTAGACTCAAGGCCCTTCCACACAGCTATATAACCCATTTATAATCTTACATTATCTGCTTTAACTGGATTATCTGGACTCCACACCTTTACCCTTTCCCTTAACTATCACCAATTCCTCAATACTTTATTTCCCATACCACAAGACTTCGCCACAGCAACGCGTGGCCGGGCACAGCTAGTGTGTGTGTGTGTGTGTGTGTGTGTGTGTGTATATATATATATAATCACGTTGGTCCTTTTTCACACAAACAGTCCTAGCTTGACACTAGTGTCCTTACTTATGATGTGGAGCATCTTCCTGGAGTGGTAGTTGGGTTTATTCAGAAAATCCAGAGGCAAAGACTTTATCTGGCAAAAATGAGTTAGTTGGGAAACTGATCCAAGGAGAAAGGCATTCAAAGAGAGAGAGGCTTCTCTGGGAAGAGGTGGAAAAGAGGAGTTGTAGATCCCGGATACTGCCAAGCCATAAAACTGAGATATTTGAAGATGACAAGGAAGCAGAAAAACAGGTTGACAACTTTACTTGTGCGAAGTAGAAAAACATCGTAACTTATTAAAAGGCATAATGAATATTTATTAGGCATTTTAAAAAACACCCTAATTCCTCCTTTGCCCAATTTATGCTGTGTGACTGCTTCCTCAAGCTGAACAATAGTGTAGATAAACAATTTAAAGTGGAGTGTAAGTTAAACTCGCGTCATAGGAGTTCATGCTCCTGAGGAAACACTGGACTCTCGTTCTAAGAATCTGGGCCGGGCTGTAACCAGCTGCAGTAAATCACTACTGACCGAGAGGTCATGAGTTCAAAGCCCGGGTCGGGTTAAGCCCCCGACCATTAAATAGCCCGGCTTGCTGTTGACCTATGCAGCCCCGAAAGACAGTTGCATCTGTCAAGTAGGGAAATTTACGCTTTATGCGGGAGGCTAATTTGACTAATTTACCACACCATAAAAACTGCCAGCAAAACACGAGGAAAGGAATGAGGAAGTACAGCCACTAGTGGATGGTGAAGCAACAGCTCCCCCTGTGGCCGGAATCGTGAAGCTGGAAAAATGTTAAATGCCTCTGTGTCTGTATATACTGTATGTTGTTTGCCTGTTGGCATTGAATGTTTGCCATATATGTGTTCATTGTAATCCGCCCTGAGTCCCCTTCGGGGTGAGAAAGAAGGGCGGAATATAAATACTGTAAATACTGTAAATAGGGGTGTTAATTAGTCCTCGTAAGTCGTATCAAATTTGTTAAATTTGTACTACGACGTGATATCCGATGGATACTTCAGAATTGAAACTTACCCAGTACTTATTTGTTTGAATTTTGTAACCTCGGAAGCCTCCCGGTCTGTTTAATTTTCAGGACAAGTAAGCCAAAACAAGCCCAAAGGCTGTCTTTCCTCTTTAAATGAATGGCCTCTCCACCACACTTCAGGGCAGGGAGTTCCACTGCTGAACAGCTCTCTCTCGCAGTTAGGAAGTCCTTCCTCTTGTTCAGGAAGACTAGGAGTTTCCTGTAAGTTAAATGTTTGCAAATCGTCTATCCTTGTTCTTCAGACTAGTTTTCGAGGGTGATTATGCGAAATGAGAGGCTCCTCGTGGCATGCTGGGAAAAGCACTCGGTATCCCAGATGTGTCCCCTGCATATCTTTCCACCAGGTTCCACATCTGGCCTGCAGTTAGGCTTGGCGCTTGCAGGACTTCAGAGGAAGCGTGGGAAGGGAGAGCCCTTCAAAGAGAAGAAGACATCCTTTGTGTTTTCTGCCAATCGCTTCCACGTTGCTAACAAATGACCGCGATTTGTTTGCTATCGATGTCGACACTGAGGCTTTGTGACTGGAAATCAGGTGATGGAGGAGCTTCAGTGTGAAACTTTTCTGGATGCCTCCCCTTTATCTACCCTGGCGCATCGCTTCAATTTGGGATGAATGCTCAAGGGCACGGCTTGTCATGGCTGAAATAGATCTTTTCAAGGATCAGAACATCCGGTCAAGTGTCGATGTGAGTAATACAAAGATGGCAACGTCTGAGGGTCACATGAACTGTCCGCTGGATGATCCAGGATTCGGATCTTCTGTCTTCTGTGTGTGTGCAAATTGAAAAAAGTAGCCAGTCATGTCATCAGATCAAGATGGAAAATCCTTTTGGAGTATAATCCCTCCCCTTTACAGGTTGAGGTTCACCAACTTACCGTATATACTCGAGTATAAGCTGACCCTTCTTTGGAGGCTTTGAAGCAGAGGCTGGATGGCCATCTGTCGGGGGTGCTTTGAATGCGATTTCCTGCTTCTTGGCAGAATGGGGTTGGACTGGATGACCCATGAGGTCTCTTCCAACTCTACTATTCTATGATTCTATGATTCTATGACCCGAATATAAGCCGAGGCACCCAATTTTACCACAAAAAAACTGGGAAAACATTGACTCAAGTATAAGCCGAGGGTTGGAAATTTAAAGAAATAAAAATAGATACGGTAGAGTTTCACTTATACAAGCCTCGCTTATCCAAGCCTCTGGATAATCCAAGCCATTTTTATAGTCAATGTTTTCAATATATCGTGATATTTTGGTGCTAAATTCGTAAATACAGTAATTACAACATAACATTCCTGCGTATTGAACTACTTTTTCTGTCAAATTTGTTGTCTAACATGATGTTTTGGTGCTTCATTCGTAAAACCATAACCTAATTTGATGTTTAATAGGCTTTTCCTTAATCCCTCCTTATTATCCAAGATATTCGCTTATCCAAGCTTCTGCCGGCCCGTTTCGTTTGGATAAGTGAGACTCTACTGTACCAATAAAATTACATTAATTGAGACATCAGTAGGTTAAATGTTTTTGAATATTTACATAGATAAGACTGTCCAACTCTGATCAAATCATTCTTCTCATCTTCTTCAATGTCAACGTGCTTATGTATCCTTTTAATAATAATAGAGTAAAATAATAAATGTAACAATAAGATCAGAGAGAAATAATAAATGTATTAATAATTATAAAAAATAGAGTAAAATAAATGTAGTAGTAGCAATAATAGAGAAAAATAATAAATGTAATAATACCAATAATAATAGAGAAAAATAATAAATGTACCGTATATTCTCGAGTATAAGCTGACCTAAATATAAGCCAACCAGGACCCTCACCCGAGTATAAGCCGAGGGGGGCTTTTTCAGTCTAAAAAAAGGGATGAAAAACTAGGCTTAATTAGTGGTGAAGAATGATGGGACTTGCAGTTTTGCTGTAGCTGAAGGAATAGCCTCATAGCCGCAGGTTGGAAACCATTGCTCTAGCTTAAGCGTTCTTAAATTTTTTTTTGTAAAGCTGTACAGATCACAAAGGCTCAAGGCATTGCGGAGTAGTAAATTTTCACTGTCCTCCCTCGAACCTTATATAGAAATATGAACGGCTATCTTCCTACACCTGCTGCCCTTGTTGTTCCTTGAGCACTATTGCTTTAGCCAGGAATCTGCGGGAGTGCGAAATAGCCCAAGAGCCTCTCGGAGTATACATCTCCTTGGGATGTGATTCTTAAGCAACCATTTATAATACTCGGGGGGGGGGGGGTTTCACAGCATATGTGAGCGGTACTTATTTTATGACTGCATTAAGCAGAAGCTGGTTAGATAGCAAGCATCTCTCAAAAGAGAGCCGCTTCTCTTGTTTTAGAGCATTTGTTCTATTTATTTATGCACTGTGTGGCATGGGGGGAACATACCCAGGTTGGTTACCATGTGATCGGATAGGACTGGAGATTGTGTGTGTGTGTTTTCTTTCTTTTGCCTGATTCATGAGTCCCTGTTCTCCAGCCGCATCTCCCGAGCATTTTGGAGCTGATACTTGATATTGGGGAAGATAGTATTTTGCAGAGATACTTTTCTCTTCTGGTCTGTGAGCTTTACAGGCTGAAGAACGGAGAAGTGTCCTATTTACTCAAATCTAACGCTCACCTTTTGAGGCTGAATTCCCTTGCCAAAATTAAGGTGCGCATTCGATTTGCATCATATTGTCGTCTTAGTGCTGAGACAAAGCAAAGTGGGAAGCTGCTTCAGGAGCTCCTCTTTGAGGGACACCATCTCTAGTTGAATTGCCACGGCTCAATGCTTTGGGATCCTGGGATTTGTAGTTTGGTGAAGCATCAGCATCCTTTGTCAGAGAATGGTCAAGTATAATGCCTTTTAAATTTATTTGTGTGTTTTTGTATTTGATATTATTGTATGTTGGTTTTATACCTGTAAGCCGCCCCGAGTCCCTCTGGGGAGATGGTGGCGGGGTACAAAAATAAAATAATAATAATAATAATAATAATAATTATTATTATTATTATTATTATTATGTGTCAGTGGAAGGAACGAAACCTCATTCCTTGCCCCACAAATGACCAATTGACCCCACAGAGGTTGAGGACTGTGTTGTTCTCCAGATGTTGTGGCAATGCAATTTGGAATTACTTGCTTTATATGCTGTCTTCCTTCTGTCGATTGATCATTATGGGACCAGATAGCATTGTGCTGAGGGATTGGTCTGACCAGTGCTGTTGGTAACACTTCAGCGGTTTGTGCTGCAAGTTGTTGCCCCCAAACCAGCTGTTCTGTGGCCTTTTGAAAGTGCCATAGGGTCCTCATGTTGCTGGTTGTAATATTTCCCCTGGGGTTCAAGGGATGCTCGTGCAGTGAAGAAATTGCCCTTTGACAACCCTCTATTAAATAATAATTTCAGTGGTAATTCACATTTATATTACACACCTTTGAGTGCTTTAACGTGGCTTGCGTACATCATCTCGGAAATCCATAGACCAGTGCAGGTCAGGTAAGACAGTACAGTATTTGATAGACTGTGGAAAAGGCCTACGTGAACCCTGCCTGCTATGACATGAAGGGGGTGGGGCCTAAAGGGGGCGGGGCCTATCCTTCTGACTGGCAGCCACGGGGAGAACAGCTCTTCCTCGTCCTCTGTAACTTGGACTTTATTTTTCTAGGTGTTTTTATTGAAAGGCATAGATTGGATGGCTATGTCTTCTATGGCCAAATTTGGTGTGATTTGGTTTAGTGGTTTTGTTTTCCATGGGAAAAACACACATTACTTGCATATTTATTTATTTGTTTATTTTCAGGTGTGAATAGCATAGGGAAGGGTGGGCACCCTGGAATGTTTGTTCTGCTGTCTGTGCCCCAGTTTGGAAGATTTCACCTCAATTTCTGTCCCTGTGAGAATTAGATTTTGGAAAATGTGGCTTGTTGTGGGAACAAGGATTGGAGAATATTGTCGGAGGTGGAACTGTTAATCAGTATTGTTATAATTGCACATCAGAGGCGATCAAACACCCCAAGTCCATTTGCAGGTTGTCCTGTGTTTTACTTTCTTTATATTGTCTAATGTTCGTTTTTGGGCTGTGTTTACGTTGTCTTTGCCTTGTTTTCTCCGGCTGTGATAGGCCTTTATATTGTCTGCTCTTGCCTGACAGTTAGCTCTTCCATGATTGTCTGTTTTATGCATGCAGTCATGTTATATGTATTTCACTTGGTAATGTGTTTTGATTAGCATTTTGTGGCAGGTGAGTATTATTTGGCAGGCGTCAACGTGGCCTTTGGAGTCATTTTTGGATTCAGATGCCCAAAGTTAGTCAGAAACAAGTGTCGGATCTATCTCACAAAAAGTGTGTTCCCTGGTCTCATTCAAGTCCGCCTTCTTTGTTCTGGAGTTTTTCTTGGGGTGATAATTAGAAACCGCTTCTGAGCATATATGTGGCCTTAGAAGTTGGCACCAGAGCACCCTGGCATAGTCCTCAATTGATTTCAGTGAGTCTTTGGTAGGAAATCACCTGCTGGGTTTGTGCATGTCATGCTCTGATAAAGATATTATTCTTTTTATCTATTCTTTTTCCAATTTCAAAGGTCACTTGGAATAACAGATTTTTATTCAGAACGTAGGTCTAGATCAGATCACTTTCTGATTCTTTGCTCTCTAGTGAAGTGAATTGAAGTTCTTGGGTGAATGGGAGTCCTGGGAACCTTTAGGTGTTTCTTCAGAGTGTCCTTGGAGAGGCCCAGGGGCAGAGTTGTTATTATTGTTATTATGATGACACTGGGGGCATTTGGGTCTCAGTCTTTCTTCCTGTTTTGAGTGCCAACCCACATATTGAGATCATCCCTTTAAGGAAGAGTATCTTCTTTTTTTGTTTGGAGGTTGATGATTTTGATGATTTGACAATGTGCTTAATTTGTTATGTTTGTTTTAACATAAGCGATAACAATATGGGATAAAATGGGATAACAATATGTGATAATGTGTTGTTTATTGGTATATGTGATTTTATCTGTTTATGATTTGTTTTATTGTTCAGTTTTATATTGTTTGTTGCCTGGCCCTGGCCCCATGTAAGCCGTCCTGAGTCCCCTTGGGGAGATGGGGCGGGATATAAAAATAAAATTATTGTTATTATTGTTATTATTATTATGATGATTTTATTGTATGGCACAGCAAACAAGATAGATATGCTGGATTTCGTATCACAAAATCCCAAGTCGAACCCTTCCCAAGTGTCTAGGACTGTGTGATGTATTTTCGGATGATGCATGTAGATCCCAGTAGGGTGGCCTTTTGCAGTAGGCAGATCGTGATTTTGTCAATGTCTATTGTTTCCAAATGCCGGCTGAGATCTTTTGGCACAGCACCCAACGTGCCCATCACCACCAGGACCACCTGCACTGGTTTCTGCCAGAGTCTTTGAAGTTCAATCTTGAGGTCCTGATAGCGGCTGAGTTTTTCCTGTTGTTTTTCACCTGGGATGGCGACATCAATGATCCAAACCTTTTTCTTTTCCACAACTGTGATGTCTGGTGTGTTGTGTTCCAGAACTTTATTATAATAAAATGAACACAGACTAAAAGGGATAGCAATAAAGTGATAAAATGAGAAAGGGATAACAATACGTGATAAGATGAACACAGACTGAAAGACCTTATGTTTCGTAGTTGCATTATTTACAGTGTGTTTATTTATAAACACACTAGCTTGGGGACCTGTCGGTGCCCAGGTCATTTGAGAAAGGCATTGTTTGCCTGTGTTCCAATTTCAGTCTAGATCCAATATCAGCTGGGTTCAGTGGTTGTGGGTGAACTACAACTCCCATATGCAAGTCCCATTGTCCATGTTCCATCCCTCCAAATAGCGCCAAGATGTAGAGTGAGTCATGGGAGTTATGCGTGCTATACGTACATACACTGACTTTATATATAGAAGATTGCAAAAGCAACAAAACCAAAAACTTCTGATGGTTTTATTGATATTGATGTTTTATTATAATAATAATAAACTTTATTTTTATATCCCGCCCCATCTCCCCGAAGGGACTCGGGGCGGCTCACAATATTGTTGGTATAATTGTTTTATCATTTTATTGTTGTATGTTTTCAGGCTTGGTCCCCATGTAAGCCGCTCCGAGTCCCCATTGGGGAGATGGGGCGGGGTATAAAAATAAAGTTATTATTATTATTATTATTATTATTATTATTATTATTATTATTATTATTATTTTATTATGACACAGCAAACAAGATAGATATGCTGGATTTCATATCACAAAATCACAAGTCGAACACTTCCCAAGTGTCTAGGACTGTGTGATGTATTTTCGGATGATGCGCGCAGATCCCAGCAGGGTGGCCTTTTGCAGCTGGCAGATCGTAATTTTGTCAGTGTCTATTGTTTCCAAATGCCGGCTGAGATCTTTTGGCACAGCACCCAACGTGCCCATCACCACCAGGACCACCTGCACTGGTTTCTGCCAGAGTCTTTGAAGTTCAATCTTGAGGTTATTATTATTATTATTATTATTATTATTATTATTATTATTATTATTCTGTGAGCATCTGAAAACCTCTGCTAGGATATGGGTGTTGTTAAAAAAAAAAAGACTAACTGTATTCATTGATGTCAACAATTGTGTCTGGATGAATCAGGAGGCTCTTACTTGATCAAAACGATTAAAGAACGCAAGAGCGAGATTACAGCGCATTTCTCCTCCAGCCCACTCTCAGATGCCCCGATTATGTTCACGGAGATGTTCATTTGGAAATGCAGCCCCGTAGAGCATCTCATAGAAAATTATCAGCTGCATGGCCCGCTTGATTCTGAGACTTACGAATGTGTTTTGAAATGTTGTTTTTTTTTCCCGGCCGACTGTGGAGGTGTTCTGTGCTCCATCTTGGCGCATAGAGCGGTCTCATTAATGGATCCGAGCAATTTATTAATAAAACTAACCTTCCTGGAGTGATGTGATTGTATAGGAGGTAATTGACACGGTCCTTTGTATGGTTTCTGTCAGGGAAGCGAGAAGTTTGGAATGGCAGGGAAATCGTCAATGAACCTCGAGGGCTTTCCTGCGAATGGGTTGTGTTGTTTCTGTGTGTTTTCCTCCTTTTGCTTAATTGATTTCTGAAGGGGTGGGAAGCATTGGCTTGTGCTTATTGGTTAAGTAGGTTACTCATTATGCGCATTGTTCTCACACAGTTGCCTGTGTGAGGGTTGGCCTTGGAAACAACCCTGTAAGTACTCTTCTTAACTGCTTTCAAAATCAGCTTACTCTCTGGGCACTTTTGTGTTTAACCAAGTGTGCCCCAAAACGAATCCTTTTGGGAGGGAAAAGGGCTTTGGCTACCAGAAGGTGGTTTTAATCATCACAAACAGCCTGGCAAATGGTAGTTTGCAAGCTGAGACTACAAGAAGAATACATCCTAACTCCTAATTCCAACCAAAATAGAACCGTTGGATCAATATATATTATATATTACACTAGCTGTGCCTGGCCACGCGTTGCTGTGGCAAAGTGGTGGTGGTATTGGTTAAAAATTGTTGTGTAATTTTTATTTGACGTTATTGGCATTTTTTTAATTAATTTTATTGTAAGTTATCTTTTTATTTATTATATTTTATTATTTTCTTGTAGTATTTTTAGTTATTTTCTGTTATTATAGTATTTTATTGTATTAATTTTTTAGTGTTTTTTATTATTTTTTATTGGGTTGCTAGGAGACCAAGTTGGAGGAGTTTAGCCTTCTAAGTGGCAGCAATTAGATAAAAGCAATTATTCCTCTCTCTCTAATTAGGACTTTATTTTTCTTTTCTTTTTGTTGTATCAACCTAGAGGCGTGGATGATGGGTTGTGTTGTCAAATTTCGAGGTTGGGGGGCCTGTAGTTTTGTTGTTTTGTGGGTCGCCATGATGCCATCACTCTTTTATATATATAGAAGATATTACATGTAATATAAATAATAATATTACAATATATAGATATAGTACAATATACAGTAGAGTCTCACTTATCCAACATTCGCTTATCCAACGTATATCCAAGATATAAATACTGCACTATTGTTTTATGAACTTGTTTTAATTTTTTGGGAAAAAAATATTAAATAAAAATAGTCTATAAAAAGAGAATAAATTTGGATAAGTGAGACTCTACTGTAGTAATTTATTGCCAGTATTGTGCTATCCTAATAATATAATATTGTATGTACATTTAATTTGTAAGCTGCTCTGAGTCCCTTTCGGGGTGAGAAGGGCGGGATATAAATGTATTAAATAATAATAATAATAATATTAATAATGATGATGATGATGATTTAGTACAATACAGTAATTTAATGCTTATATGGTGCTATGCTAATAATATATTGTATGTACATTTGATTTGTAAGCCGCTCTGAGTCCCTTTTGGGGTGAGAAGGGCCGGATATAAATGTATTTAATAATAATAATAATAATAATAATAATGATGATGATGATGATGATGATTTAGTACAATACAGTAATTTAATGCTTATATGGTGCTATGCTAATAATATATTGTATGTACATTTGATTTGTAAGCCGCTCTGAGTCCCTTTTGGGGTGAGAAGGGCCGGATATAAATGTATTTAATAATAATAATAATAATAATGATGATTTAGTACAGTACAGTAATTTCATGCTTATATGGTGCTATGCTAATAATATATTGTATGTACATTTGATTTCGGGGTGAGAAGAGTGGGATATAAATGTAGTAAATAAATAAATAAATACTTAACATGAGTCCACTGAAGCAACGGGTCTATTCTCGTTGAGACTAATAATAATTGGATTGAGTCCAGACTCTCAATTGAGAGAAGCAACGGAACAGAAGCTGGTTTTCTAGCGCTCTGGATCGGCAGAGGCATCTTTTCCTTCCCAAGTTCCTTTGCCATTCGCCAAACCAGATGCCTTTCAGTCTTGTCTGTGAGAAGACACGGAGTAATTAGATTATTCATGTCCTAGTTAAATATATCATTAAGTGGCCTGTGTAAACTGAGCAAAGCTGACAGGTGTTAGAGGTTGGTCGTAACCATAAATTCCGTTGGTTTTGCGGTCAGGCAACCGACTTTGTCGAAACCCCCATTAAGGCTGTATTCGGCCTTCATTAGCAATATTAGAACAGTTAATAATCAGACATGGATGACACTATGTAACTAAATTTGAAAAAAAAATCTGTTCCTGGTTGTAAGTGTTCTGTTTAATTTTGTGGCCCTTACTTGCAAAGTCATTGTTTTATTTATTTATAGATTTACAGTATTTATATTCCGCCCTTCTCACCCTGAAGGGGACTCACGCGGATCATAATGCATGTATACATGGCAAACATTCAATGCCATTAGACATATGACATATAGACAGACACAGAGGCAATTTAACATTTTCCAGCTTCCGGCTTCATGAGGGTATGCTCGATTCTGGCCACAGGGGGAGCTGCCGCTTCACCGTCCCCTTGTGACACCGAGTCCTTAATGGTAGGACTTCCTCATTTCTTTCCGCACTCTGCTGGATGTTTTTATGGTGTTGTAAATTAGTTAAATTAGCCTCCCTGCATAAAGCGATACCTAAATTTTATACTTGACAGATACAACTGTCTTTTGAGCTGCTTAGGTCAACAGCAAGCTAGGCTGTTAAATGGCTGGGAGCTCGATCTGACCTAGGCTTCGATCCCATGATCTCTCAGTCAGTTGTGGATTTTATACAGTTACGTAGAAGGGGCCTCATATAATCCAGTTCAAAGCAAATAATAGGTTGGTTATTTATAAATAAATATTTATAAAGAGCCCCGGTGGCAAAGTGCGTTAAAGCCTCGGGAATGCCGCTGTTAGCTCCAGCTCCTGCCAACCTTGCAGTTCGAAAACATGCCAATGTGAGTAGATCAATAGGTACCACTCCGGTGGGAAGATAACGGCGCTCCATGCAGTCATGCCAGCCACATGACCTCGGAGATGTCTACGGACAACGCCGGCTCTTTGGCTTAGAAATGGAGATGAGCACCAACCCCCAGAGTCAGACATGACTGGACTTAACGTCAGGGGAAACCGTTACCTTTTTACTTAACTATTTATAAATAAATAACAGTATAATAAATAAATATTTATTTATTATATTTACTTATTATAGTATATTATTATAATGTGGTATAATAAAACAGAACAATATAATCTCTAAAATCAGGACAGTCAATAAAGAACAAAACTCTGAAAACAGGGGAATTCCAGACAGGAAACAATCTGGGCCAGCTAAAACTTCCTTCCCCCAGGGAGGAAACAACCAGGCTTTGAAACTGCAAAGCCATTCACTGCTAATCAAAGTGCCTTATTACAGCATTCATACTTGCTTCCAGAAACCAAAACCCACATAGGACTATGCCACAGCAAGATGTGGCCGGGCACAGCTAGTCTGTAATATAATAAATCCTCCTCATCATCTGAGCCAGTGAGAGGGGAGCAGGAACAAGGAGATTGGGCTTCTTGTTGGCAAAACACAGATAAAGGAGCCGAGGAGGAGGAGGAGGAGGAGGAGGCGTCTTGCAGGCAGGCAGTCAGGCAGGGGGATTGATTCTGGAGACGGAAAAGGCCAAGGAGGAGACAGGAAGAGGTGAGAGGAGCGAGAGGGGAAGGTGGGGCAAGGAGGGGTTAGGACATGTTCTGCCTTCCCTGGCCAGGCTCCCATCGCCCCCAGGCCTTTGTCTGGCAATGGATGGGCTGGAGGAGCAGGCGGGTGCCTTGCTGGGGGCGTGGGCATGGCATGAGGGCAAGGGGGAAGTCTTCTTCGGAGACATGGTCATGGCTGCCCATCAAGTTGTCTCCCACTCATAACAATCCGAGGTATGAGAGAGACCCCACCCCTACCTATAGGGACAGTTCTTCTTCCACGGAGTCAGTCCAGCTCTCATTTTCCTCCTGCCTTTTCAAATCAAGTACAGGCCGTCCTTGAATCATAGAATCCTAGAATAGTAGAGTTGGAAGAGACCTCATGGGCCATCCAGTCCAACCCCATCCTGCCAAGAAGCAGGAAATCACGTTCAAAGCACCCCCGACAGATGGCCATCCAGCCTCTGCTTAAAAGCCTCCAGAGAAGGAGCCTCCACCACAGTTACAAACATCCAATTTACAAATGACGCCTGGTTAAGAACGGGACCCGGACAACAGGAAGTGAGAGAGACTTCTCTCACTTCCTGTTGTCTCAGCCCCGTTTCTCATCTGGAAGGAAGGAAAAATCGCTCCTGGAAGAGTTGTTCCTAAGACCATCAGAAATGCAGTAGAGTCTCACTTATCCAACATAAACGGGCCGGCAGAACGTTGGATAAGCTAATACGTTGGATAATAAGGAGGCAATAAGGAAAAGCCTATTAAACATCACATTAGGTTATGATTTTACAAATTCAGCACCAAAACATCATGTTATTCAACAAATTTGGCAGAAAAAGTACAGTAGTCTTGCTTATCCAAGCCTCGCTTATCCAACGTTCTGGATTATCCAATGTATTTTTGTAGTCAATGTTTTCAATATATCGTGATATTTTCGTGCTAAATTCATAAATACAGTAATTACCACATAACATTACTGCGTATTGAGCTACTTTTTCAGTCAAATTTGTTGTCTAACATGATGTTTTGGTGCTTAGTTTGTAAAACCATAACCTAATTTGATGTTTAATAGGCTTTTCCTTAATCCCTCCTTATTATCCAAGATATTCGCTTATCCAAGCTTCTGCCGTCCCGTTTAGCTTGGATAAGTGAGACTCTACTGTATCTCCATATTGCATAGGAACAAGTGAGGCTGAGCGAGGATGCCTTGGCTCTGGCCATGCGCAGCCTCTATGGGATCTGAATGTGACTCCCCTCTGTATTGCTCAGAGGACACACCAATGGACCCCAACCTTGTGATTGGCATCTCCTGTTCCGCATTGAGGCCCTTGTCAGAGGACGTATGGCGGTGCTTTGGGTGTCTATTCCATCTGCCGTCTTACTTTGTGAACAATGGAGTCGCACTCATGAGTAGCACAGTGTTAACAGACATTTGCGTGCAGACAGGAAAATCACATTTTGTGCCAAGCCTTGTCTGGAATCTGTTTCTCTTGAAGACTCGGTCATGAAAGATCCCTAAGATTCTCGGGGAATCCCCTGTCTGTCTTGGTCCTGAGAAATCTGCCGTTGAGGATGGCTGTTGGCGTAGATCACCATGTCGCACAATTTGGTTCCTGGCTTATTAATGCCGTTTCCTAATCAGTTCTGTCATAAAACATGGGGAAAGTTTATTATTTGTTTCTGTGGAAGGGACATCCTGCAGCATTTTTGGCTCTCGTTTTCCTCATTGAGTCTCAACCAATTCAGCCTACTTTGTGGCAGCCACAAAACCAAAGTTTCTGGAGGATAACAACAACTTTCAAAGGAAAGAACTCACAATTAAACAGGAAATAACACTTCCAGACCAGGAACAGAATTTTCTTACATAATACAGTAGAGTCTCACTTATCCAACGTTCTGGATTATCCAACACATTTTTGTAGTCAATGTTTTCAATACATTGAGGATGCCTGCCATAGATGTGGGCGAAACGTCAGGAGAGAATACTTCTGGAACATGGCCACACAGCCCGAAAGACATACAACAACCCTATTTTCAGAGGTGTGTGTTCCTATACCAATGATGGGCAACTTTTTGCGTTTGGTGTGTCAAAATTCACCAAAAACCCTAGCATGACTTGGGTGGTGTGTCACTTGGAGAAAAAAACCATAATTTCACTATATATATAGTTTAAATAACAAAAATTTATAATTGTAATATATAACTGTATTTAATAAATCAAAAACTATTTACTACCATTATTTCCATGTACAACGATCTATGGTCCCTCTTGCAGTTCCATGCTGATTTCTCTCGGTTGTAGTTTCAATGTAGTCATGAATAATGAATAATATAATAATAATAATATAATAGTAATAATATAATAATATACTACAATAATAATAGAATATTATATACACACACAGTAGAGTCTCACTTATCCAACATAAATGGGCCGGCAGAAGGTTGGATAAGCGAATATGTTGGATAATAAGGAGAGATTAAGAAAAGGCCTATTAAACATCAAAATAGGTTATGATTTTACAAATTAAGCACCCAAACATCATGTTATACAACAAATTTGATGGAAAAAGTAGTTCATTACACATTAATGCTATGTAGTAATTACTGTATTTACGAATTTAGCACCAAAATGTCATGATATATTGAAAACATTGACTACAAAAATGTGTTGGATAATCCAGAATGTTGGATAAGTGATACTCTACTGTATATATATATAAATGTAATGTGCATAATTCCCATGGAGTAAACAACAAAATCACTGGACCAAATCATACCGAATTTGGCCACAAAAGACATTAGTCATCCAATCAATCTGCAGGCAGCAGCGTGTCAGCAAAAATGGCCACGCGTGTCAGTGCTGACACGCGTGTCATAGGTTGGCCATCCCTGTCCTATACCAGCCATTCCTTATGCGCTTCTCTTTGGGAACTTCCTACTGGGCTTTTATACATTTCAATCGGTGTGCTACAGCGTCCTCCTCCTCCTTGGATTCCTGATTTCAAGGGCTATTTGAAGCTGCCTTGAGTCAAATCTGGCTGCTTGGCACGAGACTCTGCTTGTTGCAGAACTTCCCCTTCATGGGTGCCCAGCGTGCGAGGTTTTTAAAAAAGAAGCAAATGCTGTTTCTCGGTCCAAATGGAAAAGCCCCAGGGTCACGTCACCAAATGGAGCGGGTTTCAGAAGGCAACGCCATTCATGGCAGCAGGGCCTTGCTGGGTCTTCTCAATCGCCTTTGGAAGCCTGGTGCAGATTGGATATTCTTGCATAGCTGCTGGGAATCTCTCCTTCTTGACAGGGGCCGAAATCTTCTTTCCTGTTTTGCATTGGAATGGACAATCTCTGCATTCGGTCTCCTATCATTTGCAAGGTTCCAGAGGCATTTTTATGCCGTTGGTGAACTTTTGTTAGGATCTCCAATCATGGTGGTGGTTTGTTTGTTTCGAGAATTAAAGTAAGTGTGGTCCTCAAGTTTGTTAAGCAGGCAGCCCCCAAGTTACGATCGAGGGGGGTTCTGTACATTTGTTCTTAAGTTGGATTTGTATGTGAATCAGAACAGGAACATTTTTGAAGTGTAGCCATACACACATACACAGAGGCAATAATAATAAATAATAAAATGTTATTTATATCCCACAAGCATTGTTGTTTATGTGATTTTAATATGTTGTAAGCCGCTTCGGGTCCTGTGAGGGAGAAAAGGGAGAACTAGTTTTGTTACTAGTTTTATTTTTCATTGTTTGGATTGTATGTTGTGTATTTATGTTTGCTACTTGCAAATTTTACAAACTTTATTACAATCCATGGACCCAACCTAGCAGTTCGAAAACATGCCAATGTGAGTAGATCAATAGGTACCGCTCCAGCGGGAAGGTAACGGCACTACATGCAGCCATGCCGGTAGCCACATGACCTTGGAGGTGTCTATGGACACCGCCGGCTCTTCAGCTTAGAAATTGCGGCGAGCACCATCCCCCAGAGTCGGAGACGACTTGACTTAATGTCAGGGGAAAACCTTTACCTTTTATTATTTTTAAATTGTTATATGGTTCTGTTTATTATGTGTATTGTATTGTTTTGTTTTTATTATGTTGGAAACCGCCCTGAGTCCCCTGAGGAGACAGGGCAATATATAAACAAAAGTTTGATTGTTATTATAAAAGTGGGATATAAAATAAATATTTATTTTATTGACACAAAGACATAGTATGACACAGCAAGCGAGATATATGTGCTGCATTTCGTATTACCAAATCGCAAGTCGAACACTTCCCAAGTGTTTAGGACTGTGTGATGTATTTCTGGATATTATTATTATTTTATTATTGTATGACACAGCAAACAAGATAGACATGCTGGATTTCATATCACAAAATCACAAGTCGAACACTTCCCATGTGTCTAGGACTGTGTGATGTATTATTATTATTATTATTATTTGTATGACACAGCAAACAAGATAGACATGCTGGATTTCGTATCACAAAACCACAAGTCGAACACTTCCCAAGTGTCTAGGACTGTGTGATGTATTATTATTATTATTATTATTATTATTATTATTATTATTATTATTATTATTATTATTATATTATGACACAGCAAACAAGATAGATATGCTGGATTTCATATCACAAAATCACAAGTCGAACACTTCCCAAGTGTCTAGGACTGTGTGATGTATTATTATTATTATCATCATCATCATCATCTCCGAGAGGGATTCAGGGCGGCTCACAAAACACTCAAGGCGTGACATACAAAATGCAACAAGTGCAAAACAAAACATAGGCAACAAACAGTCAACACAACAACATACATCCAGAGTACCTCCAGTAAAAAAATACAGCAACTGCTGTAGCTTATTTTTATTTTATTTTATTTTATTTATTTATTTATCTGACCTCAGAATTGGAATGTGATAAAAAAAAAGAGACTAAAGGTCCTCCTATGTATTATAAGAGAGTCTAAACATGATCGAAGGCTTGTTGGAAACCAGGACTTTAATTGTGTGTGGAAGGTTTGGAGGATAATGGCTAGGTTTGTTCTTTGTTCTTAAGTTGAGTTTGTATGTAAATGGGAACAGGTACATGTTAAGTTTAGTCTGAGCCGGATTCTGGAGAACCATTGAGGGATGGGAAATGGCCCAAATGCGTAACTCATTCTGTCAAAATGGCTCATTTGACATGATTCCTTGCAGAATTTAAGAGCTTTCAGTCGACAAGAAAAACAGGTTTGTCACCGTCGCCGGCGCTCTTTGGGTGTAAAGATAGGCGGTTACTAATATCAGACTTCAGGGTAGGGCTGAGGAACTTGTAGATGATACAAAACAATCAGGGTTCTCAGCCAATTAAGGCAATCACAGTCATCGTATGGATTAATTACTGGATGAAATCTATGTTTATTTGCTGATGATAAGTTTAGAAAGCATCCAAGTTGTTTTCCTCTTGGTGACGCAGCCAACCCTTTCTTGGGTTTTTCCATTTGGTGCCACCTTAGAAGAGGTTTCCCCTGATTTGTGAGGAAAGAGGATGTGCTTTTTTCAAATTGGGAAATGTACATCACTGAACAACTGTGTTGCAGAATACCTCAATTCTTGATCGGAGGTTTCGTTGGGTCAATGTGGGAGCCTTCGAATCAGTGGCCAGAAGTGAATATCGTTGTTGCCCAAGTGGCAAACCTAGACACACATTTGTTTTTGCTGAAAAAACATTTTTATGAAATCCACATCGATGAACGAAGGTGTCGTGGGATACTGTTGTTGTTGTTGGTGAGAGGTTACGTTGCTCAATGTGGGAGCCCTCTAATCTGTGGATGGAGGGGAATATTGGTTTTTATTTATTTATTATATTTATTATATTTATTTACAATATTCATACTGATTTTGTATGGGCATCGAATTGCTGCCATTACTGTAAGCCGCCCTGATTCCCTTTGGGTGAGAAGCGTGGAATATAAATGTTAGAAATCAATAAAATAAATAAATATTCCGTCCTTTCTCACCCCAAAGGGGACTCAGGGCGGATCACAATGCACATATACATGGCAAACATTCAGTGCCATTAGACATATGACATATATAGACAGACACAGAGGCAATTTAACATTTTCCAACTTCATGAGGGTATGCTCGATTCCAGCCACAGGGGGAGCGGCCGCTTCGTTGATTACTTGTGACACCGAGTCCTTGATGGAGTACTTCCTCATTCTTCCACACGCTGCTGGAAGGTTTTATGGTGTTGTAAATTAGTTAAATTCGCCTCCTCGCATAAGTGGTACCTAAATTTCCTACTTGATAGATGCAACTATCTACGCATAGTGGTACCTAAATAGTGGCTCCTCGCATAAGTGGTACCTAAATTTCCTACTTGATAGATGCAACTATATTTCGGGTTGTTTAAATCAACAACGAGCTGGGCTGTTTTAATGATCGGGTGCTCAATCCGACCCGGGCTGGCTTCTTGGTCAGTAGTGATTTATTGCAGCCGGCTACTAACCTGGCCCTTGAATGATCACTCAAGTCAATGTGGTAGCCCCCGGATCTGTGGATGGAGGGGAATATTGTGTTTTTTGGCACCAGTTGCAAATCTATAGACACGTTTGCTTTCTTGAGTGCGTGGCTGAGCTTTGGCTCGGAGAAAGTTCTGCTCCTGAGACGGGAGGGAAAGCGGCAGAGGAGTTCATCCCTCTCTCTCCTTTCTTGCTCCACTTCTTGCTCCTTTGCAATTCATTATTCATCCTGTTCAGTCAGGCTGATCCATCGCCATAAAACAGCCGGGCTCAGCCTCGGGGGGAGGGCGGGGGACGCATTACACACATAATTCATAGTTCTGGAAAATGTGTTTCCCCCTCCCGTTAATGGCAAACAGAGGCATAAAAGTCAATTATCTGTAATCAGCACATTACGTCTTGTAAATACAAGTATACAACATGGATGCATGGATGGGAGATCAGGATAAAATATGGATGGGGTGGCTGGTTTTTCATACTGGCCTTGTAGGAACTTGTTCGAAGCAGTTTAGTTATGGTTTCCTCGCAAGACCGGTCATGCTTCCCAAGGCACAGGACCAGAAGGGCAATGGGACTTGGTTCTTATAGACGTACAGTAGAGTCTCACTTATCCAATGTTCTGGATTATCCAACGCATTTTTGTAGTCCATGTTTTCAATACATTGTGATATTTTGGTGCCAAATTCGTAAATACAGTAATTTCTACATAGCATTACTGCGTATTGAACTACTTTTTCTGCCAAATTTGTTGTATAACATGATGTTTTGGAGCTTCATTTGTAAAATCATAACCTAATTTGATGTGTAATAGGCTTTTCCTTAATGCCTCCTTATTATCCAACACATTCACTTATTCAACATTCTGCCGGCCCGTTTATATTGTATATTGAAAACATTGACGACAAAAATGGCTTGGATAATCCAGAAGCTTTGATAAGCAAGGCTTGAATAAGTGAGACTCTATTAGTAATAATAAAAATAGAGTAAAATAAATGTAAAAGTAACAACAATAATAGAGTAAAATAATAAATGTAATAATAATAATGAATGTTCTGCCGGCCCGTTTACGTTGGATAAGAGAGACTCTACTGTACTGTACATGATTATTTATTGTATTGTTTAATTGTATTATGATATGTTGTTTTTATATTTTGCTCTATTGTATTGTCCTGGGCATGGCCCCATGTAAGCCGCCCCGAGTCCCCGTTGGGGAGATGGTGGCGGGCTATAAATAAAGTTTTATTATTATTATTATTATTATTATTATTATTATTATTATTATTGTTATTATTACTGTACTGAAAACGCACAAATGAAAAGTTAAAACATACGATTAAAATCAAACCATTAATAAGACAAAGTTAAAACACATCAATAAAAACATAAGGACGGGCTGATCCAATATATTATCCAATATATTCGCTTATCCACCATTCTGCCGGCCCGTTTATGTTGGATAAGTGAGACTCTACTGTACTAAAAACCCTAAACCTGCTTTAAGGTGAGGCTTCTGGGAAATCTTTGAGCCATTTCCCAAAAATATCAGCACTTCCGGAATTGTGCATGCTTACAACATCTTTTTTTTTCAGAAAAAAGGGAAGTTCAAAATGTTTTTTTTCCCTGAAATGTGCGCAAAATAGCGGTCATTGATCTCCGAAGGAATGGCTACATCTTTGGGGATGTGCTAGAAATGCGGTGTCTGGTTGGGAGTGCTTGGCAATGCAGGACAGGCTGCCTTTGCTCCTTATGGGAAGGAGGCTCCGAATGGCCTGCGCACCTCTTCCAATGAGGACGTGTGGGCTATTTCTGTCGGCGGCGGAGGAGCCCTTTCTCTGGCAGCAGAGATGCCTCGTGGGCGTTGAATGCCAGGCCGTGCGCCAGCGGAGCTGTCTTCCGCACAAGCTTTTCTAGGATTGGGGTCTTGTGTGTTTTCAGGGCTGTACGGCCATGTTCTAGCAGCATTTTCTCCTGATGTTTCCCCTGCATCTGCGCATTAGCTTCTATGGCACATTAGACTTGGGTCAATATGGTAGTTGTTGTGCTTTGGGCTCCCAGTTTCTCTCTTTTTTGGTGCTTTCCGTGCCTTCGATTTAGCAGCAAGAGCTCACTAGGAAAGGCAGTGCGCTTCTTATGCAATCTCAGTTTGAAAACCCAAAGAAGCTCGACGGAAGCCGACTTCGGCCATCCAGCCATGTTAGAAATAGCCGGCCCTGATGCTCTCTTCTATTTCAGTCTGACATTTAAAAACTATGCCGCTGCTCCCTCATTTACAATCATAAACTCGTGGGACAATTGGTCGGAAGGCCCTTTTATGCCTTGTGTTGGCTGTTTATTGTCTGTGTATTGTTTTGCACTTTTTTGTATTTTGTGTCACACCTTGAGTGTTTTGTGAGCTGCCCCGAGTCCCTCTGGGAGATGGTGCCGGGATATAAATAAATATTATTATTATTATTATTATTATTACTGTTCCTGTGAGTGCTGCGGACTTATTACACTTAGGATCCCAGAGTAACTATTGTTATTAATATTATTATTATTATTAACACCCATTGGTGCACATCAGCTGTCATGGGGAAGCAGCCCTCTCAGACTCAGCTTAGGGTCCCAGACTATTGTTATTAATATGAATATTATTATGAACACTCATTGGCACACATTAGCTCAGACTCAGCTAAGGGTCCCAGACTATTGTTATTAATATTAATATTATTATTAACACCCATGGGCACATGTCATGGGGAAGCAGACCTCTCTCAGACTCAGCTTAGGGTCCCAGAATAACTATTGATATTAATATTAATATTATTAACACCCATTGGTGCACATCAGCTGTCATGGGGAAGCTTAGGGTCCCAGACTATTGTTATTAATATGAATATTATTATGAGCACATCAGCTGTCATGGGGAAGCTTAGGGTCCCAGACTATTGTTATTAATATGAATATTATTATTAGCACCCATTGGTGCACATCAGCTGTCATGGGGAAGCAGACCTCTCCCAGACTCAGCTTAAGGTCCTAGAATAACTATTGTTATTAGTATTAATATTATTAACACCCATTGGTACACATCAGCTGTCACGGGGAAGCAGCCCTCTCTCAGACTCAGCTTAGGGTCCCAGAATAACTGTTGTTATCATTGTTATTATTATCACCCATGGGCACACATCAAGGCCTGCCTTGGCCTACAGAAAGGACAATAATCGGCAAGAGAGAGGGAGGGAGGAGGAAGTGTAGTGTTTTCTCGCCCAGACCCTCCTTCTCCTCTGCCGCCTGTTGCGTTCACTATAATTAAAAAATGCCTGGATGATCTTAATAACACATGATTCAAGTGACGAGCACTAATTGCTCTGATTCGGGCCAAGAGAAGATGAGTGTTGTCAAGGAAAACCACAAGTCAGACAAGCTGATTCTCTTTTTAGTCTGACACCATGTTCCCATGTTCAAACCAGTTTTTACTGGAGCTTTTCCAGCATCAAAAGCGAATCCTTGGCTCCGCACCTCGCCAGGCTCCCCTCCCTTTTCTCCTTTGCTGGCAGGTCTCTTGCACTGAATTACGTCCTCATTTGCTTGCTTTTGCAAAAAAAAAAACCTTGCATCCTTTTTCTTTCTTTTTCCAAAAGTTGGCAGATAGCAAGTGGGCGCCCGCATAGAGGTGTGCCTTCAGCCACTGTTTTTTTTGTTATTTTGTCTGTCTTAAACTTTACCAACTGCCTAGAGTCAAGGACTTGGGGAAAAGGTGGGGATAACAGCAACAACAGCAACAATATTTTTTATTGCCATAGGGACTTTGTTTGTGGAGGCTTTCATCATTTGTATACTGTAGACCATATTTAGGTTATTATGCTATGCAACCAGATTTGAAAAATGTTCTGTTCCTGGTTTCTATTTGTTATTCCTGTTCAGTTGTGCGATGGAATGGCGACATCAATAATCCAAACCCTTTTCTTTTCCACAACTGTGAGGTCTGGTGTGTTGTGTTCCAGAACTTTGTCCGTCTGGATTCGGAAGTCTCACAGTATCTTTGCTTGCTCATTTTCCAATACTTTTGCAGGTTTGCGATCCCACCAGTTCTTTATTGCTGGGAGGTGGGACTTGAGGCATAAGCTCCAATGAATCATTTGGGCCACAGAGTTGTGCCTCTGTTTGTAGTCTGTCTGTGTGATTTTCTTAAAGCAGCTGAGGATATGATCCATGGTTTCGTCAGTTTCCTTGCAGAGTCTGCATTTTGGGTCATCAGCTGATTTTTCGATCTTGGCCTGAATTGCCTTTGTCCTGATGGCTTGCTCCTGGGCTGCAAGGATCAGGCCTTCTGTCTCCTTCCTTCTTCAGTGTCCCATTCCTGAGTCATAACCAGGTCTTCTCCTTGTCAGCTTTTCCTTCAATTTTATCAAGGAACTTAGCATGCAATGTTTTGTGGTGCCAGCTGTCAGCTCTAGTTTGTAGTGCGGTTTTCTTGTACTGATTCCTTGTCTGTTGTGCTTTGAGGAGTTTCTGATTTCGACTTCAATCAAAGCAGGTTCTTCACTTTGCTTTCCATATTCTGCCAGGGCATGTCCTTCTTCTTTGACTGCTTGTTTTACTTGTAAGAGTCCTCTGCCACCAGATCTTCTAGGCAAATATAGTTGTGCTTATTATTATTATTATTATTATTGACACAACGACATAGTCTGACACAGCAAACAAGATAGATATGCTGGATTTCGTATCACAAAATCACAAGTTGAACACTTCCCAAGTGTCTAGGACTGTGTGATGTCTTCTTCTTCTTCTTCTTCTTCTTCTTCTTCTTATTATTATTATTATTTTATGACACAGCTAACAAGATTGATATGCTGGATTTCGTATCACAAAATCACAAGTCGAACTCTTCCCAAGCGTTTAGGACTGTGTGATGTATTTTCGGATGATGCGTGCAGATCCCAATCAGGCGGCCTTTTGCAGTTGGCAGATCGTAATTTATTATTATTATTATTATTGTATGTCACAGCAAACAAGATAGATATGCTGGATTTCGTATCACAAAATCACAAGTCGAACACTTCCCCAGTGTCTAGGACTGTGTGATGTATTTTCGGATGATGCGTGCAGATTCCAGATAATAATAATAATAATAATAATAATAATAATAATAATAATAATTATATAATTATATTATATTATATTATATTAATAGTAAGCACATCTATCTTGTTTGCTGTGTCATAATAATAATAATAATTGCTTTTTTACCTTACTTTGAAAGTCATTGTTCTACGCCAAAAACTTTGCTTTTGTGGCTGCCACAAATTTGATTGAGACTCGGAAGATATATTCATTGGAAAACTATTGGAAAATGTGCTGCTTCAGGATGTCCCTCCCGCAAAGACAAACGTTGTGTGGTTTGATAAACTTCTCCCATGTTTTTAGGAGAGAGCCAATTAGGAAATGATATTGATAACCCAGGAAGAAAAATGGTGTTCCGTGGTGTAATCTTTATGGCAGAGATGAGAAGCCTGAAGATGCCAATGGAAGGGAGGGGAAAATGGAGCCAACGGCCCTGGCTCACGGCTCACATCCAAGGCAGTTTTCTTCCCAAAGGAGTCAGAGGTGCTTTTAATTTGACAAAACCCTGATTCAGATCCGAGAGATAACAAAATAAGCCAACTTGTTGTACATGTGTTCTTCCTGTCCCTGGAGGCCAAATGGGCTGGGGAGGAAACCAAGGATGAGCTGTAGTGCCATCTAGGGTCAACGTTGGGCTTGGAAACACACATACACAGGCCTCCCCCCAGTTACAAAAAGGAACTAGGAACTAGTTACTAGGAACGGGGCTGAGGCAACCGGGAGTGAGAGGAATCTCCCCCTTGGAAAGAAGGGAAGTCCACTCCTGGAAGGAAAGGGATCTCCCTCCACTGAAGCCCTGTCCCCAATCCTTGGTGCCTCCTTTTCCAAAAAATCCGGTGATGACAGGGACAGAAAGTGACGTAAACTCTTCTGAACAGAGGCACAGAGAGCAAAGGAAATACCACAGGGTGTTCACCCTTCTCTATGCCGTCCAAAGATCTGTTTCCCCGAAAATAAGACGTCCCCAGAAAATAAGACCTAGTAGAGGTTTTGCTGAATTGCTAAATACAGTAGAGTCTCACTTATCCAACACTCGCTTATCCAACGTTCTGGATTATCCAACGCATTTTTGTAGTCAATGTTTTCAAGACATAGTGATATTTTGGTGCTAAATTCGTAAATACAGTAATTACTACATAGCATTACTGCGTATTGAACTACTTTTTCTGTCCAATTTGTTGTATAACATGATGTTTTGGTGCTTAATTTGTAAAATCATAACCTAATTTGATGTTTAATAGGCTCTTCCTTAATGCTTCCTTATTATCCAATATATTCGCTTATCCAACGTTCTGCCGGCCCGTTTATGTTGGATAAGTGAGACTCTACTGTATAAGGCCTCCCCTGAAAGTAAGACCTAGCAAAGTTTTTGTTTGGAAGCATGCAGCATCGGTAAATGTACATACCATAGATTGTTGTACACGGAAATAAAGGTAGTATCAAGAAATAATAATAATATAATAATAACTTTATTCTTGTATCCCACCTCCATCTCCCAGAAGGGACTCAGGGACAAGCCCAACAACAACATAAATTTACATACGAACAGACATTTAAAACAGTAATTTAAAAACAGTATAGCAATAAAATATAATATAGAAATTCTTGAAAGGATTCACAGTTTGGTTATGGTGGTTTGTGATGACAACTACTGTAAATGTTCATTTTTAAAAAATTCAACCATAACTGTGAATTCTTCTCTGTGGAAAAATAAGACATCCCCTGAAAATAAGACCTAGTGCATCTTTGGGAGCAAAAATTAATATAAGACACTGTCTTATTTTCAGGGAAATGGTGTGTGTGTGAGGGGTCTGTGTGCTACGTTTGGTCCAGATCCGTTGGAAGAGGAGCTGTTCTGGGTTCCCTGCTTCCGTACAGGGAGCATTGCGCTTCCTAGTTTGCTTGCGGAGTCGGACACGTATGAGCAGAAAGTGTTTGTGCTGGTTGAATATTCAGAAAAGCAATATATACACAATCTCTCTCTGTGAGGGGCTCGAGAGGGCAGTGAAGTGTGTGGGTGTATATCTATCTCTCTGTGTTGAAGGATTTGCCTGCAATGCTCGCAGCCAGATTGACAAAAGACAAGCGCCCATTGTGTTTCTGAATTTTAGGCCTGGCTAATCCATGTGTAGGAGAGTGAGGGCTGGCAAGGCAAACGGATTCTTTAAGGAACAAGACAGGACTTGGTTGCCGTGCGTCCATTCGGTCAGTGGTCAGTGAATAGAGATGGGAAGACCTAGGGACAAAATGGGGAAAAAACCTGGAAAAATTGGGAAACCGGGATAATACATTCCCCCCCCCCCCTATTTTTTCGGTTTTTTTGTTCAGGTCTTCCCAACTTTTATCAGCTTCTGCTCAGGTTTCCTATTCCTTCTGAAGCAAATGTCGATGAAGATCACAGCCTAGGGGTTGTTATTGCGCTCTAGATCTTTCTAGACCAGTGGTTCCCAACCTTTGGGCCCCCAAGTGTTTTGGACTTCATCTCCCATAGTTCCCAACAGCTGGTTTCATAAAATTGCAGAAATCCGTCCCGTTCCGTTCCATCCCGTTTCTAGAATTCGGGAACGGGATGGAAGGGACGTGGTGCTCATTGTCACCGACAGAGCAGATCTATCTCCTTTCCATAAACGAGTCCTGTTGTAATAATAATAATAATAATAATAATAATAATAATAATAATAATAATAATAATAATAATAAAAAAAGTATTAAAGTATTAATAGTAATAAAGTATTGGAAAATGAGCACACAAAAATACTGTGGGACTTCCGAATCCAGACTGACAAAGTTCTGGAACACAACACACCAGACATCACAGTTGTGGAAAAGAAAAAGGTTTGGATCATTGATGTCGCCATCCCAGGTGAAAAACAACAGGAAAAACTCAGCCGCTCTCAGGACCTCAAGATTGAACTTCAAAGACTCTGGCAGAAACCAGTGCAGGTGGTCCTCGTGGTGATCGGCACACTGGGTGCGATGCCAAAAGATCTCAGCTGGCATTTGGAAACAATAGACATTGACAAAATTACGATCTGCCAGCTGCAAAAGGCCACCCTACTGGGATCTGCGCGCATCATCCGAAAATACATCACACAGTCCTAGACACTTGGGAAGTGTTTGACTTGTGATTTTGTGATATGAAATCCAGCATATCTATCTTGTTTGCTGTGTCATAATAATAATAATAATAATAATAATAATAATAATAATAATAATAATAATAAACTTTATTTCTAGGCCGCCATCTTTCCCCAGAGGGACTCAGGGCAGTTAACATCTATATATATAAAAGGGTAATGGAATCACGGCACCGGACAAAACAACTAAACTAAACGCCCCACAACCTTGAAAATTGACAACACAACCTCTCATCCACACCTCTACGTTCATACAACAAAAAGAAAAGAAAAATTAAATCCTAGCCACAGCAACGCGTGGCCGGGCACAGCTAGTTATGTATAAATGGCAAACATTCAATGCCACAATTTCTTCATTAATATCAAAAGTATAAAATGACAATAACATACACATTATAATAAAAATTCCCCGTTAAAAATGCATCTGAATGCGCCTGAATCCGTCTCTGTTTCCTCTCTCGCCGTGCATAGATATCTGCATAGATTTCCATCAGTCTTCAGCAGCACTTACTCCCTCGCCTCCTCGGCCTCGTTAAAACATTGCTTGGCACCGCGATAATTTGTCCTCTTAATGTTTGAGTAATTAATGCCCGTAATAATCGCATCTGAGGACCAACTGAGAACAAAGCTTTGATAGTCGAATAATGTAAAACACAGATTTACAGGGACATTTCGAGCAAGGAAAATATTTTGCTTCAAGATAGATATATTTATTGGCTGCATTTTTTTCTGTTTTACTGCTTCATCAAATGATGTACAAAAACACTTGCCTTTTTGATGTGTTTCTCTTGCCCTTCAATGAAAAGGACAAAGTAATGGCTCCATTGAGGTTGTGTCAAACAGGGATGTGTTCTTGCCCCAACCTTATTTTCTATCTTCATCACTATGAGACTTCATCTTGTTGATGGGAAGCGTCCCACCGGAGTGGAAATCATCTATCGGACAGATGGCAAGCTATTTAACCTCAACAGATTGAGCCAAAGCCAAAAGCAAGGTCACAACAACACCTGTTATAGAACTCCAATATGCCGATGATAACGTGGTCTGTGCGCATTCAGAAGAAGACCTACAACATCTGTTATAGAACTCCAATATGCCATAACGTTACGGTCTTTGTCTTCAGGAGAAACCAGATAATAACATCCTGTGGAGGTCAACTCTGGACTGATTTTCTCTCAACCCATTCCTGTTTGATTCCTGTTTAATTGTGCCGTCTTTACCTTGAAAGTAGTTGTTCTACTCCAGAAACTTCATTTTTTTTGTGGCTGCCACGAACGAGGTTGAATTGGTTGAGACTCGAGAAAAACAAAGTTTGTGCAGTTTAATGAACTTTTCCCATGTGTTTAGGATAGAGCCAATTAGGAAATGTCATTGATTTCCAGGAACAAAAATCATATAATAATAATAATAATAATAATAATAATAATAATAATAATAATAATAATAAGGTCGTGACGAATTGGTTCCACAGTGCGAGTCACAAAACGTCTCCATTTGAAGTTAACCAGAGGGTTGATGTCTTTGGCTTGGGAGTACTGTGAATTTATGATGTTGTGTTGACTGTTTATTGCCTATGTTTTGTTTTGCACTTGCTGTGTTTTGATTTTTGTGTCACACCTTGAGTGTTTTGTGAGTCGCTCCGAGTCCCTCTGGTTGGCAGGATATAAAGTTGTTGTTATTATTATTATTATTATTGACACAATGACATTGTATGACACAGCAAACAAGATAGATATGCTGGATTTCGTATCACAAAATCACAAGTCGAACACTTCCCAAGTGTCTAGGACTGTGTGATGTATTATTATTATTATTATTATTATTATTATTATTATTATTATTGTATGACACAGCAAACAAGATAGATATGCTGGATTTCGTATCACAAAATCACAAGTCAAACACTTCCCAAGTGTCTAGGACTGTGTGATGTATTATTGTTATTATTATTATTATTTTATTATGACACAGCAAACAAGATAGATATGCTGGATTTCGTATCACAAAATCACAAGTCAAACACTTCCCAAGTGTCTAGGACTGTGTGATGTATTATATTATTATTATTATTATTATTTTATTATGACACAGCAAACAAGATAGATATGCTGGATTTCGTATCACAAAATGCCAAGTCGAACACTTCCCAAGTGTTGTTGTTGTTGTTGTTGTTCTTGAAGCTGGCAATGGTAATGGACCGGAGTGTGATGGAAAGGAGGCTTGCGTACTAAAAAGTGCATCTTGGACGGATAATGTCTATGCAGATAATTTGCCATAAAATTTATATCGCAGTCCTTAAAACCATCAGAGGTTTATTCTGTGATTTATGCAGTATTAAAACGCACTGTACATGCCAGTCCTTTAGATTTAATGTTTATTGCCTATAAAAACGATATCTTACTGTGGATATTCAAAAAAACACAACTTCAGTGCAGTGTGAATTATGTTTTCAGCCTGGAAGCTGGAAACGTTTTGGAGAAGACTGCAAAAAGGGAGAGGCCAAATGTTAACTTGCATTTATCTTGGTTTCCGGAAGGCCTTGATCGTCTTGCCAACAGTCTAGTCCAGGCATGGGCAAACTTTGGCCCTCCGGGTGTTTTGGACTTCAACTCCCACAATTCCTAACAGCCTGCCGCCACAGACAGTAGAAACACATAAAATATTCCATAGAACACCACTCTGAAAACAAGGGAATTCCAGACAGGAAACAATCAGGGCCAGCTAACACCTCCCAACAAAGTATTCCCATCACCAAAGTCTGGCAAATCCTCTGTTTTCTGAGGGCCACAGACAGTAGAAGCACATAAAATATCACAAAGAACACCACTCTGAAAACAAGGGAATTCCAGACAGGAAACAATCAGGGCCAGCTAACACCTCCCAACAAAAATTTCACTCAGGGAGGAAACAGCCAGGCTTTAAAGCTGCAAGGCCATTACATGCTAATCATTTTACCTAATTGCAGCATTCATATTTCCCTCCAACACACACACAAAAGGAAAACAATCAGAAATATTGTATATTCACAAGCTTTAGGAAATAATATCCCCTGATGGCACAACGTGTTAAAGTGCTGAGCTGCTGAACTTCTGGACCGAAAGGTCGCAGGTTTGAATTGGGGGAGCGGAGAGAGCCCCCACTGTTAGCCCCAGCTTCTGCCAACCCAGAAGTTCGAAAACATGCAAATGTGAGTGCATCAATAGGTACTGCTCCGGCGGGAAGGTAACGGCGCTCCATGCAGTCATGCCACATGACCTTGGAGGTGTCTACGGACAACGCCGGCTCTTGGACTTAGAAATGGAGATGAGCACCTACCCCCAGAGTCAGGGGAAAACCTTTACTCTTGACCTTAACTACCACCAATTCCTCAATACTTTATTTCCCATACCACCATACTTCGCCACAGCAACGCGTGGCCGGGCACAGCTAGTAATGTATAAATATTAAAATAAATATAGTGTCCCTACTTTGCGGATTTTCACTTATTGTGGGTGGTCCGCGATAAGTGAGGGAACACTGTGCACCGTATGCCTTTAGCTTGGAGGGGATTTTATGCAGTCTTTCCAATGCCGTTGCTGTCATTCTCATTTCCCAGTGCAATGATCTTCATCTGCTATTGGAAAGATCCCAGATTTGCCTCTTGGATGCTTGTGTGTGAACGGTGACCCTTCTCGGAGGCTTGTTTTCCCTGAACCGTCCTCCTTTCTGGTGTATATTTTGCTATCTCTTGCTATTTGACAGACTGTTTGTTGCAAATCTTCCAAGGCCTTCTGCTTCCCAATTAGCCACATGGGGCTTCTGTTCTGCATGTTCTCTCTCCTGTTTCTTGACTCTGGGATGCATTTCAAGAGTGGCTTGTCCAACTGTTCAGGGTTTCCTTCTTTTTATAGCAGTTCCCCCATATGTTGTCGCATTCCAGATCAAAATCTGTTTGGCAGAAACGAATGGGCCACTTTCCCGGATACTTGGCATTCCTTTTCATGGGTGCGTGGCAGGATTCTCTGTGTCTCCTGAGAAGTAAACATGACTGAGGCTGGTGACACGTCTTCTCAAGCAACTACATAAAGAAGCGAAACTTACCCTGGCAGTTTGCAGCCAAGTGGAAATATGGTTGTATGTTAGGTTCTCTTCTTGGGTAAGTCTTCCCCAAGAAGAAAGCACCAAGACACACGCTGGGCAGATTCTAACAGGTTTTTATTGTACGGAATACCAGAATCTTCTCTATAGCCCATTTACATAGGGGCTCTCACATACCAGAGGGTAATTGAGGTTTTATGGCTGGCCCGTCCAAGACACACACTGGTAGATTCCAACAGGTTTTATTGTACAGAATACCAGAATCTTCTCTGTAGCCCATTTATATAGGGGCCCTCACATACCAGAGGGTAATTGAGGTTTTATGGCTGGCCTGTTTTATGTCAGTGCTTGGTCTGTGTCCGGAGATGTCAAAGATCAGAGATCGTGACACTATATTTGTCAATGTTTATGGCTTAAATTGTTGCCATCCTGGGGTAGAAAACACTTATATCCCCTCCCAAACACTTCTTCAAACAGCCGCAAGGTTGTTCCTTAGATTCCCAACTTGTTCTTTCTTTTTTGAAACAAAAGCTTTTGCACTGGTGAAAAATCAATACTGGAAAAACGAGATGCAAGGTGAGACTTAGTTTGTTGCTGTTTATTTGTTCAGTTGCTTCCGACTCTTGGTGACCTCCTGGACCATCCCGGGCCGGAGCTCCCTGTTGGTCATGGCCACCCACAGCTCCTTCAAGGCCAAGCCAGTCCCTTCAAGGACTCGGCCCCTCTTCCCTTTTCCTTCCCTTTTCCCCAGCATCATTCTCTTCTCCAAGGTCTCCCGTCTTCTCATGATGTGGCCAAAGTCCTTCACCTTTGCCTCTCATCTCCTTCCCTCCAGTGAGCAGTCGGGCATTATTTCCTCGAGTATGGACTGGTTGGATCTTGGTTCAAGGCACTCTCAGGATTTTCCTCCCAACATCGCAATTCAAAACCAGAGATATCCAGGAAGAGGGGCCCAGTCCCTTGCTGGTCTCTCGCCTCGCGAGCGAGTGGTTTTTCTCACTTCTCATGAACATCAGATTTATTTGCAATGAAAGGAAATCGATTAGGAGTAAAGAAAAATCTCGAGGCAAATCCTCCCCAAAGGTACATAACATAACTTCTATTGACTTTGCGGGATGCAGAACACATCCTTGAATTTAGTGCCTGAATAGAGCGAAGAGAGAGGCAAAGGAAGCGTGGGGGGGGGGGGCGCTCGGGAAGAGAGTGCTACAGAACGGGGTCTCCTGCCACTCAATAGGCTTCAAAGGGTACAAATGGGAGATCTCAGAACAAGGTGTCCTTTTTTCGTGTCGAGAGCAACTTGAGTCGCTTCTGGAGTGAGAGAATTGGCCGTCTGCAAGGACGTTGCCCAGAGGATGCCCAGATGTTTGGATGTTTTTACCATCATTGTGGGAGGCTTCTCTCATGTCAAGGCGTCCTGGACTCGTCTTTTAGTGTGGAAAAAGTCATCGGGGGAAGCATGAGCTCACCAGAGCATTTGGTCACCTGCCATCCTTACTCGGCAATCGGCTGCAGGCCCTGGGAGGCCTGGGTGCGTAGGCCCAAAGCTTACACTCAAGGCTCCGGTACGTAGGCCCAAAGCCTGCACCCGTGGGCCTGGGAATTCTGGGCTTATGGGTGCACGCTTTGGGCCTACGCACCCGGGCCTCGCAGGGCCTGCAGCCAAATGCCGAGTAAGGAGCGCTCCTTACATGTCAGTCGGCTGCAGACCCTGTAAGTCAATCAATACCGGCTCACGCCTACACATTTTGTACTATTCCCAGGTTCTAAGGACTTGATATGTTTTTCTGTTGCTTTATACTGTTTATACTGTACTAGCTTGGGGACCTGGCAGTGGCTGAGTTATTAGATGAAGGCATTGTTTGCTTTGGGATGTTACGCACTATCACTGAAGTTTGGTCCAGATCCATTGTTGGTTGGGTTCACAGTGCTCTCTGGACGCAGGTCAAGTATAATTCTTGTAAATCATGGTAAATTCTCCCCAGACCTCTCATTCAGTTGCTGATCACTTCCTCTGTGAACTGTGTGCCACAGGAAAGGGTAGGAAAGGGCTAAGGGAGAGGCAGTGGGCGGGGTCATGCAAATTAAGGGACCCTGGGATGTCCATTCTGGAGGAAAAACAGAACATTTAGGATGAAATTGTCCCCGTATGAAAGCCTTCCCTTGAGTGGGGGGCAGGATGGTGTTTGTGGAGGACACGGGCAGGCTACATACATGTTCATGCGCTCACTATAACCTGCATGTCAGTGGAGGGAGGGACATGCGTGTCTCCTGCTTGGTGAGAACTATAGGTGGTTTTGGAGGCAGGAAGCTGTCTGTGTAAGTGGACACCTTCTCCATATACAAATTTTTCACTTTTATTATGCGTATAGATTTACTGGTTTATACTGCTATTAAATTATGGTTGTATTTTTGATGTATGTTAATGCTGGGCTTGTCCCCATGTGAGCCACCCCACGTCCCCGCAGGGAGATGGGAGCGGGGTATAAAAATAAAGTTTTATTATTATTATTATTATTATTTTATTATGACACAGCAAACAAGATAGATATGCTGGATTTATTATTATTATTATTATTATGACACAGCAAACAAGGTAGATATGCTGGATTTATTATTATTATTATTATTATTATTATTATTATTATTATTATTATTATTATTATTATGACACAGCAAACAAGATAGATATGCTGGATTTCGTATCACAAAATCACAAGTCGAACACTTCCCAAGTGTCTAGGACTGTGTGATGTATTTATTATTATGATTATGATTATTATTTTATTATGACACAGCAAACAAGATAGATATGCTGGAATTATTATTATTATTATTATTATTATTATTATTATTATTATTATTATTATTATTATGGCTGCAATGAGAAAGAGAGAGTGTGGATAATGAAGCCCATGTACTTCCACGACCAGGTTCATGAGACTTGACTGCTTCAAGGGATCTAAGCCTAGCTGACCCAGTTGTCTCTCTTTTGTGTTGACAGAGGGAGCTTGACGCCACAGCCACCGTCTTGGCTAACCGGCAAGATGAAAGTGAACAATCGAGAAAGAAACTTATTGAACAAAGCCGCGAGTTCAAGAAGAACACTCCAGAGGTGAGCAGAGGTGGTCCCTTCGGGTGAGAAGGGCGGGATATAAATGTGAGAAATAAATAATAATAATAATAATAATAGTTAATGTAATTGCATTGACCTATGGATAAATTGAGCCAGCTTGAGGGGGGGGGGGGGGCTTACACCTGATCTTATATTATATTTTATATATATATCCTAACTATATAATTTAGGAGTGTGCAAAATGGTGGATTTCCACTCTATCATTTCAAATTTTGGGTATCCCCTGTTTTGGAAAGATTCTTCCCGAAACGGAAACAACTCCAAATCCTGATCCCGATTAGGCCCCTCTCCTAATCTCCCAGAATTTGCCCAAAAGATTGGGGAGGGGGCAGAAACAACAGATTTCTACCATTTCACCTACCCCTATACACCCAGGCGTTGGGTGCAGGGCTTTGGGCCTTGCAGGGCCTGCAGCCGATTGCCGAGCGCTCCTTAATTGGCATTCGGCTGCAGGCCCTGCGAGGCAGTCAATCCGTGTTTGTGTATATATATCTATATCTATAAATTTGAAATCTATAGTATTTCGTATTTGCTATTGTGGAAAAGGGTCTTGACGTTCCGCTTGAAGGATATGCGCAACGGTTGGCCATATGAATCATGAGCCGTTTTGCAACGGCTCTTTTGCGAAGCTCCTGTGCCCAGTTTGAGATGTGAGAGAGCGACAGCGTGGTGCGGTTACCTCATGGCCTTATCTCCCTGCTTGATCTGGATTGCATGAGGTCGGATTACAGTCTCCGTGGCCGGAGGCTACAGGTGGTGATCGGCTTTTCTCCACCGCCCGGAACATCACCAACGGGTTTGGATGGGAATGGCTTTGCCTTCATGGGCGCACTCTCTCTTCCTCGCTCTTCTTCTTAGGGAGGAAGGTCCGCTCTGTGCCCAGACAGGGGCTTTTCTTAGAAGGCTTCTTAGAATATCCTCCATATCTCTCCTTGAAAGAATCACAGTTTGTACACAGTTTGGCCCGGGCTGTGGCGCAGGCTGTTGAGCAGCCAGCTGCAACAAATCACTCTGACCAAGAGGTCATGAGTTCGAGGCCAGCTCGGAGCACCGTGTTTGTCTTTGTTCTATGTTAGGCATTGAATGTTTGCCTATATGTGTAATGTGATCCGCCCTGAGTCCCCTTCGGGGTGAGAAAGAAGGGCGGAATATAAATACTGTAAATAAATAATAAATAAATAAATTTGTAGGGCTGGAAATACCAGGATCAGCACAGCTGGTGGTTCGCAGGATAGACCTATGTGAGGAGCACCAGGGAGGAATAATAATAATAATAATAACAATAATAATGTGATGATGATGATGATGATGTGTGATCCAATACAACAGCCAGCAGAGTATCTGCTGTGGACTCATCTTGTTGTGTTTCAAATAATAATAATAATAATAATAATAATAATAATAATAAGAAGAAGAAGAAGAAGAAGAAGAAGAAGAAGAAGACTCTGGAAGAAACCAGTGCAAGTGGTCCCGGTGGTGATCGGCACATTGGGTGCCGTTCCAAAAGATCTCAGCCAGCATTTGGAAACAATAGACATTGACAAAATCGCAATCTGCCAACTGCAAAAGGCCACCCTACTGGGATCTGTGCGCATCATCTGAAAACACATCACACAGTCCTAGACACTTGGGAAGTGTTCGACTTGTGATTTTGTGATACGAAATACAGCATATAGATCTCGTTTGCTGTGTCATAAAATAATAATAATAATAATAATAATAATAATAATAATAATAATAATAATAATAATAATAATAATAATATATCACACAGTCCTAGACACTTGGGAAGTGTTCGACTGAGTTTTTCCTGTTGTTTTTCTTCAATGTGACTGTCACCTGGGATGGCAACATCAATTATTATTATTAGTAGTAGTAGTAGTAGTAGTAGTATTAGTACGTAGAAGGGTCAGAGCCTCTTTTGGGAGGCAGCACTAGCTGTAGAAAGCCAACATGCCAGCTGGAGCGGCCAGAGATGCCTGTGCTTTGGCCTTGCCTGGGCTCTCCAGAAGGCAGACACATTCGGTGCAAACGTTGTTGGCCTGGAAGCCAGCAAATTTGGAGATTTCATCAGCCGATCCTCCTTCCCCTGGAGGGCTGGCTGCTTTATCTGATGCCAGATCTGTCTCTGTTCCAGGGCTGATGTTTCATTGTGTTGGTAGCTTATGCCAAGGGACTCATCGCTCGACAACTCCGAGGAGAGGCTCAGTTGTGATTGCTACCAAAACCGTGTCTTGGCTGAATTGACGACTTATTCAGAGGCGCTGCCAGCCAACTGGCCTCCTAGTTTCTGTAAGCCGTTTTGGCAAGCAATCCGTGTCCCGTTGGTTGCTTCACTATGTATTTGTAAGATTTAAATCAGAGCGTTGTGAAATGTCTCCAGTCTGAATTGCCTCGGCTGATGGGAAATTCATTCCACTTCCCGTTTTGTAGGGTGATCGCTTGGATTTCAGGCAGCCCTGTGAGATGTTTCCCCAAAAACCTAGTCCGATAGATAGATATAGAAGAGAAGGTTGGGGTGTTCGGAACAGCAGAAATGTTCTGTTTTCATTTCGAATTTCAGCTGTCTGTTTTTGGGGAGATTCTTCCCGAAACGGAACTCCGGATCCCGATTTATGAATCCGAAGAGCCTCCCTCCTGATCTCCCAGAACCTTCCTAAAAACAGAATGAAAACAAAACGGATTTCTGCTGTTTCTCACAACCCTAGAATCAATCAATCTATCTATCTATCTATATAATGTAATGTTTGTTTTTAGGACGCACATAACTAAAAAACCACTGGATGAAGTGACACCAAATTTGGCCACAATACACCTAGCAATCCAATGTGTGACCATCACTAAAAAAAAAAAAACAAAAAACCTGAAACCCCCCCACAAGGACTTAAACCCCCCCCCCCCAAAAGCAAGATGAGGTTACAGCGCATGCGCAAAGACGATTGTCTTGGCCCCACCCCACTCCTACGAGGGAGCTGGCCGGTGACAGAACTCTTTTCGGCTTGAGGCAAGTGTGAATGTGGCAGCTGGCCAGCTTGAATAGCACTGAAAAGCCTTGCAACCTCCAAGCCTGGCTGCTTCCTACCTAGGCGGATCCTTTGTTGGCCCGCTTGAATAGCATTGAATAACCTTGCAGCTTCAAAGCCTGGCTTCTTCCTACCTAGAGGGATCCTTTGTTAGCCCGCTTGAATAACACTGAATAGCCTTGCAGCCTCAAAGCTTTGCTGTTTCCTACTTAAGGGAATCCTTTGTTGTCCTTCTTGAATAGCACTGAATAGCCTTGCAGCTTCAAAGCCTGGCTGCTTCCTATCTAGGGTACTGTTGGCCCGCTTGAATAGCACTGAATAGCCTTGCAGCTTCAAAGCCTGGCTGCTTCCTACCTAGGGGATCCTTTGTTGGCCTGCTTGAATAGCCTTGCAGCCTCAAAGCCTGGCTGTTTCCTACCTAGGCGGATCCTTTGTTGGCCCGCTTGAATAGCATTGAATAGCCTCGCAGCTTCAAAGTCTGGCTGCTTCCTGCCTAGGGAGATCCTTTGTTGGCCCGCTTGGATAGCATTGAATAGCCTTGCAGCTTCAAAGCCTGGCTGCTTCCTCCCTAGGGGGATCCTTTGCTGTCCCGCTTGAATAGCATTGAATAGCCTTGCAGCTTCAAAGCCTGGCTGCTTCCTACCTAGGGGGATCTTTTGTTGGCCCGCTTGAATAGCACTGAATAGCCTTGCAGCTTCACAGCCTGGCTGTTTCCTACCTAGGGAGATCCTTTGCTGATCCGCTTGAATAGCATTGAATGGCCTTGCAGCTTCAAAGCCTGGCTGCTTCCTACCTAGGCAGATCCTTTGTCGGCCCGCTTGAATAGCATTGAATAACCTTGCAGCCTCAAAGCCTGGCTGCTTCCTACCTAGGGGCATCCTTTGTTGGGAGGTGTTACCAGAGCCAGATTGCTTCATGTCTGGAATTCCATACCACCAGACAACGCCACAGCAACACGTGGCCGGGCACGGCTAGTAGGATAGAATAACGTTGCTGTCATTGTACATCATACGACAAAATTACGAGATAGAAATGGAGAATATGACAAATGAAGCACCCTTGGGTGCTGCCCTAGGACGAATGAGAACATAAGTGGAGGAAGCCCTCAGGGTTGGGACACACGTGGTTGAGATGTTTCTGGTTGAGATGTTTCTGGAGGAGGCCTTGTCTCGGTTTGTACATGAGGTTCTGTTGCATAAGGGTGGTGACCTCATGCGCTTGGATTTCCTGCCGTTCGTCACTTGCCTCTCTCTCCTGCTTAATTACAGGGTGTCCTGGCCCTTTCAGGAGGAAGGGAGGCCGCGTGAAGTGTAGACGGTGCTCAAAGTCATGGGGAGCGGGGAGAACTTGAATGGGGAAACAGCCATTTTGTTTTGCCAGCTGCACCTCTTCTTCGAGGTCCTGTCGACCGGCTCTCGGCGTCCCTTAATCATTTTGGAAACGTGGCCGATCTTGGTAATTCCCCGTCTCTGCCGTCCCTCGTCGGAGCTCAAATCCGCGCCTGAGAGAGATGCCAGGAGGAAGGCTTTATTATTATTATTATTATTATTAAGGCTTTCCCAATGGCCCCGTGCTGCTTTGTTCTCTTTGCCAGAAGAAGCAGGAGTTTGGAGAGTCAATGTCGACTACAAGGCTTAAAAAAAAACACCCACCTTCCAGCTTGCAACGGCTGATATCAGAAGTGGAAACTAAATTGGTAATTTGAATTGCAAGTGGGACTGTGTTGTAGCCACAAGCGGCAAAGGCGTTGGCTCTTTTAGTTCCCGTTGTATTAAAAGGCTGAACTGGGTCTGTTTGGTCCCTTGATCATCACGTGAGTGTTTCAGGGGCTGCAGGATTCCTTTGCTTTGACTCCTGAGAATTGCGCTGAGAATTAAAAGATCCCATGGGTTCCCAAAGACGCTCCTCCGGGAAAAGAGTAGGCCTGCATCTCAACGGGAACCGCGGCTCTCGGGAGGCATTCGTTCGACTCTGTGAGGCAATGGGTGTGCATGCCTTGGAAGCCCCATGGATTTCGTACAGTTTTCTTAGGCCGGGGGTCTTCAGATGTGGATGGATAAGTGAAAAGTTCTCAAACTTGGATGTGCTGACAGTGGTCAATGTGTTCTACCGTTAAGTAGCCAATTTCACCCCCGTAGCTGTGAAAATGAGGGAGAAAGGAGCCCCTGAGGTTTCTCGCGAAATTAATGAAAACCCCAAGCTCTCTCTCCATAGTAAATGGAAATGTTGAACCGCAGGGACGTTTTCCCCTGGAAAGTGCATGATCTCACCCACTTGGGCTCGGAACTACCTCAGAGGCATCTGGTTAATTTACAAGATGGGTTTTTTTTATTTTTTTAATACTTTTTTTGCCGTTTAGTTTTTTCCCCCCCTAAAATACGTTTGACATACTTTTATGTCAATGGTTGCATTTATTTAATTAGGGACCCCCACATGGAGTGATAGCCTTAATAGACTTATTCCTGTCCTGCAACAAAGTGCAACATTTAGGAAAATAATAACAAAAGGTGTATTTTGGACAAGGTCTGTGTTTGTTTGTTTTTTCCTGCTGTAAGGCTTGGAATTTGTGTAGTCGAGCTTTGAGAAATTAAGAAACAACTGAAAACTTGGATGTTTAGGTTGGCTTTTGGATGACCAGCCTCACTATAACTCTATTCTGAATTCTACTAGTCCCTCTTAATTGGGTATTTTAATCTAATGATTCTATTTTTATATTTATATTGCTGCTACAGTCCCCCCACCTATAAATAAATAATAATAATAATAATAATAATAATAATAATAATAATAATTGTATAACACAGCAAACAAGATAGACATGCTGGATTTCATATCACAAAATCACAAGTCGAACACTTCCCAAGCGTCTAGGACTGTGTGATGTATTTTCGGATGATGCGCGCAGATCCCAGCAGGGTGGCCTTTTGCAGTTGGCAAAACATAATTTTGTCAATGTCTATTGTTTCCAATTGCCGGCTGAGATCTTTTGGCACGGCACCCAGTGTGCCCATCACCACCGGGACCACCTGCACTAGTTTCTACCAGAGTCTTTGAAGTTCAGTCTTGAAGTCCTCATAGCGGCTGAGTTTTTCCTGTTGTTTTTCGTCAATGTGACTGTCACCTGGGATGGCGACATCAATGATCCAAACCTTTTTCTTTTCCACAACTGTGATGTCTGGTGTGTTGTGTTCCAGAACTTTGTCAGTCTGGATTCGGAAGTCCCACAGTATCTTTGCGTGCTCATTTTCCAATACTTTTGCAGGTTTGTGATCCCACCAGTTCTTTGCTGCTGGCAGGTGGTACTTGAGGCCTAAGTTCCAACGGATCATTTGGGCCACATCGTTGTGCCTCTGTTTGTAGTCTGTCTGTGTGATTTTCTTACAGCAGCTGAGGATATGATCCATGGTTTCATCGGTTTCCTTGCACAGTCTGCATTTTGGGTCATCAGCTGATTTTTCGATCTTGGCCTGAATTGCCTTTGTCCTGATGGCTTGCTCCTGGGCTGCAAGGATCAGGCCTTCTGTCTCCTTCCTTCTTCAGGGTCCCATTCATGAGCCAGAGCCAGGTCTTCTCCTTGTCAGCTTTTCCTTCAATTTTGTCAAGGAACTTTCCATGCAGTGTTTTGTTGTGCCAGCTGTCAGCTCTAGTTTGTAGTGCAGTTTTCTTGTACTGGTTTTTTGTCTGCTGTGCTTTGAGGAGTTTCTGATTTTTGACTTCAATCAAAGCAGGTTCTTCACTTTGCTTTACATATTCTGCCAGGACATGTTCTTCTTCTTCTTCTTCTAATACTAATACTAATAAAAATTATTATTATTATTATTATTATTATTATTATTATTATTATTATTATTATTATTAGACCGAAAAATAGCCGATTGTGCAATTAATGTGTGGAACTTGATCACACGCTGCTTTGTGCTACTAGAGCAGGCATGGGCAAACTAAGGGCCGGGGGTCGGAAGCGGTCCCCTGGGTGCTTACTTCAGTCCCTCATTTCCTCTGTCCTTTCGGCATAAGGACATGGTGGCCCAGCGCATCCTTATGTAGAAAGAAAAAAGGTTTAAGTTGTCACCAGGGAAGGGATGGGTGTGGGTAGGGAGAAGGGAATGGAAAAGGAACAAGTATCATAACTATGGTTATGTCTATAAAATAATAATAATAATAATTAATTAAAAATTCCATTTGGGGAGAAAAAAAGGATGGGGAGGAGGACACGCAGCAGCCGAGAGCCCCTTGGAGCGCTCTCAGCCACGGCACGTCTTGCCGTCCTCCCGGTGTGAGCAACTCCGTCCTTATACTGAAAGAATGACCCGAGGAAGGCACGTAGCAGCTGAGAGCTCCCCAAAGTGGCCGGATGGCCATCTGCCGGGAGGGATTGGATAGTGCAGAGCAGTACGGAGAGCAGGCTTTCTTGCCGGATTCTTTTGGAATTAACACACTTTCAGTGTTGATGAATATATGGAAAAATGAAATGGGGCTGCTACCCTGCCGTGTCTCCAGCGTGACAATAAATCAATTGCGTTTCCCTTTTAAAACGTCTGGCTGGGTAATTTATGCTCTCTTCGGCCATTGCAAAGTCCGTAGCTGGTGTTTTCATTGGCAGGCCTCATTCCAGGGACTCGGAGGGCCTTGAGAAATACTGCGCTTTTGTTCTCGGCCCAAATCGAGTGGGGGAAAACACAGAGGCATTTTCCTGCTCGGTGCAAAAAACGGCTTGCTTGGTTCAGTCTTCAGACCGGGTCCATTTAAAGAAATTTCGGAAGAATGCCAACTCTCTTGTCTTGAAGCGAGACCCCTTTTCTGTGGCTGCGGTTCAGACAAGTGTCGTTGGCCACGAACATCTGGATTCTGCTCCCGAAACATGTCGATGGTTTGTGCCGAAGAGAGTGGTTGCCTCATTGAGGAAAATAAATACATCCGAATGTTGCATCTGAATTTTCTATTCATGGCCCGGAGCGCATTTGCTGCTCTTTGTTGGAAGCCGTTTCAATGCGCCGTAAATCACTTTGCACAATCAGAGCAAGTGCTGAGCTGTTATTGACAGAGAGCTTTCACAGAGAGCCGGCTGGCTGCAGAGTTTCAGCCCGACTCTCTTGAGTCTTGGGGAGGAATCACGGGATTGCTCCATCCATCAATCGGTGGATTGATTGATTGATTGATTGATTGGCTGGAGGTTCTTCCTCCTGCCACAAGCTTCTTCTCCTGTTACTTTGATTAGCCGCCCAGGATACAGAATCCTAGAACAAGGGACTCTTTGTGCCCAGAGAAGCCGCTATCTGTATTAAGAAATACAGTAGAGTCTCAATTATCCGACATACACTGGTGTGAAGAATGTCGGATAAGCGAAACTGTTGGATAATAGGGAGGGTGGCAGGCTGTCTGTATTAAGAAATACAGTAGAGTCTCAATTATCCGACATACACTGGTGTGAAGAATGTCGGATAAGCGAAACTGTTGGATAATAGGGAGGGTGGCAGGCTGTCTGTATTAAGAAATACAGTAGAGTCTCAATTATCCGACATACACTGGTGGGCAGAATGTCGGATAAGCGAAACTGTTGGATAATAGGGAGGGTGGCAGAAGAAGGAGCTTCTTCCCCTGTCATTTTTTCAGACTGAATGCAGACGGGATGCATACTGACCCCATCACACTTAAATACTACGATTTGAATTGTTTGTAAGTCAGATGCTTGAAACTCGGGGATGACCTGTATATATATATACAGTAGAGTCTCGCTTATCTAACATAAACGGGCCAGCAGAATGTTGGATAAGTGAATATGTTGGATAATAAGGAGGGATTAAAGAAAAGCCTGTTAAACGTCAAATTACATTGTGATTTTACAGATTAAGCACCAAAACATCATGTTTTACAACAAATCGACAGAAAAAGCAGTTCAATACACAGTCATGTTATGTAGTAAATACATAATAATAATAATAATAATAATAATAATAATAATAATAATAATAATAATAATGGGATCTGCACACATCAGCCGAAAATACATCACACAGTCCTAGACGCTTGGGAAGTGTTCGACTTGTGATTTTGTGATACGAAATTCAGCATCTATATCGTGTTTGCTGTGTCATAATAAAATAATAATAATAATTATTATTATTATTATTATTTTATTTTTATACCCCACCTCCATCTCCCCAGGAGGACTCGGGGCGGCTTACAAATACAAAACAAACATACAATACATCATATCCCCAAAAAACGCACAAATGTAAATTAAAAAGACATAAAATAAAATCACAAATTTAGCCCCAAAACATCGCAATGTATTGAAAACATTGACTACAAAAACATTGACTACTAAAAGGCAGACTGTGTTGGATAAAACAGAATGTTGGATAAGCGAGACTACTGTATATAGAAGTATGTGTGTCTGTCTGTGTGTTTATTTGCCTGTCTCTACCACAAGTGCCGGTTGCTAGGTGAAGTGGCCCTCTGTGATTTCCCTGGGAAAGAAAGATGACGCGTGTATGAGGAGATGGGAGGAAGGAAGGAAAGAGAAAAAGAAAGGAAAGAAAAGATAGAAGGGAGAGGGGAAGAAAGGAAAAGGTAAAAAGGAAGGAAGGAAGAGAAAGGAAAGGGGGAAAGTTTGAAGGGAGAGAAGGAAGGAAGAGCAAGAAGATCTTCCTGCGGAGAGGATAATCAGGCCGTTATGGGGAACGGCGTCAGGCTTTATTTAGTTGATTTTTTGAGACCAATTAAAGGAAGACTGGCTGCGCTTCCTCTTGTAAACACACATTTAGCTTGCCTAAAATAGACAAACCTGACTCTGCCAAATGGAGGGATGTGTGTGGCCTGCTTCCCGTGAATGTGCGTCGAGATGGTTGACCTAAGTCTACCTGATTTTTGGAGGTCTCTTTGCTTACCTATGGTCTTATGAGATTGTCTAGATGGTCTTTGAAGGTCTCTTTGCTTAGCTACGGCCTTATGAGACCATCTAGATGGCTTCTGGAGGTCACTTTCCTTACCTATGGTTTTATGAGATTGTCTAGATGGCCTTTGAGGGTCCCTTTCCTTACCTGTGGTTTTATGAGATCGTCTAGATGGCTTTTGGGGGCCCCTTTCCTTACCAATGGTCTTATGAAACCATCTAGATGGTCTTTGGAGGTCTCTTTGCTTACCTATGGTCTTATAAGATCGTCTAGATGGTCTTTGAAGGTCTCTTTGCTTACCTACGGCCTTATGAGACCATCTAGATGACTTTTGGAGGTCCCTTTCCTTACCTGTGGTTTTATGAGATCATCTAGATGGCCTTTGGAGGTCTCTTTGTTTACCTATGGTCTTATGTTAGGGTTGACCTAAGTCTGAAATGACTTGAAGGCACACAACAACAACAATCCTAATTTTGGACTATTTCATCCTAGTGAATCGGCCCTCCACTTAAAAAGTCTGGACTGAAATGCTGGAGGAGGAAGCCCGACCTGGAGAGTTGCGGGCATTGAAACATAACACAAGTGATGAATTGACAGTTAAAATAGGAGGTTGAAAATACGGGGGGAGTTTGGAGAAATGTGGTGGGACCTCGGACACTCATTCCTCCTGCCTGGGTTGCTCTCGACGTTGTGATGAATGAGTAGCCGGGTGAGGTATGTGGAGGCCTGACCTATTTGACGATGGTGCGAGGCACACGTTGGTACACTGCAGCCCTCCAGCAAATCCTTTTCTGAGTGCAATAAACATCTAAAGCTTCCCACCCCATTGTAAACAGGAGAGCGAGAGAAAGAGAGAGCGAGAAAGAGGGAGAGGTGCCCGGAGCACCCTGCATGTATCAGAGCTATTAAAGGAAAGAACACGGTGGTGGTGCGCGGAGGACACGTGCTCCCACGTCGGAGAGCAAAGGCCAGATATTTTTCAACTTCAATACAGGAGGATTGGGCCCCGAGATTGTCAACAGGATCTCTTCTTCTCGGTGGATTATCCAGTTCCAGGGACTCTCTCGTTCCTGTCAGATGGAGCCGTTCTCGAGGCTGTTCTCGAGGAGCAGGCCTTTCCGATGATGCTCCCATGGTATCTCGTGATGCAAGATAGAGCTTCCCGAAGCAAGGAGATCTGGAATGATGGTGGGTTTTTTTAAACCATTTGTAGTCTGCCTTTCTCCAGATGCAGGGACTCCTAGGGTTCCAGAGCGCAGGTGGAAGAGTGGCTTCAAACTACAGGAAAGGAGACTCCACCTGAACACGAGGATTGTGAGAGAGAGATGTTCACCAGTGGAACCCTCTGGGCTTTTAAGCAGAGGCTGGATTGGATGGCTATCTGTCGGGGAGCTTTGAATGCAATTTTCCTGCTTCTTGGCAGAATGAAGTTGGACTGGATGGTCCACAAGGTCTCTTCCAACTCCAGGATTCGATGGTTCCAGGGCACAGGTGGTTTCCTACTGGCCTTTCTCCTGATACAGGGACTTAATAGGGTTCCACATCACTGGCGCCTTTGATACAGGGACTTATCCAGTTCCAGAGCACAGGCACCTTTCCTACTGACCTTTCTCCTGATACAGGGACTTATAGGGTTCCAGAGCACAGCCATCTTTCCCACCCTGTTTCCCCGAAAATAAGACATCCCCAGTAAATAAGACCTAGTAGAGGTTTTGCTGAATTGCTAAATATAAGGCCTCCCCTGAAAGTAAGACCTAGCAAAGTTTTTGTTTGGAAGCAGGCCCGCCAAACACAACACCAGAACATGCAGGATCGGTAAATGTACGTACCATAGAGTGTTGTACATGGAAATAATGGTAGTAACAAGAAATTCGTGAAAGGATTCACAGTTGTGATGACAACTATTGTGCAGTATATAATACATTTTCATTTTTTTGTTCAACAATAAATGTGAATTCTTCTTCATGGAAAAATAAGACATCCCCTGAAGCACATCTTTGGGAGCAAAAATTAATATAAGACACTGTCTTATTTTTGGGGAAACACGGTACTAGCTTTTCTCCTGATACAGAGATGTATAGGGTTCCAGAGCACAGCTATCTTTCCTACTAGCTTTTCTCCTGATGCAGGGGCTCATAGGGTTCCAGAGCATCTTTCCTTCTGGCCTTTTTCCTGATTCAGGGACTCATAGGGTTCCAGAGCACAGATGTCTTTCCTTCTGGCCTTTCTCCTGATACTGGGACTCGTAGGGTTCCAGAGCACAGCTATCTTTCCTACTAGCTTTTCTCCTGATACAGGGACTCATAGGGTTCCGGAGCACAGATGTCCTTCCTTCTGGCCTTTCTCCTGAGCCTGGAGATGGTAAAGCATGGTCAGCACGCTGGGGACATTGACCAAAAGAAGCCTCAGCCTTGTCTTGCTCTTCCGTTTTCTCTTCCCGTTGTATTGTGAAGCCCAGCAGAACACACGTGGCCTTCCAATCCTCTTGCGGACTTCCCATTGCCGTGTCTCTCTGATTTGTTTTGCCCCCTTCCCAGCCCAGTCTTGGGTTGCAGGAGGAGCCTTGAGTAGTGGTGGGTCTTCCGTGCCCCTCTTCTTGCAGGGACGGAACGTCAAGGCACGTCAAGGAATCCTCTCTCCTGAGCTTGCCAAGGATGCAAATCATCCTGTTATTATTCCCATAATCCAATCTTCGGGGTAGATTTTGCTTAATTCGCCCATTGTTCAGACAGAGGTATTTAAGTGCCATAATGTGTCTGTCTTTGATATTCTAGAACCTGGTCTTTTTAATTTCATGCCAGGGATCAGAGTTTAACAACGTAATGCATTACGTTGTTAAAAGGCTTCAGAAGACTTCAAAGCCGAGCTCTGTTGACTCATTAGGAAATGATAACACCGGGAATTGCATTATCTTCACCAGTCAACAAGCGCAGACTTTGGAAATATCCTGTTCCTTAATTCAGTTCATTCTTCCACTTTACATTTTTGGACACAGGAAGCGTAAAGAGCCAGCCCAGTGCGTGCGCGCCTTGCATTTGAAGTGACAAATCCCGTAACTTGAAAGGCAAACTTGGAAGTGGGGAAGGGGGGCTCGACATGCGTTTAGATCATTTTCTGCTCACTTGGTTTCTTACGAGTATACTTCCGCTCCATATTTTCGTAACCTTGTACTCCAAGTCACTGCTCTCATTGCGAAATCAAAAGTCGAGGCATTTTTTGGCCTGGGCTTTGGTTCCCGTATTGGGGTGTGACTCTTCTTTTTGTTACCGTTCTCATAGACTTCTTCACATGATGAATGATGAGGGTTTACGTCTTGGAAGTCTCCAAACGATGGAGAGAAAACCTTACCAAAGAGGAGGAACATCAGTGGAGTGGCACATCCAGAGCAGGGCCGTCATGTTTTCTTAAAATGTGGTTCGATTTGCATTTCTGGTTCCTTGGATGATCTGGGTATCAGCTTGAAAACACCAGAGCCCCTCTGACTGTTTCTGTATTGACCTGTTGGGTTTACATCACGCTCATAACAACAGCTTCCTTCCAAGTCAAGTGGTTCCTATATTGTCTGATGTCTGGGCTTGGCCCCATGTCCCTTCGGGGAGATGAGGTGGGGTATAAAAATAAAATTATTTTATTATATGACACAGCAAACAAGATAGATATGCTGAATTTCATATCACAAAATCCCAAGTCGAACACTTCCCAAGTGTCTAGGACTGTGTGATGTATTTTCGGATTATTATTATTATTATTATTTTATTATAACACAGCAAACAAGATAGATATGCTGGATTTCATATCACAAAATCACAAGTCGAACACTTCCCAAGTGTCTAGGACTGTGTGATGTATTATTATTATTATTTTATTATGACACAGCAAACAAGATAGACATGCTGGATTTCATATCACAAAATCACAAGTCCATAATAACAATTATTATTATTATTATTATTATTATTATTATTATTATTATTATTATTATTATTTTGTTGCATGCTTGAGACCAGTTGCTTGAGTTCCAGAGAGTCAATCTATTATTATTATTATTATTATTATTATTATTATTATTATTATTATTATTATTATTGTATGACACAGCAAACAAGATAGACATGCTGGATTTCGTATCACAAGATCACAAGTCGAACAATTCCCAAGCGTTTAGGACTGTGTGATGTATTTTCGGATGATGCGCACCAGTTCTTTACTGCTGGGAGGTGGTACTTGAGGCATAAGTTCCAATTATTATTATTATTATTATTATTATTATTATTATTATTATTATTGTTATTATATTCCTTCTCAGTGGAATGGCTTTGTTTGTTGATGATTGTGTCGTATGGTGTTGGAGAAAGCAACCATAGTCACTTGGTGATCCGCACCGAACCCGACTGGTAGCTCTTCTCCTTTTCCGACTTTGGAGCGAAACGAGTGGCTATTTATTTATTTACAGTATTTATATTCTGCCCTTCTTTCTCACCCCAAAGGGGACTCAGGGTGGATCTACATGGCAAACATTCAATGCCAGTAGACATACAGGGACAGAGACACAGAAGCAATTTAACATTTTCCACCTTCCGGCTTCATGTGGGTATGCTCGATTCTGGCCATGGGGGGAGTTGTCACTTCACCGTCCACTGTGACACCCGAGTACTTGATGGAGTACTTCCTCATTCTTCCGCACGCTGCTGGAAGGTTTTATGGTGTCGTAAAATTAATTAGCCTTCCCGCATAAGTGGTACCTAAATTTCATTCTCAACAGATGCAACTGTCTTTTGCATAGGTCAACAGTAAGCTAGGCTATTTAATGGTAGCTATTAATGGTCGGGCTGGTTTTGAAGTCATGACCTCTTGGTCAGTAGTGATTTATTATTGCAGCTGGCTATGAAACACGGGCACCTTCACCCCACTCTTCCTCCTCCTCCTCCTCACGAGCATGCCGCACTTGAGGTGTCTTTGTGAGAGGCCCTGGCCGCTCCGCGATGCCTCCGCTCTGCAGCAAAGTGTCCCGCTCACTCGGTTGCAAAGAGCTATAATTAACTCGCCAAGGCGCTCGCTCGCTCTCTCGCTCGTCAGCCGCGTTTGGCCGGGTGCCACGAAATCAACCCCAATTACTGTATCCGCATTGTCAGTAATGCCCACTTCACAGCCTCTGCTAATTTGAAATGGCAAGTCCCAACATCCCATAAGTAGAATTACCATTTGTGCCCCGTTCTGTCGGCGATGTGTGCTCCTATTATTTTGGCTGCGCAAAATTGGTTGATGAGGATTTTCTGCAAATGGCTGGTAATTGTCCCGATTCCGAGGGATGTGTCAGAGACCCCGAGGTGACGCCGTTTGCTTCCTCTCTCTAATTTTGAGATTGACACGCAGACCCCGCCCTCCCTCCCCACCCCTTCATCTTTTCCGTCCTTCTCCTTTATTGCTTATAATATTAGAAGTGCTATGAGTTCATTTAGATGTAGGTCAGTGCAGTTGTGATATTCATGGAGGACCATCACTGTTCGTGACATTTTGCAGGAGTGGAGTTTGTCAGAGCGCGCGGTTTGGATAAACACACATGCAACGGAAGATCAAAAAAGAATCACTGGCACCAATAAAGAGGCTGAAGCCTGTTTGGCTATCTACAAAAGGTTTACTAACAAACGGAAAAACTCTCAAGACAATATATACAGACAGAGTGTAGAGAGGCAGAGAGCAGAGAGAAAACAGATAACACAGGGGGCTATTTATAACCACCTCTGCTGTCTGATGCAATACACAGTTAACTCTTTACACACTCGCATAGTGGACAGCAGACAGTGCATGATGCAATCTCCAGCTCACATTGCACCACTATAACTCAATTACATTTAAACAACTCTATATACAATCATTCCCACTTCAACAGAGTTCCCTTCCTTCCGAGGGATGTCTCTCACTTCCTGTCGTCTCAGCCCTGTCCTTAACTATGTGTCGCATGTGAGTGGGGTGGGTTTTTGTAACTCAGATATGGACTCAGGTGTTGGTGGCCCAGTGAGTCCAGGACACAGCTGGGATCGCCTTGGGAAAGAGCTTGGCATGCCAATGAAGTGGCCTCTAAGAGAGTTATGCCATCTCTTGTTTCAGTGGATTAAGGACCGGGCTGTGGCGTAGCTGGTTAGTAGCCAGCTGCAATAAATCACTACTGACCCAGAGGTCATGAATTCAAAGCCAGTCCGGGTTGGAGTGAGCTCCCAACCATAAATAGTCTAGCTTGCTGTTGACCTAGGCAGCCTGAAAGACAAATAATAATAATAATAATAATAATAATAATAATAATAATAATAATAATAATAATATAATTGGTAACTCCTCGGCAGATGGCAGTCCTGGTCTGCAGCATGTACTGGCTTGTTCAGTAGACTCTCTTCTACAGTTCCATTTGGTGGGAAGCCTTGCATTGAACGGTTGTGTTGTTAAAGTGCGAAGTATGGAACCCTGCACAGGCGGGGAAGCCTTAGCACAGAACGGTTGTGTTGTTAAAGTGTGAGGTATAGAACCCTGCGCCAACGGTCGATCCATGCGACTTAAGCAACATGAATTCTTGACAGCAGAAGGTGTCACCGCAAAGGAGATTCATCAGAGAATGCAAGTTGTTTGTGGTGATTGTGTTGATGTGAGTCCTGTGCGTCGTTGGGCAAGTAAGTTTAAAGATGTTGAGGTGGAAACATCTGACTTGCGTGACAAACAAAGAGTTGGATGTCCTGTGACAGCAACCACTGAACTGCACAAGCAAAAAGTGGACAGATTGATTCAGGACGATCGTCGTATCACTCCGAGAGAAATTTCAAGCATCATCAGCATTTCACAAGAAGGTGAGGGTCACATTATTGCTTTGCTTGGCTATCGGAAGATCTGTGCACGATGGGGACTGTGAGACGCCGGTCGCGGAAACAGAGTGTTGACTTCTTCCATAACGGCTTCAGAAAACTTGTCTGGAATATGAAGTAGCCACTGTCTTTCTGGGCTCACCGGCCTTTCTCCAAAAGGCATACATGACTTAGTGGTCCCCCCCCCCCTTCCACAAAATAGCCTAATAAAGTGTTAATAATAATCAGTTGCACAAGACTGGAGTCTTGGTGCAGCCCTTCTAATCACTGGGAATGAAATTTGTGGTTGCAATGTTCAGAAATTAATAACTGAAATATTACAGCTTTTGTCAAGATCAAGAGGTTCTCACAAACCAGGTGAAAGGGGTTGTTAACATTGCTAGCATTAAAATAATTAGTTCAACGACCATCTCTTCTAGTTTTAGCTTGTAAAGTGGTTTTATTTCAACACAGGTTCCCCAGCATGAATCATCTCGATGAGTTCCTAACGCTGTCATATTATTTCTGATCTCTCCGCCAGAGAAGACGGTGAAATCGTCCCAATAAACCAAGCATGGGCAAACTAAGGCTCAGGGGGCAGATGTGGCCCTCAGCTTAAGGTCCCACAGTAACTATTGTTATTAATATTATTATTATTAACACCCATTGGCACACATCAGATGTAATGAGGAGGCACTTCTCTCTCAGACCCAGCTTAGGGTCCCAGAATAACTATTGCTATTAATATTAATATTATTATGAACACCCGAAAGGAAAACGAAAGTAAGCACGTCACTGTGCAGCTTTCGCTTTCGTGTCACCTTTTGTTTTGTCCGAAAATGTCATCTTTCGTTTCGTGCATCCGAATAGACGATACTAAATGAATGGACGAATGAAATCGATGAAACAAATACCGTGCACATCTCTAATAACACTTAGCAGCCAGACCAGTTTTAGAAAGGTGAAGTTTTTGCCGATTTTAGGTGATGACAGCTATGTAAGGCTTGTCATGGATGTGGCCTCGGGGCTTCAATGGCAGGGTGTAGTGATTTCTAGGATGCAGAGGATTGAAGAATGTCCTAAAACACAGCTTTGCCAGGGAAGGATCTGAATGAAAAACAAGCCGGTCATGGTTTTCTAAGTCATTTCTTGGAGGAAATGGTATTTATCCCGCAGCCTCCCTGAGCTCCCTTGAACACGCTCATAGGACAACACTATGATTTCGTTTAATTTGTTTCATTGTTCAGGAAACTGCCCCTGGTTGCGGAAAACAATATGCGCTTGCGTCAATCCGAAATGCGGAATACAAATACGGCATATAATGTGCCGAGACGTTCTGAATACAGATTGGCGCGGTTACAGATGGTTTGACGGTTTCAATAGATTTTCGTAGCTGAGAGATCAAACGGTCCCGTGCTTATAAAAGAAAGTTGCTTAATACCTTACATAATGTGACCATTACCAGGAAAAAAACGGTAATTCCTCCTTCATGAGACCTCCGTCATTCCTGTCCATTGCTTTTGGCCCGTTCACAAATGGCCAATCCAGACGAGAATGTGTTTTCTTCTCCATTCTCTCTGGATGGAAGTCTTCTTCCCCTGGCCGAAGCAAACTCGATTCTTCTTCGGAAAGACATCTTCTTCCGGATATGAATAGTTTCATCTTTAATCGGGATTTCCACTGCTCGTCTGTCATTTTTGGCAATCATTCCAACCCCTTTCAAAATGTTCTACTCATCTTTTGTCCTAAGATCAGCCATTTCATATTTGTTGTCGAAGGCTTTCATGGCCGGGATCACAGGGTTGTTGTATGTTTTTCGGGCTGTATGGCCATGTTCCAGAAGCATTCTTGAATTCATTTATTGTATAACATGATGTTTTGGTGCTTAATTTGTAAAACCATAACTTAATTTGATGTTTAATAGGCTTTTCCTTAATCCCTCCTTATTATCCAAGATATTCGCTTATCCAAGCTTCTGCTGGCCCGTTTAGCTTGGATAAGTGAGACTCTGCTGTATCATAAAAAACGTGGGAAAAGGTTTATTAAACTGCAAAAACTTTGTTTCTGTGGGAGTGATATAATAAACTTTATTCTTCTATCCCTCCACCATCCTGCAGCACATTTTGTGATGGTTTTTCAAAGAATCTCTCATTTATTTGTTTATCGTGTCAGATGCGAAGTGAGGGTATAAAACACAAAACACAAACAAAGTTAAAAACAACATGACATGATACTAAGTGTCCTTTGACCAGAAGCTGGCCACTTGGAATGACTCTTGTGTTGCTGTGAGAAGGATCTCTGTAGATTTTAGAAAACTGTTTCTTGATTTAAGGCATTGGCGTGTTGGCTGATATCTGAGCAGAGGATGGGCTGGAGATACCAATGCCTTGGTCCTTTCATTGCTGGCTGATACTTCAGGTGATTCAATGCCGGCTAAACAGTATAATTTCTCCAGCGGTGTGAGGCATAGACATCCTGTAATGATGCTGCATGTCTCATTAAGAGCCACATCCACTGTTTTAACGTGGTGAGATGTATTCCACACTGAGCATGCATACTCAGCCGCAGAGTAGCCAAGCGCAAGGGCCGATGTCTTCACTGTGCCTGGTTGTGATCCCCAGGTTGTGCCAGTCAGCTTTCGTACGATGTTATTTCTAGCGCCCACTTTTCACTTGATAGTCAAGCAGTGCTTCTTGTAAACTAGGGCATGCTCCAAGGCAATTCCCGAGTGTTTTGTTGTGCTGCAATGCTCCAGTGGCATTCCTTCCCAGGTCATCCTCTGAGCTCGAGATGCTTGTCTGTTCTTAAGGTGAAAAGCACCTCCATAGTTTGTTGTACAATTGCAGGATTACATCCATGTTTTTTCAGAGGGCTCCTCTGTGGGCATCTCACAAATTTCTCACTCCTCTGCTCACACCAGTTCAGGTGTGGCTCCAGCATGGTTTCCCAGAACACGGCCGAAGCCGGGCATTTTGAAGCGTTGGAGGCCAGGCTGCGTTTTGGGGAGAGGAGCAGAAAGGCAGGCCTTGAGCAAACAAGACGTCTTCTTGTCATTGCACCCACGAGGCACACAATGCGCTTCGCCAAGGAAAGATCTGGAATTGTGAAAGCAGAAGTAACAAGCTTCAGATAGCAAATTTGTCTGGCGTTTGGAGATTCCTTGCATTCTCCAGCGATGCTTTTGCAACCCAAACATGTTAACGATGAGCATTATTTATTTATAGGTTTACTTGTGTGCTCTTGGAGAGGAAAAGGTCTCCTTTCAGAGTTCCAGATTCAGTTCTTTGCATCCGGACCCTGGGCCTTAGTTTGCTCATGCCTGCTCTAAAGTCAGACGGTAGCAATGAGCTCTTGCGAACCTCTTCCGGGAAGTTGGAGTTCCCCTTTACTCTGTGTCAATCAGGCCTCACTGTGTATTGGGTTCAGTTCTGGATGCCTCATATTAAGATTGATTTGGACCAGTGATGGCCAACCTATGACACGCGTGTCAGCACTGACACGCCTAGCCATTTTTGCTGCCACATGCAGATTGATTGGATGACTAATGTCTTTTGTGGCCAAATTTGGTGCGATTTGGTCCAGTGGTTTTGTTGTTTACTCCATGGGAATTATGCACATTACATACATACATACATATATATATATATATATATACATATATATATATATATATATATATATCATTCTATTATTATTCTATTATTATTGTAGTGTATTATCATATTATTACTATTATATTATTCATTATTCATGACTACATTGAAACTACAATAGACAGAAATCAGTGTGGAAACTGCAAGAGGGACCATAGATCATTGTACATGGAAATAAGGGTAGTAAACAATTTTTGATTTATTAAATACAGTTATATATTACAATTATACATTTTTGTTATTTAAACTATACATATTGCAAAATTATGGTTTTTTATCTCGAAGTGACACACCACCCAAGTCATGCTAGGTTTTTTGGTGAATTTTGACACACCAAGCGCAAAAGCTTGCCCATCATTGATTTAGACACATTCAGGCTGCAATGAAAGAAGAGCCGCAATGTTGATAAGACGTCTGGAGAACCAAACTTGTGAGGATAGGTTGAACCCAACACGATGCAGAGAAACCTCAGGACTGACTTGATAGCCCTCTTTCAGTATCTAAGGAGGCATCACAGAGGAAGGATACAAGAAGATAGAACTAGTTCTCGTGGTTTTAGGTTGCAGTGATAGATTTCAAAACAACTATCTTAACCATAAGAGCGGTTCGACAATGGAAGCAGATACCTAGAGAGTTGGTGAGGTCTCCTCTGGGCAGCAACGTGCAAGGGGTGCTCTTGCTGGATGGCCTCCATTGAGTAGGGTTGGGTCCCATGCCTCTCCTCTCACGGTTCTGTGAGTCTATCTTGATCAGAAGGCTGGTTGGTGGTGAGCGCAGGTAGATCTTGAGTAGCTGGTTTGTCCAGAAGCGTCCTATCCCCAGTGATGCCCCCGCCTTGGCTTGGTGCACCTTGGCTGCTGTTCTTCACCCATAAATCCTTGCCGCGATCTCCCCGGTGCCTGCAGGAAGAGGTGCAGACAGCCAGGCGCGCGATAAGAGCCAGAGCAGCAACGTGGGGCAGATTTCCAAGCCACAAGCAGCCCGCAATGGGAGGATCCTGCTTTTCCCACGGAATGGAGAGGGGATCCTCTTGCTGCCCAGACCGCAGAGAGATGGGTTCAGACCCAGCGTCTCTGGGCTCGGCCAACAGCACCAAACAGGTCCCTTCCGGGACAGCGGACGACCCAAAGGAGTGTAGACATGTCTGTGCCTTTCTGAGACATTCAAGGTGAGCCAGGTCTGGATTCCGGTGGATCTTTTGTTTCATGTTTTTGCTCCCAAGAGTCTATCACTGCTGGCAGTGCTTGCTTCAAGGCCCTTGTGTTCGGAACGAGGGAGTTGGTGACATGGATCGCCATTTCTTTCGTCCTTCTACCAATATATCCCATAATAACAACTCTTCCAGGAGTGGATTTCCCTTCCAAGGGGGCGATTCCTCTCACTTCCTGTTGTCTCATCCCCGTTCTTATCTAGGAGTCATTTGTAAGCTGGATGTTTGTAACTCAGGGACAGCCTGTATGCGGTCCGGACATTCATCCCCACCCCAATAACCAATTGGACCAGAGATACTAGAACCACTAAGTCTCCATGATGGCGATTGCTTGATCAAACCATATTTGAGCTAAATAAAGATATTGTCAGTGATTTATGTGTTCAAGATCTGGAAAGCCAACTGCTCTTCACATTTGTAAGACAACAAGAGTCAAAATGAGGAAGATTCTCGCCCGCTTTCCTGATGTCTTCTTGCCTGTGGCAATCTTCCCCTGAGGAAGATGGCTTTCCTGGGAGAACGATGATGACTCAAGGCAGATCTTGTGGGGCAGGAAGGCCATGGAGACATCGTCTTGGAACAGATAGAGGAAAAGATGGTGTAGATTGAGCAGAAGATGGTGTAGATCGAAGAGAAGAGAAGGTTGTGTAGATAGAGGAGAAGATGGTGTAGATTGAGGAGAACAAGGTGTAGATCGAAGAGAAGATTGTGTCGATAGAAGAGAAGGTTGTGTAAATAGAGAAGAAGATGGTGTAGATTGAGAAGATGGTGTAGATCAAAGAGAAGATTGTGTTGATAGAAGAGAAGGTTGTGTAGATAGAGGAGAAGATAGATTCAGGAGAAGATGGTGTAGATCGAAGAGATGGTGTAGATTGAGAAGATAGTGTAGATGGAAGAGAAGATTGTGTTGTTAGAAGAGAAGATTGCATAGATAGAGATTGTGTAGATAGAGGAGACGATTGTGTAGATAGAGAAGATGGTATAGATTGAGGAGAAGATGGTGAAGAGAAGATTGTGTTGATAGAAGAGAAGATTATGTTAATAGAAGATAAGATTATATAGAGAAGATCATAGTTGATAGAGGAGAAGATTGCATAGAGAAGATTGTTAATAGAGGAGACGATTGTGTAGATAGAAGCGAAGATTGTGTAGATCAAAGAGAAGATTGTGTAGATAGAGGAGATGATTGTGCTGATAGAAGAGAAGATTATGTTGATAGAGGAGAAGATTGCATAGAGAAGACTGTAGTTGATAGAGAAGATTGTTAATAGAGGAGAAGATTGTGTAGGTAGACGCGAATATGGTGTAGATCAAAGAGAAGATTGTGTAGATAGAGGAGATGATTGTGTTGATAGAGGAGAAGATGGTGTATTGCCCGCACTGACCTGACAGCATGACTCTTCCAACTCTCTAATATATTCTATGCAAGTCTTGCTTCTTTAAAAGTTGGGCCGCATGGCGGTAGATGGGCTTTCTCGGTTGTGTCTCCTGAAGCCCATTTTCTCTTCCGTCAGCATGCTCCCGCATGGGGTCTCTGAAGAACGTTGTTATAAGAGGGAGAGAGTGCATTCATAATCACAACAATGATTACTGATGCATTAATTGAAATGTAGAAAGCCATTTGTGATGCGTGCTCCATTCCATGGAGTGGTTTTTTTGGTGTCTAAATTCCCCTGTAATTCTCACATTAGATGCTGTGGTTTCTTAATCTCCGCAGGGGAGATTAATTTTGCGCTTCTGCTTTGCAGTGATATTCTTACATTCAATTCTGTGCCTGTGATTAAAGGGATATGACGGAAATGGGAGGGGGGTTGTTTCATGGTGATGATCTTAAAGACCCCGTGCTGGTAAATTTAAAGGCAGTGAAACCATGGCGGTATTATTATTACTCTTTGGCTGGGAACAGGCTGTTGCCTCCGAGGTTGCCAAGACTGTTTAATAGTAGCAACATACTGCAGAGTTTAGTTATGCCTTCGCCTATGGGTTGCACATCGAACCATAGGGTTGGAAGAGACCCCACGGGCCATCCAGTCCAACATCATCTACATAAACAAGTCAATTCAATAATATATTTTATTAATAATACTATTTTCAATGGGATGGACAAAGGAGGCACCGAGACAAGGGTGTAGCTTGTACCGGAAGCCCTAAGCGGATAAGTGAAACCTTGTATGTTGGTTCTGCAGATAGAAGGATCATACTCTGTATATGTATGCGTGTATATATCAGAGTTGTGCTTTTGTATGGAATTGCTGTTCATTTTGTGTAGATTCATTTGTTTGGTCTCATTTTCATATTTGTTCCCGTTAACAAAAACGAACAGAATTTTCGTCTGGCTTACAAAAAACACCAAAATTTTCGTGCCATTGGCTGCAACGGGAGGGCTTCCAAGTCTCACCCACTTCCCCCACTCGGTTTTTGAGCTAGAGGCGTGAAAATCACCAAGCACAGAGGGCACTTCGACCCCCTTTAAGCCCACCAACTTTTAAAACGTTTGGATCTTCCCCAGAGTACTATTGTTGTTGTTGTTGTTGTTATTATTATTATTATTATTAACACCCATTGGTACACATCAGATGTAATGGGAAATCACTCCTCTCTCAGACTCAGCTTAGGGTCTCAGAGTAACTACTGTTATTAATATTAGTATTAATACCCATTGGTACACATCAGATGTCATGGGGAAGTACTCCTCTCTCAGACTCAGCTTAGGGTCCCAGAGTAACTATCATTATTTATATTTATATTAATGTTATTTTGACCCATTGATACACATCAGATGTCATGGGGAAGCACTCCTCTCTCAGACTCAGCTTAGGGTCCCAGAGTAACTATCGTTATTTATATTTATATTAATGTTATTATTTTGACCCATTGATACACATCAGTTGTCATGGGGAAGCACTCCTCTCTCAGACTCAGCTTAGGGTCCCAGAATAACTATTGTTATTTATATTAATATTATTATTAACACCCATTGGTACACATCAGATGTCATGGGGAAGCAGCCCTTTGTCAGGACCTGCTTATTGTTACGGGGTCGAAACGAAAGGAAAATGAAAACAAGCACGATGACTGTGCGGCATTTGTTTTCGTGTCGCCTCTTGTTTCCTACGAAAATGCAGTCATTCATTTTGTGGAGACGAATGGTCAAAACAGAACAATAGCACGAAAAAAATGAAGGAAAAAATCCATGCACATCATATATGTATATATATAAAACAGTTTACTCAGCACTGAAGTTGGTAAAACGATATGCAGTTGAAGTACAATAGAAGTCACAAATAATTATGTATACATATTTAAAATGCTTTCATCCCAAGTATTATTTTTCTTTTGCCGCAGTTTATTAAAGAAAAGAAAATGATGGCTTTTTAGTGTGATGGCGGGCGAGGGGGAACTTGAGGAATGGCTGCGCTGCTTGGGGTGGCTGTCAGTACAGAGGGTAATGCTATTTATTAGGGCCCTGGTTTTATTTAATAGCCAGATGAATGGAACAGTTAATAAAAGAAATATTGCTTCATTCCCTGACATTTATGTCCTTGGTTTCCAATAAAGAATTGAAATTATGAATAGTTGATGGTTTAAATTGATGTTTTATGTTGAACGCTAGCTATAATTTGCCCTCTGAGGATTGTAATACCGAGAAACAGATGGTTTTTCACAGTAACAAATTGCCGTGTGTGTACTGTGTGCGGAGAGCTGGCTTTCGAAGCCGTTTCCCTGCCATGCGGAGCAGCCCTGAACGAAGCGGCAGAGAAAAGCCAGGAAGGATGAAGAAGGGCCTCCACGTTGGGAGGGCAGGGGCGGCCAAATCGTCACGGGATCAGTGGGTGGAGGCCAAGAATCCCTCCCTCGCGTTCATGTTTGGAATTCAGGTCCAGCCAAGGAGAACTATGTTGAAGTTTGGAGCAGTGGCAGGTGGCTTCAGGAGAAGAGGAGCCCTCGAGGTGTCCAGAAGGTGGGCTGGGCTTCTCAAGTGGCCTTTGAGCTCCCCATGGTCTTCATAAAACAGGCTTGTGTGAGTATGTAGTCACTTTGAGAGGAGGAAGACTACAAGGAAGCTATTGAGAAGGTGTGGAAGACTCGAGGTCCGTCTCCCACAGTCTTCGTAGAACGGTGTTGTACAAGTGCATCGTTCATTTTGATAGGAGGACTAGAAGGCAGGAGTTGGAGAAGGTGTGGAAGACTCAAAGTCCGTATCCCATGGTCTTCATAGAACACGGTTGTTCATTTTGATAGGAGGACTAGAAGGCAGGAGTTGGAGAAGGTGTGGAAGACCCAAAGTCCGTATCCCATGGTCTTCATAGAACACGGTTGTTCATTTTGATAGGAGGACTAGAAGGCAGGAGTTGGAGAAGGTGTGGAAGACTCAAAGTCCGTATCCCATGGTCTTCATAGAACACGGTTGTTCATTTTGATAGGAGGACTAGAAGGCAGGAGTTGGAGAAGGTGTGGAAGACCCAAAGTCCATATCCCATGCTCTTCATAGAACATGGTTGTTCATTTTGATAGGAGGACTAGAAGTTGGAGAAGGTGTGGAAGACTCAAAGTCCATATCCCATGGTCTTCATAGAACACGGTTGTTCATTTTAATAGGATGACTAGAAGGCAGGAGTTGGAGAAGGTGTGGAAGACTCGAGGTCTCTATCCTATGGACTTGGTAGAACGGGGTTGTACAAGTGTGTGAGTGAACTTTGAGAGGAGGATGACTACAAGGTAGCAGCAGAGGAGAAGATATGGAAGACTCGAAGTTTGCATCCCATGGTCTTTGTAGACCAGGGTTGTTTATTGTGACCAAATTTGGTGGCATTTGGTCCGGTGGTTTTGTTGTTAAAGTGTGGAAGACTCGAAGTTTGCATCCCATGGTCTTTGTAGACCAGGGTTGTTTATTGTGATCAAATGTGGTGGCATTTGGTCCGGTGGTTTTGTTGTTAACTCGGTCCTAATTATGTACATTACATTTATATACATATAGATGAAACTTAGAATTGTTTGCATCTTAGCGACTCTGCTTGAATTGGGAAAAGTGAAATGCCACTGTGGAATTACACATGGTTTTTCTTTCGCAAAGACTTAGCTCTGTTCCGCAAATGATGAACTCTTGTCTGTTCCTAAAAAGGCAGATCTTTGCCCACCGAGCGTTTTTCCCGTTGCCTTGATGAGAACAGGAAATTGAGTCTTCGGCGCAGACGTCCAGAGCGCCAGAGGCACATTTTTCAAAAAAGATAATGCGCCGCGTCCAAAGCCTCCGAGTGTCAGGTCTGTTTTGAGTCTGGCCCGGTTTGTTTCAGGCCAACCCTACTCTGCAAATTCATGGAGATTGATTTTTGAAGTTTTGAAGAAACCCTGGCCCTTTTTTTCTAGAAGAATCAAAAAAAGCATCTTGCCTTGAAGCCTTGACTTTATTTATTTAGTCTCAGGGAGAATTTCCTGAAGGGTAGCCGCCTCCGTCTGCAGTCGGAACAAGACAAGGCTGCCGCGTGAATTCCTTACGTGTCTTTTAAACCAGCACTTGGATTAACACAACTGCACAACTGCACTACTTGACCTACATCCAGAGATCACGGTTAATCCAACTAGCGATGTATCAGGCCCACACGCCATGGATAATGGGAGTTGTAGTATATTCACTGATATTGTGACCCTCACCTACGATGGACTGGGACCAAACATTTCATGTTGGGGACACACTTTTGAGATACGCATCATTTTGCAACACAGTCATTCATTTTTCTTGGCAAGCCGGGGGTTAGAAAAAAGCCCGACACAGACATAGATGGCAGCAACGAAATGTTTGGAGACACAGCCTATCTTATTTTTAAAAACTTTCATTTAAAGTTTTAAAAATATATGATTTGCCAGGATTTCTGTCGTTTATGAGTAACATTATATAAATACGTGCAAGAATTTAGAAAAATTGTATAAGTAATAAAACAACTACTTACCACTTGGATGAGGTGGATGAGGTGGCAAGATGAACACAGCTTTGGGTGGAATGTTAGATAAAGACATGAACATTTCCTCATCGAGACTTTTTTGAAGCTTCTCTGTGAAATGAGCCATTCGGTGATATTTCACATAGACTCTGTTCGTTCCCGCAACACACGGATGTGTCACAACACACTGTTTGGAAAGCTCTGCTGTAGACAAGCAACACTTTAAAGCAGATGTAGGGTAATGAGGTTACAATTAATTCTACCTTCAGTCTTTGTCTAAGTGCTAAATCTCTGAAGTCTTCATCTTCTGAAGAGCCTTCTTCTGAGCCCGTGGCCTGTTTCCCCGTCTGGCGGCTGCCTTGCTGCCGCGTAACATGGCCCCTGGCATCTTGACTCATCCTCGGCCAAAGCACTTGCGAACGTTATCGACTCTTTGTTACAGAAGATTACTCGCAATCCCAATAGTCTGGGTCTTCATAACGGTGAAGGTTCCTCCTGTTTGATTTATGTGTGCGAGATCCAGAAACCAGCTCTCCACGCCGCTGCCAGGCAGAGATCGCGGGCAGGAAAGAGGCCCCTTCTGCGTCCTCGCCGGGTGACAAATGGGGCTGAACGCCTGGGTGACAGCTCATAATGTCCTCGCCAGGAGCCTGGTTACTGGAATGGCTTCCTTCTCCCTTAAGCCCTCCGTTGTGCCTCTTCAAACTCCGCAGCACTGCTGGTCACAGCTGACCTCCAATTAGAGCACTCAAGGGCCAGGGCTTCCCAGTTCCTAGTGTCTATGCCACTTTTTGAGGTTGGCTTTAAGCTCATCTTTCAGTCTCTTTTCCTGTCCACCAACTTTCCGTTTTCCATTCTTGAGTTGTGAGTGTAGCAACTGATTTGGGAGACTGTGATCTTTGGGCATTTGGACAACGTGGCCTTCAGCCCAGCGGAGTTGATGGCGTAGGAGCATCGCTTCATTGCTGGTGGTCTTTGCTTCTTCCAGCACGTGACGTTTGTCCGCCTGTCTTCCCAAGAGATTTGCAGGATTTTTTTGGAGGCAACACTGATGGAATTGCTCCAGGACTTGAGTGTGACATCTGTAGACAGTCCACATTTCGCAGGCATATAACAGGGTTGGGAGGACAATGGCTTTATAAATGAGCACCTTGGTGTCCCTACGGATGTCCCGATCCTCAAATACTCTTTGCTTCATTCTGAAGAATGTACTCGCAGAGGTCAATCCTCAAATATTCTTTGCTTCATTCGGAAGAATACTGCACTTGCATAGCTTGATCCTCAAATACTCTTTGCTTCATTCGGAAAAATGCTGCACTCGCAGAGCTCAGGCGGTGTTGTATTTCAGTGTCAATGCTGACTTTTGTGGAGAGGTGCCTGCCAAGGGAGCAGAAATGTTTGATAATTTATAATGTGATACCATTAATCTGTATTTCAGATTACACCTTTTATCCAAACAGACACTGCAAGCAAGGAGTTTGTTCAACAACTTTATTTGGCCAACTCAACCAGCTGGGTGGACAGGGAGCTTCGCTTTAGAGTCAAAAAAATCTTGAGTGTGTTTTTGATACTGGTGGGTGTGTACTGATGTGATTGTAAAAAAACCCCTAAAACTTGGGTAGTGTTGTGCATTAGTTTTGTGTAGTTTGGCCTCTGCGCAAGCTGCCAGCTGAGGAAGAGGCATTGGTGTTCTTCGGAGCCAATGACGTGGAAAGAGGCCATTGATAATTCATAGATCTTTTTAAAAATTAACAATCTTATCTTGAATTTTTGAGTGAAAGAGGAAATATTTTTAGTGTTCCCAGTGCATTAGGGGCAAAAGTAAGTGCCTGTCCCTTCTCTCTCCGAGGAACACTGAATATTTTAGGAGGAGGGAAATGCCAGAAAAAAAAATACCTTGACATTCTGGCGCTGAGTTGCTTTCCCACCGTATTGGGAGAACTGGGTTTGCACATGCAGGCAGTGCGCAAAGATGCGAGGGGTCAGAGAACTCTAGGGTGGGTTGCCCTCCGTAAACCCCCAGAAGGTTTGAGACACCGTGGACAAGCGAGTCCGTACTCCGAGGCCCCTCCAGCATCTCAAAAGCGTCAAACCTGTGGCCCTCCAGTGTTTGGGACTCCAATTCCCATCAGCCCCTATATCCAGAGGGTCTGATGGCCAGGGATTCTGGGAGCTGAAGTCCAAAACTCCCAGAAGGCCACAAGTTTGACCCCACTGCCTTAGAGTAATAGTCCAGTAGTAGATGTCCACCCAAAGAGCTGTTCCATGCCGCTCTCACGAATTGGTCAATTCAGTGGAATCTTTACTTAAGAGCGTCCCAACTTAAGAGCATTCTTCCAAAAGGCCTTCGATGATTAATTATTGCAGGTTCGAACTATCTGCCCATTTAACAATAGGATACTCTGCCATTATTACTATGCACTTTATTGACTACTTAGGCTAAGAAACGACCTCTCCCATGTTGAAATATGCTGCACCTTGGCCCAGATCCGTGTTTTAGTCTTCTGTTTTTAATATTTTATGCTGTATGTTGTTTTTTATGATGGTTTTATTGATGTTGATGTTTTATTGTTGAAATATTCACTTCACTGTTTTATTGTTGTATATGTCGGGCTTTGTCCCCATGTAAGCCGCTCCGAGTCCCTCTGGGGAGATGGGGCGGGGTATAAAAATAAAGTTATTATTATTATTATTATTATTATTATTATTATTATTATTATTATTATTATTAAGAGCCACCGTTCGGCCCAGGGTTTGCTTTGACATACGAGCTGCATTTGGAGTTAAGAGTGAGTGCCAGCGCAAGAGTCCAGGGTTTTAATAATAATAATAATAATAATAATAATTAATAAACTTTCTTTTTATATCCTGCCCCATCTCCCCGAAGGGACTTGGGGTGGCTCACAATAGGGACAAGCCCGAAACAACAACACAACATATTTGACAAAAACTTACATTTATTTATTTGTTTGTTTATTTACAGCATTTCTATTCCGCCCTTCTCACCCCAGAGGGGACTCAGGGCGGATCACATTACACATATAGGCAAACATTCAATGCCTTTTAATATAGAACAAAGACAAGACAAACATAGGCTCTGAGCGGGGCTCGAACTCATGACCTCCTGATCAGAGTGATTCATTGCAGTTAATTGCACTGGCTTGCTCTCCCGCCTGCGCCACAGCCCGGGCGGGAAACATTGCAACGATACACAAAATAATTATTAAATACACGAAATAATAATTAAAACATTGCAACGATACACAAAATAAAATAATGGACAATACATTAAAATCCAAGCAGATAAAATCAGAGTAATTAAAAGTAAACCAGCGGGGACAGGTTTCATAAAGTGCTTCAAGGGAGCAGCCTCTGGGCCTCGTTCTGTTGTCCGCTTTGCGCTTTGAGGAATTTTGAATTACAGTAGAGTTCCGGTTATCCAACGTACCGTATTATCCGATGTGCCAGGGTGCTTGCCGGAGAAATGAGACTCTTCCCTCCAGCAAGCACCCGGCACTTTGGAGAAGCCCGGTGCATGCTGCTAAGCAGCAACATGCATCAGGCTTCTCTTTACCTTTACCTAACGTTGTGTATATGCAAATATAAGCTGTCACCTATAGCTTTGGAACGTCAGGAAACAGCAGTCATAAGAAGTAGAACGAGGGAGCATCGGAGCATCGCTCAGAAACCTTCTGGTTATTCTCCTGCTTTTTCACCAAAAAGCACAATGGGTTTTGGTGAAGCCCACCGGTGCGTGATGCCTGCCTTACTCAACGCGAGGTAAAAATAGGCACAAAGGAAGGCAGCGGGGCGGGTGAGCGACACGAAGAACTCTATAAAGAAAAAAGTGTGTTTATTGATCAGGTCAGAGAGAGCCGTCTCTCTTCCAAGCAAGCAGTCCCCAGACGTTTCCGATAAGTGATGGAGCGGGGGCCGGGGCGGGGATAATGGTTTCCCCTCCTGTCATTTCTGGATGGAGTTAACTGTCTGTTTCACCACCCAGGGCACAATATTAGCGTGTTCTGAAAAATGTGCAGTTTGAGAAATTGACTCGTAAAAGGGCCTGGAAGGAATTGATTCTGACGTCTGTGGACACGGCAGCATTTCCCAGGCACAGATTGTCCTGTAAACAGGGCTGAAGGCAGCCCATCATCATTTGCACATCGCTGGGTGGATTGTAATAATAATAATAATAATAATAACAACAACAACAACAACAACAACAACAACAACAATCCTGCATATATATCTCATTTGCGGTCTCATACTCTGTCTTTGTGTCAATAATAATAATAATAATAATCCTGCATATATATCTCATTTGCGGTGTCATACTATGTCTTTGTGTCAATAATAATAATAATAATAATCCCGCATATATATCTCATTTGCGGTGTCATATTATGTCTTTGTGTCAATAATAATAATAATAATAATCCCACATATATATCTCATTTGCGGTGTCATACTATGTCTTTGTGTCAATAATAATAATAATAATAATAATCCCGCATATATATCTCATTTGCGGTGTCATATTATGTCTTTGTGTCAATAATAATAATCCCGCATATATATCTCATTTGCGGTGTCATATTATGTCTTTGTGTCAATAATAATAATTATAATCCCGCATATATATTTCGTTTGTGGTGTCATATTATGTCTTTTCCTTAAGACAGTTCCTCGTATTGTGGTGACCTCCAACCATCACATTATTTTCGTTGCTTCTTCAAAACTGTCATTTTGCTACTGTTATGAATCGTAATGTAAATATCTGATCTGCAGGATGGATTTAATACACGATATGCCCAAATTTGAATACTGGTGGAGTTGGTGTGGGGGTGATTTTGTCATTGGGAGTTGTAGTCATTGGAATTTGTCGTTCACCTACAATCATCCACCTACAATGGAATTGAACCAAACTTGGTAGACAGAAATCCCACAGGGAGTTACCAAGGTGGAGGCATTACTTTTCATTCAACCCTGGTGACCGTGTCTCAGCCTCCTCTTCAGGCGATTGTGTCAAGGCTCCTTACGATCTTTCTGGCCGAAGGTCCCGTCCCTTTTCCCTTTTGTGAGTAAACATTGCCCAGAAATCTCACAATGCTGCCGAAATTCCAGAAGGCCCTCGTTCGATTTGCGCTTCCAAAACCCGATTTGTCCCACCTTCTTTTTTCTGCGGATCACGTTCTCCTTCATTTCCTTCCATCAGGCGGTTCTCTGTGTTGGGTTGGTGGGGAAAAATAGGTCACGAACAGTAATCTGAATCTACTTCTGATAAATAATTAAAGCTAATGGCATTTTCACGAGATCCACGAGCTGAAATCATTCTCGAAAACACGAGCATGTTGTTATCCTGCGATGGGAAAAGTTAAGATTATTCTTTTTCTTCCTTTCTTTCGCAGAAGGCGTTGATAACAATGCGCTCATAGATGTAATTCAGAAATGGTGCGTTTTTTGTTTTGTTTTGGTGAGGCAAATATCTTCAGCAGCCAGATAATTTTAGCGTGTGATTGAATATTAATAACTGGCTGCCATCAAGCATCTTGCGGTGTGGATTTGGGTTTTCACTTTGTTTCTGTCTGCAAAGAAAAAGGAAGTGTTCTGTGTTGGCTCTTTGGATGGTGGGTCTCTCCTTTTGTGTATTCATTTGCTCTTTTCTCACACCTCAGGCCCTTCAATCATTTCGGCCTCTGCTTGGTTTCTTAGCGAGAAGGCGGCCTTTCTCACCTGCGAAGTAGCCGTATTTGTAAGCCAGGTTACAAACAGTCCCCAAGTTACGAACAAGAAAAGTTCTGTCGGTTAGGCTAAGCCTTGTCAGCTTATGGTTCTGATGTATTGATTTGTTGTAATTGGGATGTATTTTATGTTTTTGTATTTTATTATATACTGACTTGGGGACCTGCTAGTGCCCAGGTTATTTGAGAAAGGCGTTGTTTGTCTGTGCTCCAAGTTAAGTCTAAATACAATGTCAGCTGGGTTCGGCTCCAGCTCCATGCGGGGACATGAGAGAAGCCTCCCACAAGGATGGTCAAAACATCAAAACATCCGGGCAACGTCCCCTGGGCAACGTCCTTGCAGACGGCTAATTCTCTCACTCCAGAAGCAACTCCGGTTGCTCCTGACACGAAAAAAAAGCTGGGTTCAGTGGGTGCAGGTGAATACAACTCCCATATGCAAGTCCCATCGTTCATGGTCCAAACTCTTCCAAACCCCACCAGGATGTAGAGTGGGCCATGAGGGCTCTGTGTGCCAAGTTTGTTCTTCATCAGTCATTGGTGGTCGCAGTGGTCTCAGGAAGTGAATGAAGGTAGTACAAGTCCCATCATCCATGGTCCAAACTCTTCCAAAACGCACCAGGGTGTAGAGTGGTTCATGGCTACTCTATGTGCCAAGTTTAGTCTTGATCAGTCATTGGTGGTCGCAGTGGTCTCAGGTAGTGAGTGAAGGTAGTACAAGTCCCATCATCCATGGTCCAAACTCTTCCAAACCGCACCAGGATGTACAGTGGTCATGGCTGCTCTATGTGCCAAGTTTGGTCTTGATTGGTCATTTGTGACAGTTGCAGTGGTCTCAGGAAGTGAGTGAAGGTACTGCGAGTCCCATCAGCCATGGTCTGTCCTGCTCCAAACCGCACAAGGGTTTAAAGTGGGCCATGTGGGTTATGTGTGCCAAGTGTGGTCCTGATCCATTATTGTCAAGGATGAGTGAGGACACAGTGCTGCGGCTTTCCTTGTGGCTCAAGCTGGCAGCCTCCCTTCCGCCAGTGGTTCTCTCTCGGGTTCTTGTCAGGAAGCATCCGGAGTCGTCTCCGTTCAGCCGCGGCCACTTTCCCAACGTGGGGTCACTCGGTGACTCTACGAAACGCCTCCTAACAAGGGAGGGAAGGCGAAAGGGGTAGACGGTTGGAAAGTCAGAGCTGCTCTGCGGCGTGATGCGCCAGCGTCGGGATCGGAGGCGACAGCCGAACTAATGATGCCACTGACGCTGATGCGACCGGGCTGATCCTCGCCCCCTAAACGCCCCATCTGGGAGAAGGGTGCCGGGAAGGAGAGAAGGAGGGAGAGTCCATGCCCAGTGCATCTCGCTTCCGGGCACGGCTCTTCGCGGATGAGGATGCCACCGAGGTCGCAGTATCCGCGCAAATTGAGGAGGACCCGGGAGAACAAGTGGGTGCCGGACTGCCGCTGAGAGGAGCGAGTGGAGCTGTTGGTGTCCTCCTGATAGGGAAAAGAATCACATAGAATAGCTTTATGGTCATCATGCTATTGTACAACAAAATTAAATGCCTTCTCCAGCACACACCACAACACAACGCACCCATCCCTCCACACCCCAACCGCCAACACACCACCCCAAATGCCACATCAGTGCGAAACCATGGATTCTATGATTCTGTGAGTTCAACAGAGCCACAGGTCTAAGATCAATGCTGTCTCGCAGCCTGTGTCCTTGTCTTTGTCATCCTGTACCGTCTGCTAGGTAGCAATATTTCAATATGTTGGATGAGATGGATTCCCAAAAATAGTCTCAGCATTCTTACGGCAGGGGGACTGATCAAGTCTTTCCAAAGAGGGGAGAGAGAGGGCATTCGGGATTGTCTTATCTGGTCCTGAATTCTTATTTCGCCGAAAGCTTTCACGGCCGGAATCACTGGGATGTTGTTGTGTGGTTTCCTTCCAGGCTGTGTGACCAGCAGCACTTTCACCTGATGCTTCGCCTGCATCTGTGGCTGGCATTTTCAGAGGATCTGGTGGTGGCCAGATTTTAGAAAATTCGGAGACAAGGATTGGTGATAAAATTTCGTCGGAGAGGCCTTTTCCACCGATAATAACCCTGATTTCCCTGACTTTCGGTTGTCTCAGCCCCAAGGTTCTTGCAAGTCTTTCCGTTGTCTCCCTGCTCCGTGGTTCTGCGTTTGGTGGCTGGGCTCTGTGGTGCGTTCTTTTGTTCTCTGCCTTGGGAGTCTTCCTCCGATATGCGCATGACATTCTTGCCGGGAGCGACTCCACGGTCGTGGCATCCATGTCCCGGATTCGGGGCCTGGACTTTGCTGGGAATCCCAGGGAACCGACCCGACGGAGAATCCCGATCTACGAAACCACATTCCCGGCCGACGGGTGACCGCGCTTCCAAAGGGAAGGGCCTGGCGCTGGCGTCCCTTTCCATGTGGCTACACATGTTTTACATCCCATTAGTCATTCATTGCACTGTTTCAGTTGAGTTGTTACACTGAAGGAGTTCACTGATTATCCAGCATTACTACAGGCTTTTGTTCGCTAATTCTCCTCCCTTGGGACAAGCGTAATTGTGTATCAGGCCAGATTCATAAGCCGGCGCAAAATGGATTTTTTTCCTCCAAACTTTGCTGCTGCGCTCCATGCTCGTAGCAGCGCTTCGATTAAAAATGTAATCGGCCTTCAGCTAATGTGATAAAATTGGTGGAAAGAAGAAGTGCCGCGAGAGGGACAGATGGAAATGATTTATGCAGAGGATTATTTCCCCCCTTTTGTGTCCTGATCCTTGACATCTCTCTCTCTCTGTTGCTTTTGTTTTGCAGGACCTGCGCAAACAGGTAGCTCCGCTCCTGAAGAGTTTCCAGGGAGAGGTAAGCCTTCGCCAGCCCAGACTTCCTTTCCCAGACCATTGGAAGGGGCAGAGGCTCCTTCTTAAGAGCATTCTTTTAGTGGAATTTGTAGCACCACTCGGCAGTCAACTACAAGCAGAAGGTGTAGATATTAGTGATGTGCATTTGTATGGAATCGCTGTTCGTTTTGTTTAGTTTCATTTGTTTTGTCTCAGCTTTGTTTTCGTCTCTGTTTCCAAATAGAATTTTTGTCTCACGTCCGAAAAAAAATGAAAGTTTTCAAGTCATTGACGCCAATGGGAGGGCTTCCAAGGCTCACCCCCACCCCAACTCAGGTGTTGGGCTAGAGGGGTGAAAATTGCCACACACAGAGGGCATTTCAATGCCTTTTAGCCCACCAACTTTTAAAACATTTGGATCTTCCCCAGAGTACTATTGTTATTATTACTAATAATAATAATATTAACACTCATTGGTACACATCAGCTGTCATGGGGAGGCACTCCTCTCCCAGACCCAGCTTAGGATCCCAGAATAACTGTTGTTCTTAATATTAATATGAATATTATTATTAAGACCCATTGGCACACATCGGATGTCATGGGGAGGCACTCCTCTCTCAGACTCAGTAACTATTGATATTCATATTATTATTAAGACCCATTGGCACACATCGGATGTAATGGGGAGGCAGACCTATCTCAGACTCAGCTTAGGGTCCCAGAGTAATTATTGTTATTAATATTATTATGAACACCCATTGGCAGAGTAAGTATTGTTAATAATATTATTAACACCCATTGGCACACATCAGCTGTCACAGGGAAGCAGCTCTCTCTCAGACTCAGCTTAGGGTCCCAGAGTAATTACTGTTATTAATATTAATATTATTATTATTAACACCCATTGGCACACATCAAATTCGGATATCCGAATCTCCGCATATCTGCATCCTGTGGCAAAGCAGCAAATCTGGACAGTGGAGGCAGTAATCCTGGGACTAATGGTTCTGTATGTGGACCTCTTCTGAAGTCCTGGGATTTTTTGCTCCTGTTGAAAACCCGGGATTTTGTGCTGCCTGGAAGCGCCCTCAGAAGCATGTTTGATCCTTGGGCGAAAAACTCGAATCCCGTTTTCCTTGCGCCGAGCCCTGGTGCCTCCCCCACCTGACTCCCATTTCCAAGATGCCTTAGACTGAACTTCAAAAACCTAATTAATCCAATTTCTTGGCTTTAGACTTGTGCCACGACGGCTCAATTAAAGCCGCGCCTGAACCGCGGTTCGATATCCAGGCCAGATTTTTTTTTCTTTTTTGGGTAATTGGAACCACATTTCCCTTCTGAGGAGCTGCAGCTGGTTTGGTTCCGCTCATGCAGAAAGAGGATACAACCTTGCGTAACATCGGAAATGAACGGTCGAGAGAGAAGCCAAATTCAATTTCAGTCAGATATTTGGAGGAGAAGCCCATGATCTGTGGAAGCCGCTCTGCGGAAAGCGGTGTCTTCGGCAGTCCATTAATCACGGGCCGGTCGGCGATTTCAAGCCGAGAGGCTGGAGGGCGGCCAAGAGCTCCCTCCAGAAGTTAACCTCTTCGGGGCCTCGCTGCTGAAGAAAGGCAACGTTGTGGTCTGTGTCTCGAGAGAAAGAGGTGGGCGGGAGCACCGAGACAAAGCGTTGAGCAAAGCCATTACAAATTGCCCCGGACGGTGGACGTCGGCGGCATCCAGAGCTTGTTGTTTCATTGATTTAGGCGCTGAGCTTTATGGCCTTTTGATTAAAAGCTCCTGTTCAACCCCGGTGATAAAGCCCAAACAATCTGGAGCAAATCTAATATGTCCACAGGATAATTGATATCTCAGCGGCAGGGGCAGCTGTAACCACGTTGGAAGAGGGTCCGGGCCGAGGGAGGAGGAGAGAAAAGGAACCAGGGCCGTGGTTGCATTGGTTGCAGGGAATTCGAATGTTACGAGCAGGACCCTCAGACTTTTCAAGTGGGGAGCCGGGTCACGATCCCTCAGACTGTTGGGGGGCCGGACTAGGATGAAATAGTCCAAAATTAGGATTGTTGTCGTTGTGTGCCTTCAAGTCGTTTCAGACCTAAGTCAGGGCCAGGTCAATGACCTTGGAGGACCTTAGCTTGGGGACCCCTGATCTAGACGATTTCATAAGACCATAGGTAAGCAAAGAGACCTCCAAAGACCATCTAGATGGTTTCATAAGACTGTAAGTAAGGCAAGGGACCCTCAAAGGCCATCTAGATGATCTCACCAGGCCATCAGAAGACCACAGATAAGGAAAGGGACCCTCAAAGACCATCTAGATGGTTTCATAAGACCGTAGGTAAGGAAAGGGACCCCCAAAGGCCATTGAGACAATCTCATAAAACCATAGATAAGGAAAGGGACCTCCAAAAGCCATCTAGATGGTCTCATAAGGCCGTAGCTAAGCAAAGAGACCTTCAAAGACAATCTAGACGATCTCATAAGGCCATAAGTAAGCAAAGAGACCTCCAAAGACCATCTAGATGGTCTCATAAGACTATTGGTAAGGAAAGGGACCCTCAAAGGCCAACTAAATGATCTCATCAGGCCATCAGAAGACCATAGATAAGGAAAGGGACCCTCAAAGTCCATCTAGACAATCTCATAAAACCATAGGTAAGGAAAGGGACCCTCAAAGGCCATCTAGACAGTCTCCTACCCCTAAAATAAGACATCCCCATAAAATAAGACCTAGTAGAGGTTTTGCGGAATTGCTAAATATAAGGCCTCCCCTGAAAGTAAGACCTAGCAAAGTTTTTGTTTGGAAGCATGCCCAACGAACAGAACACCAGAGCATGCAAGATCGGTAAATGTACATACCATATAGTGCTGTACATGGAAATAATGGTAGTAACAAGAAATTCTTGATAGAGTTCACAGTTTGTCTGGTTATGCTTTGTGATGACAACTACTGCACAGTATATAATGTTCATTTTTTTGTTCAACAATAAATGTAAATTCTTCTTCATGGAAAAATAAGACATCCCCTGAAAATAAGACCTAGCGCATCTTTGGGAGCAAAAATTAATATAAGACACTGTCTTATTTTTGGGGAAACACGGTAGGACCATAGGTAAGGAAAGTGACCTCCAAAAGCCATCTAGACGATCTCATAAGACCATAGTTAAGCAAAGAGACCTCCAAAGACCAGGTAGACTTAGGTCAACCCCAAGTCTAAGGTTTAGGGCAGGGGCCAGGTCAGTGGCCTTGGAGAGCTGCAACTGGCCCACGGGCCTTCATTTGGGGACCTGTGGGCTCTATTATATCTATCATAGGATCCTAGCGTTGGAAGAGACCCATTCCAGGTCCAATGCCGTAACCGGAAGTTTGTTTCTGGGGACTTCTCAAGTCTCGCAGCTCTTGCCATCGGAGAATGGGGCGTGCTTGTTGAGTGTGAGTCGCAGATTCTTTCCGAGAAGCAAGCCAGTGTCGTCGGTCTTTTTCTTTATTTAAATAAAGCCAGCGCTCTGGCCTATTAGTCCATGATGTAGGTTTAGCTGCCGGCATTAAAAGCTAAAAGGTGCCGTTATTGATCCCTTGCTCCGTCGATATTGTACCTGTCCAGTAAGTGCTACATAATGGCTCGGGGCATGCATTCTTCATCACGGGGCGGCTGGGGTTGAGCTTGTTCTGCTGTCTGTGAGACCCCTGTTCAGAGGACTTCACCTCACTTCCTGAACTGGATTTTTTGAAAATTCAGTTTGTTGTGGAAACAAGGATTTGGGAAAAAGCTTCAGTGGAGATTAGTGGTGTGCATTTGTATGGAATCGCTGTTCGTTTTGTCTAGTTTCACTCATTTTGTTTCAGTTTTTTTATTGTTATTAATAATAATATTAACACTCATTGGTACACATCAGCTGTCATGGGGAGGCACTCCTCTCCCAGCCCCAGCTTAGGGTCCCAGAATAACTGTTGTTCTTAATATTAATGTTATTATTAACACCCATTGGCACACATCAGCTGTCATGGGGAAGCAGCCCTCTCTCAGACTCAGCTTAAGGTCCCAGACTAACTATTGTTATTAATATTAATATTATTATTAACATCCATTGGCACGCATCAGCTGTCATGGGAAAGCAGCCCTCTCTCAGACTCAGCTCAGGGTCCCAGAATAACTATTTTTATTAATATTATTACGAACACCCATTGGCACAATGAGCTGTCATGGGGAAGAAGCCCTCCCTCAGACTCAGCTCAGGGTCCCAGACTAACTATTGTTATTAATATTAATATTATTATTAACATCCATTGGCACGCATCAGCTGTCATGGGAAAGCAGCCCTCTCTCAGACTCAGCTCAGGGTCCCAGAATAACTATTTTTATTAATATTATTACGAACACCCATTGGCACAATGAGCTGTCATGGGGAAGCAGCCCTCTCTCAGACTCAGCTCAGGGTCCCAGACTAACTATTGTTATTAATATTAATATTATTACTAACACCCATTGGTGCACATCAATTGTCATGGGGAAGCAGCCCTCTCTCAGACTCAGCTTAGGGTCCCAGACTAACTATTGTTATTAATATTAATATTATTATTAACACCCATTGGCACACATCAGCTGTCATGGGGAAGCAGCCCTCTCTCAGACTCAGCTTAGGTTCCCAGAATAACTATTGTTATTAATATTAATAATATTATTAACACTCATTGGTACACATCAACTGTCATGGGGAAGCAGCCCTCTCACAGACTCAGCTCAGGGTCCCAGAGTAACTATTGTTATTAATATTAATATTATTATTATTAACACCCATTGGCACACACCAGCTGTCAAGGGGAATGTGGCGGAGTGTTGGATGGAGGGAAGTGAGGATGGGGTGCTGAAATGTGTCTCCCACCCCGGACTGACTCTTCCTCCCGCTCCCTTTTTCTTTTCTTGCAGATTGATGCGTTGGGCAAGAGAAGCAAAGAAGCCGAGGCGGCCTTCCTGAATGTCTACAAGAGATTAATCGACGTTCCAGGTAGGCAGACATATTGTCCTGTCCGGAAGCATAGCACACGCCATCCCGGGGGCCTCCGTCACTGCCATTGAGGAGAAGCTTCCGTTCTAAACATGCGTGTCATCACGTGAATTTTACCCTGCGTTGTCCCTGCGTGTTTCTTGTTCTAGCTCTGAGTTTTAACCATGTTGTGCCCTGCCTTTAGCTGCAAGGAGAGGTGGGCGTATTATTATTATTATTATTATTATTATTATTATTATTATTATGACACAGCAAACAAGATAGATCTGCTGGATTTCGTATCACAAAATCACAAGTCAAACACTTCCCAAGAGTCTAGAACTGTGTGATGTATTATTATTATTATTATTATTATTATTATTATTATTATTATTATGACACAGCAAACAAGATAGATATACTGGATTTCGTATCACAAAACCACAAGTCGAACACTTCCCGAGTGTCTAGGACTGTGTGATGTTGTTGTTGTTATTATTATTATTATTGCACTCCATCACGCTATGATGTTTTGTTCCTGGGTTAGACATCTCATTTCCTAATGGGTTCTATCATCAAAATATGGGGAAAGTTTATTAAATTTCCAAAACGTTGTCTTTGCGGGACGGATGTCCTGCCATAGCACATTTGACTCTGGTTTGTCAATGAATTTCTCAACAATTCAACTGAGTTTGCAGCAGCCAGAAAAACAACGTTTTCTGGAGCAGAACAACTGCTTTCAAAGTCCGGACCGCGCAATGAAACCGGAAATCCGACTTTCAAACAAGGAACAATCTTTTTCAAATTTTGTTACAGTAGAGTCTCACTTATCCAAGCCTCACTTATCCAAGCCTCTGGATAATCCAAGCCATTTTTGTAGTCAATGTTTTCAATATATCATGATAATTTGGTGCTAAATTTGTAAATACAGTAATTACAACATAACATTACTGCATATTGAACTACTTTTTCGGTCAAATTTGTTGTCTAACATGATGTTTTGGTGCTTCATTTGTAAAATCATAACCTAATTTGTTGTTTAATAGGCTTTTCCTTAATTCCTCCTTATTATCCAAGATATTCGCTTATCCAAGCTTCTGCCGGCCCGTTTAGCTTGAATAAGTGAGACTCTACTGTACATAGCGTTATCATCATCCTCATCATCCTTGCAGTGAGAAGCTTTCCTTCCTTGCAGCCCAATTTCCCAAGTTTTTTTGTCTTGGGTTGAGTGGCCTTCTCCATATTTTTATCCTTTACAATTTTATCTTGTAAATCGCCTAGAGCATCTTGGATGGAGGGCGATTAATAAGTAATTAAATGATGATGATGATGATAAGTTGTGTTTTTTAACTTATTGTGTATATTATTTTTTTATTTGGTTTTGTTTTTGTCCTGATGTTTTATATTTTATCATTGTTTGTATTTTGATTTTGCTGTAAGCCACCCCGAGTCCCCTTTGGGGGAGATGGAGGCGGGATACAAATAAACTTATTATTATTATTATTATTATTATTATTATTATTATTATTATTATTATTATTATTAGTCTCCCTGTCTCTACTACAAAGGCTGTTGCTAGGTGAAGTGGCCCTCTGTGATGTCAATGGAAAAGAAGGGAAGGGAGAGAGGCCGGGAAAGCACCAGGGCCACCCTCCCCCTCCGCCTCCTCTTTGCAGGAAGCCCTCCAGGCAGTGTGGGTTTATTAACTTTCTGGGGAATAATTAATGAATTAATTATACCGGAAGGCATTTGAATATTCAGGAGCCGTGCTGTAATTATTCCCGATCTGTTTGAGGGATGTGTGTGTGTGTGTGTGTGTGTTTTAACTCGTGGGAGGGTCTGCACGCATTTACATGTTTCCTTTCGGAACCTGCACGGGAGGCGTGTGCGGGTGTCCCTTTGCGGCCACGGGATGCTCGAGAGAGACTTCCTTTGGCTTCTTTGGTGGCTTTTGAGGCCTTGCACAGCCTTTGGAAACCCAGGGTTGGGCATGGATTATTTTTAGAGCCAGCCCTTTGGAGAGAATATAAAATATGAATGGCCTCCGCGGTTCTGCTTGTGTTTCATAACGGGGCCGCCTGGCCATGGTCGGGAAGGAGGAGCCCTTTGTTTGAGCCGTCTTCGGCAACCTAGCAATGCGCCGAGATCCATAGGGATGGCCTGTGCATCAGGGCCAGTGGAGCTGCTTTGAGGCATAGTCTTCTTATGGCTGTAAATAATTATTATTATATTATATTCATTTATTTACACCGCGTAGAAAATGTAGGTACCGCTTTATGCGGGGAGGCTAATTTGACTTCATTTACGATACCATCATTTACAGTATGTATACTTATTTATTATTTATTTTATTGCAATATTTATATCTCGCCCTTCTCACCCAACAGGGGACTCAGGGCGGCTTACAATAAAACGCATATATAAAAATTATACAGTGCAGTATAAATCAGTTAAACAAATATTATTAACTTACATCAGTATTCATAAAACACATTATTATTGTTCAGTTCAAAAGACTGGATCTGTCGATTGAGGTCCAGCGTACATAATAATATATTCCACCTTTCTCAGGGCAGATCACAATGTACATTTACAATAGAGTCTCACTTATCCAAGCCTCGCTCATCCAAGTTTCTCGATTATCCAAGCCATTTTTGTAGTCAGTGTTTTCAATATATTGTGATATGTTGGTGCTAAATTCGTAAATACAGTAATTACTACATAGCATTACTATGTATTGAACTACCTTTTCAGTCAAATTTGTTGTAAAACATGATGTTTTGGTGCTTAATTTGTAAAATCATAACCTAATTTGATGTTTAATAGGCTCTTCCTTAATCCCTCCTTGTTATCCAAGATATTCGCTTATCCAAGCTTCTGCCGGCCCGTTTAGCTTGAATAAATGAGACTCTATTGTACATGGTAAACATTCATTAGACATATAATATAATAATAATAATAATAATAATAATAATAATAATAATAATAATAATAATAATTGTATTTGTATCCCGCCTCCATCTCCCCCGAAGGGGACTCGGGGCGGCTCACAGAAATATCAGATACAAAAACAATAACAATATACAATAAATCAACAAACAATAACATGCACCAGTAATAGCATTTACACACTAACCAGAAAATAATAATAATAAAAAACATACAGACACAGAGGCAATTTGACATTTTCCAGCTTCACGAGGGCGCGCTCGACTCTGGCCACAGGGGGAGCCGTCGCCCCATCGTCAACCTGTGACACCCGAGTCCCTGATGGAGTACTCCCTCATTCTTACGCTGCTGGACATTCTTCAACGAATGATGACGTTTTTGTACAAAACGTATGGTGACACGGAAACGTCAACAAAGAGGTGGATTAGGGGAACCATGTCCTCCGCACGTGGCGGAAACATGTCCTCCGCCGCTCCTTCTCCTCCGCAACCCGCGTTGTTTGGTGCCTCCACCACGGTCCCGTCATCCCTGCGCAGATCCCTTTGTGCTGGGACACTCTCGGCTAATGTAATCATATGATTACATAATTAACCCAGCTGTCTCATTAAGAAAATCAACTGGAATTCAGGGCATAATTAGTCATGCGGCAATTAGCATGCTGATGAGCAAGAACGATGGCAATCCGTCTGGATGGGGGGGGGGGAGTGGGCTGGGACCACCCATCTCATCGCCCCAAAAACGCCGCTTGGAAAACGGGTCTGAGCCTCCCAAGCAGCCTCTGCCTTCGTTACTTGGGTTCGGAGGGGAATATTTTAATTAATCAGACGCAGAAATAATCTTCTTTAACGACCACTATTCACTATTTACCAGACAATTGGATACATTTCTGCCAACGATGAACACGTTTTCTGAAGTCGTCACGGAAGAAGTCGACACTCTGATCCCGCAACCGACATCTCGCAGTCTCCATTGATAGCCAAGCAAAGCAATCATGTGACCCACACGTTCTTGTGAAATGCCGATGATGCTTGGAATTTCTCTTGATCGTCCTGAATCAATCTCTCCACCTTTTGCTTGTGAAACTCGGTGGCTGCTGTCACAGGACGTCCAACTCTTGTCACGCAAGTCACCTCAACATCTTTAAACTTACTCGCACAGGACTCACATCCACACAATCGCTAGAAAAAGCTTGTATTCTCCGATGAATCTCCGTTGGGGTGACACTTTCAAGAATTCAATGACTGTGCGTTGCTTAAGTTGAATTGACCGACTGTCTGCTCAGGGTTCGATACTTTGCTCTTGAACAACACAACCGTTCCATGCTAAGGCTTCTCCGTCTGCGCAGGGTTCCATACTTCGCTCTTTAACAACACAACCGTCCAATGCTAAGGCTTCCCTGTTTGCGCAGGGTCCCATACTTCGGACTTTAACAACACAACCGTCCAATGCTAAGGCTTCCCTGTCTGCGCAGGGTCCCATACTTCGGACTTTAACAACACAACCGTCCAATGCTAAGGCTTCTCCGTCTGCGCAGAGTTCCATACTTCGCTCTTTAACAACACAACCGTCCAATGCTAAGGCTTCCCTGTCTGCGCAGGGTCCCATACTTCGGACGTTAACAACACAACCGTTCAATGCTAAGGCTTCCCCGTCTGCACAGGGTTCCATACTTTGCACTTTAACAACACAACCGTCCAATGCTAAGCCTTCTCCGTCTGCGCAGGGTTCCATACTTTGCTCTTTAACAACACAACCGTCCAATGCTAAGGCTTCTCCGTCTGCGCAGGGTTTGATACTTCGCTCTTTAACAACACAACCGCCCAATGCCAAGGCTTCCCTGTCCATACAGGGTTCCATACTTGGCACTTTAACAACACAAATGTCCAAAGCTAAGGCTTCCTCGTCTGCGCAGTGTCCCTGGAATACGGGATCCGCAGCTTTAGCTTCAGCTGCCGTTTTCCCCGGGGTCGGCGTTTCCATCCCAGGTCCACTTCTTGACCTGTCGCTCCCAGCTTGTGTGCGATGATGTTTTTTGCCTTGGTGTGCATTGCGAGCACCGCGCAAGGAGCAAGTCAGTGAAAACCAGCACCGAAACAGTTTGAGTGGAGCTGCTGCAGTAAGAACATCGTAATCGGTGGTGACAGGCCGGAGTCAAAGGCACAGAAGAGCTCGCAGCGTAATGAGCAGATGTCCTCTTTGCGGCGACAGGGACGCCAAGTGGCACCGCAGACTCCGCCAGGGCCGCTTGGTCGGCGTTTGCCAATATCCTCTCCGTGCTTCCCAGAGTCCTTTCACCACGTCACCTGCAGCGCAGAGTTACACACTCCTTCCGAGGGCTCCGGATCCATGGCTTCTTTGTGCCATTTCCGTATGGATCAGCAATGATGCATTGGATCCTGGCAAGTCGAGAAATCTCGGTGGCAAAACCATCCTTTCCCAAAACCATCCTTTCCTAATACTACAACCACTTGATACAGTTCCTCGTGTTGTGGTGACCCCCACCCATCACATTATTTGTGTTGCTACTTCCTGTCACTTTGCTCCTGTTATGAATCCTAATGCAAATCTATATATATAAACATGCAATGTGCATAATTCCCATGGAGTAAACAACAAAACCACTGGACCAAATCACACCAAATCTGACCACAAAAGACCTAGTCGTCCAATCTATGTCTTTCCTTCCTTCCTTCCTCTTATACACATGTCACCTTTCTTGCCCAGTGACATCACAAAGGGCCACTTCACCTAGCAACAGCCATTGTGGTACAATCATACATACATGCATCCTTGTCGATGGATGATGGAGACAGGTAAAGGTAAAGGTTAAGTCTAGTGGTGTCCGACTGGAGTTAGTGCTCATTTCCATTTCAAAGCCAAAGAGCCGGTGTTGTCCATAGATGCCTCCTAGGTCACATGGCCACTGGCATGACAGCGCTGGAGTGGTACCTATTGATCTACTCACATTTGCGTGTTTTCAAACTGCAGGTTGGCAGAAGCTGGGGCTAACAGCAAGAGCAATCTAAATGGGTTCCTGAGTCAACTCAACACAAATGACCTAGTCTATACACAATAGAAAATAAACCAGTTCAGTAAACAATATGTCTGGCAAATTAGTTATACTGTTTAAATTCACAGTAATAACAAACAACGTCAAATGGATTGTCCAATATACATTGAAATGCCGTCAGCGTTGTGTATTCTAATGCCAAGAAGAATAAGTTGGCCACAACCGGTTTCGGCCCCACATCAGGCCTTCCTCTGGTGGTCTGAAAATAGTTACGTACACTTGCATAAGTAAGAAAATATATCCATAGAACATCATCCATTGCCAAATACTAACATGGTTCCAAACTTAACACTTGTTCTCTTTAGAGATACATGTCATTTACACTGTGAAATATATATCAAAGGAACCAATAGTTACATACATCAGCAGAAGCTGAGGCTAACGCAGGAGCTCACCCCACTCCCTGGATTCAAATCGCCAACCTTTCAGTCAGCAAGTTCAGCTACTTGCAATACCTATTGATCTACTCACATTTGCATGTTTTCGAATTGCTAGGTTGGCAGAAGCTGAGGCTAACGCAGGAGCTCACCCCACTCCCTGGATTCAAATCGCAAACCTTTCGGTCAGGAAGTTCAGCTACTTGCAGTACCTATTGATCTACTCACATTTGCATGTTTTCGAACTGCTAGGTTGGCAGAAGCTGGGGCTAATGCAGGAGCTCACCCCACTCCCTGGATTCGAATTGCCAACCTTTCGGTCAGCAAGTTCAGCTACTTGCAGTACCTATTGATCTACTCACCGGGATAGAGATAATTGTGCCATAATACTTTGGGAATTATCGTGAGGACCCCACGATATCCTTCTGAGGTTCGGAAATCCGAAATCCTCGGGTTGTTGTGCCCCGGCTGCCGTTGTGTTTTCCTTCATCGAGGTCTGTTTCAGCCCGTCCCCCTTTTAACATTTCCCAAAACAATATCCCAAAGGCCGCGGACGTTTTAATCATTCATCTCGGCTGAAGCCGAGTTTGGAGCCTGATGCAAAGAGATGGTTTTAGCATTCTGCTCCTCCTTTCTTCGGCGACTGTTTTGCTTCTCTGACATTAACCTTTAATAGAGCTCAATTAAATATACATATCCTGATGAATAGTTATGAGCGTGCCAACATTTTCATTTACGATATAATGCTTTCCAGGGATTTGGGGATTTATTGACTAAAGGTTTAGTCATTATTCATCTTCGGAGGCAGAGGATGGCCATGCTTCTCCAGGAAGATCTAGGTTCTGCAGCTCATTTGGTACACATCGGATGTCATGGGGAGGCCCTCCTCTCCCAGACCCAGCTTAGAGTCCCAGAGTAGCTATTGTTCTTAATATGAATGTAAATATTATTATTAACACCCATTGGTACACATCGGATGTAATGGGGAGGCCCTCCTCTCCCAGACCCAGCTTAGAGTCCCAGAGTAGCTATTGTTCTTAATATGAATGTAAATATTATTATTAACACCCATTGGTACACATCGGATGTAATGGGGAGGCCCTCCTCTCCCAGACCCAGCTTAGAGTCCCAGAGTAGCTATTGTTCTTAATATGAATGTAAATATTATTATTAACACCCATTGGTACACATCGGATGTAATGGGGAGGCCCTCCTCTCCCAGACCCAGCTTAGAGTCCCAGAGTAGCTATTGTTCTTAATATGAATGTAAATATTATTATTAACACCCATTGGTACACATCGGATGTAATGGGGAGGCCCTCCTCTCCCAGACCCAGCTTAGAGTCCCAGAGTAGCTATTGTTCTTAATATGAATGTAAATATTATTATTAACACCCATTGGTACACATCGGATGTAATGGGGAGGCCCTCCTCTCCCAGACCCAGCTTAGAGTCCCAGAGTAGCTATTGTTCTTAATATGAATGTAAATATTATTATTAACACCCATTGGTACACATCGGATGTAATGGGGAGGCCCTCCTCTCCCAGACCCAGCTTAGAGTCCCAGAGTAGCTATTGTTCTTAATATGAATGTAAATATTATTATTAACACCCATTGGTACACATCGGATGTAATGGGGAGGCCCTCCTCTCCCAGACCCAGCTTAGAGTCCCAGAGTAGCTATTGTTCTTAATATGAATGTAAATATTATTATTAACACCCATTGGTACACATCGGATGTAATGGGGAGGCCCTCCTCTCCCAGACCCAGCTTAGAGTCCCAGAGTAGCTATTGTTCTTAATATGAATGTAAATATTATTATTAACACCCATTGGTACACATCGGATGTAATGGGGAGGCCCTCCTCTCCCAGACCCAGCTTAGAGTCCCAGAGTAGCTATTGTTCTTAATATGAATGTAAATATTATTATTAACACCCATTGGTACACATCGGATGTAATGGGGAGGCACTTCTCTCCCAGACTCAGCTTAGGGTACCAGAGTAGCTATCGTTATTTATATATATATATATATATATATATATATATATATATATATATATATATAAAATTAGTAAGACTCATTGGCTCACATCAGATGTAATGGGGAGACACTCCTCTCTCAGACTCAGCTTAGGGTCCCAGAATAACTATCGTTATTTATATTAATATTATTAACACCCATTGGTACACATCAGCTGTCATGGCAAAGCAGCCCTCTCTCAGGACCTGCTTATTGTTTCGATGCCTAAACGAAAGGAAAACGAAAGCAAGCACGATGATTGTGTGGCTTTCATTTTGGTCTCGCCTCTCGTTTCCTACGAAAATGTCATCATTCATTTTGTCGAAACGAAAAAAAGGAAACGGAAGCAAATTTTTTCACGCACATCTCTAATACCCACAGGTTATAGAAGCATCCTATAGGAGGCTGTGTAGGTCGACTTCCTATCCTGGACTTTCTGCTTTTAATATTTTGATGTAAAAACTTTTAAAAAAACTTTCTTTGTAATATTTTTAAGTTTTGCTTTCCTGGCCTGTGATGGTAATAATAAAATTGGTTTGAGCAATTTCTGGGCTGTATGGCCCTGGTCCAGAAGCATCCTCTGCTGACGTTTCGCCCGCATGTGTGGCAGGCATCCCCAGAGGTGCCTCATAGAATAGTAGAGTTGGAAGAGACCTCATGGGCCTCCCAACCTCTGAGGATGCCTGCCACAGATGTGGGTGAACATCCACTTTGCGTCCGTGTGCAGGATCCCCATGCGCCTGTCCCCTCCGTCTTGACGTTGAATAATGCACAATGAATATTTCAGCAGCGCTAATAATGCAGGGAAACAACAACAGCCCTCCTCTAACAACCGCAAATGAGAAAGCGGTGTAGTGATAAAGTATGCATGCGCCGCGAGGCCGCCCGCCCGCCCGCCCGCCCGCTCCCTGCCGCCTTGCATTATTGTGGCGAGTGACACAACCCAGTTGCCGGTGACACAACCCAGGAGCGCTCTTGTGTAAACGCTGGCACCGACCTGACGGGTTGCAAAGCTACGGGAGGCACAAAGGGCTCCTTGTGCCGTTGCCGAGACAGGCGGACCGAGGGTGGTCTTCCCCAAATGGGTGGCGGTGGCATTCAGTGCGCTCCCTAATATGTACCCTTGTTGATGCTCCCAGGACGGTGTGTTTAACATTCCTCGATGGGAGACTAAATCTTCGCAAGTGGGGCCGGCGCCCACCGGGGAGAGGAGTGGATCCCGCCCGTGTTTTATGAGGCCTCGCTGGGTGCATTCGTCCTCCTCCTTCCCTATGCTATACAAAGCGTGTGTGTGTGTGTATGGACGGGGCTTTTGGCCTGTTAGGAGTGACTTGAGAACCTGGTGTAAGAGAATTGGCCGTCTGCAAGGACGTTGCCCAGGGGACTTTGCCCGGATGTTTGGATGTTTTGCCATCCTTGTGGGAAGCTTCCCTCATGTCCCCCTCATGGAGCTGGAGCTGACAGAGGGAGCTCATCCATGCTCTCCCCAGCAACTCAACCTTGAAGTCAGCAGTGCTGCCAGCATAAGGGTTTCACCTATTGTGCCACCGGGGGCTACGTATACGAGGGTTGAATGAAAAGTAATGCCTCCACCTTCGTAACTCCTCAAGAGCAGTCACTGAATTCTTGACAACAGAAGGTGCCACCCCAAAGGAGATTCACCAGAGAATGCAAGCTGTGTGTGGGGATTGTGTTGATGTGAGTCCTGTGCGTTGTTGGGTGAGTAGGTTTAAAGATGTTGAGGTGGGAACATCTGCTGTCAAGAATGACTGCACATTCCTTAAGTCGTATTGACTGACCGTCTGCGCAGGGTTCCATACTTCACACTTTAACAACACAACCGTTCAATGCTAAGGCTTCCCTCCAAACGGAACTGTAGAGGAGAGTCTCCTGAACAAGCCAGGACCTGCCGCAGACCAGGACTGCCATCTGTTGAGGAGTTCCCAAGGTGGAGGCATTACTTTTCATTCAACCCTTGTATATGGCTGTTGTAAAAGTAAAGGTTTTTCCTTGATGTTAAGTCTAGTCGGGGTTGGTGCCCTCCCTCAACAACAAAGTTTTGGCAGTTGAGTAATAGAACCAATTCTGAAGTGGCATTGATAACCCAGGAACAAAAATGGTGTGACATATATAGCGTAATGTGTGTGCTTTCCTGGGGATCGAGACCCACGCGGCTCCTTTGCTTTTGTCTCTTGTTGGTTCAGATCCTTCTCCCGCTCTGGATCTGGGGCAGCAGCTCCAGCTGAAAGTCCAACGCATGCACGACATCGAAACCGAGAACCAGAAGCTCCGGGAAACGCTCGAGGAGTACAACAAGGAATTTGCAGAAGTCAAAAACCAAGGTAAGCTTGCGCCTCCGGGTTGCAATGGACACGTCTTGTTTACATCTAAACGGATGGAACGTGGGTTCCCTTTTGGAGAAACAGGCGCCGTGGCTTCCTTGGACCACGTCCAGCAAAATTGGGCGCCTCTAGGCATTTCCTGGGTCCTATTTGGAGCCACCACGGTACTTAGAGTTTGTTGATCCTGAGGGCAGAGCGAGGCAGGAGAGTCAAGTCAGATGGTTACTTAAGCGAGGGGGCAAATGGTTAGAAAGGGAATGGGAATGCCGTTATGGCCAGGAACCCAGTGCTTGTCTGTATTTATATAGTATTTATATTCCACCCTTCTTTCTCACCCCGATTGGGACTGAGGGTGGATTACAATGAAGACATATATGGCAAACATTCAATGCCAACAGACAAACAACATACAGTATAGACAGACACAGAGGCATTTAACATTTTTTTCCAGCTTCACGATTTCCGGCCATTTCCAAGAGGTCATGAGTTCGAAGCCCGGGTCGGCTTAAGTCTCCGACCATTAATAGCCCCGGCTTGCTTGCTGTTGACCTATGCAGCCCTGAAAGACAGTTGCACCTGTCAGTTACGGAAATTTAGGGACGCTTTATGCGGGAGGCTAATTTACAACACCATAAAACTGCCAGCAAAACACGAGGAAAGGAATGAGGAAGTACAGCCACTACTGGACGGTGAAGCAACAGCTCCCCCTGTGGCCGGAATCGTGAAGCTGGAAAAATGTTAAAAATGCCTCTGAGTCTGTCTAATGTATGTTGTTTGTCTGTTGGCATTGAATGTTTTCCATATATGTGTTCATTGTAATCCGCCCTGAGTCTGGGCAGATTACTGTATTTTTAATGGTGCTATGATATGTTGTTTTATATTTTGTTATATTGTATTGCTCTGGGCATGGCCCCATGTTAGCCGCCCCGAGTCCCCGTTGGGGAGATGGTGGCGGGGTATAAATAAAGTATTATTATTATTATTATTATTATTATTATTATTATTATTATTATTATGAGTCCCCTTCGGGGTGAGAAAGAAGGGCGGGATATAAATACTGTAAATAAATAATAAATAAATAAATAAGCCCGTGGCTCTGCTTCCCAGCCAAGCCCGCCGATCCCTCTCAACCTTCAGGCATTTAAAGTTCAATTTAGCGTTGAGAGAGTAAAAGGTCTCCGAAGAGACTCGTAGCCATTGATTTTGTGTCAGGGTTGAAGAGAGCTAAAGTCAAAGCCACGGGGCCGCGTCTGCGCATAAAACGGTGTGGAAAGGGTCCGGGGGGTTGGCAGGCGCGCAACTCTGCTCTGGCCTCTTCCCTCCTTGCAGAGGTGACCATAAAAGCACTTAAGGAGAAGATCCGGGAGTATGAGCAGACCCTGAAGAACCAAGCGGAGAACCTCGCTCTTGAGAAGGAACAGAAGCTGCAGAATGACTTTGCCGAGAGAGAAAGGTAAGCAAGCAGCGGAGGAGGCAGCAGTGATATTCTTGTTAATACGGGGGTGTGTGTGTGGGATCATTATAATATTTTTTTAAAGATGTGTTGAACCAGAGCCTTTGACACCAGAAGTATGATTTGTTGTTGTTTATTCGTGACGGAGTGGTAAGCAAGTTAGAACGAGACATCCTGAGGAGCGAGGTTTAATGGGCCTTAAGAAGCATCTCTAATAGCAAGGCAGCAGGAGACGACAGGATCCCAGCTGAATGCGATTTCCTGCTTCTTGGCAGGATGGGGTTGGACTGGATGGCCCATGAGGTCTCTTCCAACTCTACTATTCTATGATTCTATGATTCTAGCTGAACCGTTTAAGTACGATAGTAATAATAATAATAATAATAATAATAATAATAATAATAATAATAATAATAATAATAATAACAACTTTATTTTTATATCCCGCCCCATCTCCCCGGAGGGACTCGGAGCGGCTTACATGGGGCCATGCCCGACAACAATACAATATCAGCAATAAAACAATAAAACAAGATCAGCAATAAAACAATGTCGCATCAATAAAAACATAACATCAATAAACAGTTATAAAAGTCAGGTAAAGGTCAAGGTTTTCCCCTGACATTAAGTCCAGTCTTGTCCGACTCTGGGGATTGATGCTCATCTCCATTTCTAAGCCAAAGAGCCGGCGTTGTCCGCAGACACCTCCAAGGTCATGCGGCCACTGCCATGACTGCATGGAGTGCAGAAGCGGTACCTATTGATCTACGCACATTTTGCATGTTTTTGAACTGCTAGGGTGGC